>NC_133573.1:6395937-6699791 GCF_048773025.1 Camelus bactrianus | reverse complement strand
AATGGATTGGAGTCCTACATAGCTGAACTGTTGCCCAAGCTTTGATAGCCCATTTCCAAAAAGGGCTTCTGCAAACCATGCCTACGTGGGAGTCCTTTTTCTTTTAGCATAAAGGAAGCATGAAGCTCAGAATTGCGCTTTCAGATAAGGCTGCATCCCGGTCCCCACTTAGCTCTGGCACGAAGATGTAGGGAAAAGGCATGTGACACTCATGGGAGTGGCCTCTGACTCTAGATGAGGTTCCCCAATATTGCTGTGTCTGGGCGGGGGTATCCTCCATAATTCAAGACATGCCCCAGGGCCACACACACATTCTCTCTCTCTTTCTCTCTCTCTCTCCGAGAGTTTGTGTGTGTTTTTAATTTGCCTGATGCTGAAGACTGTCTTAGGTTCCACCAGACCATCTGTTGCTGTCATTTCAGCTTGGAGGGTAGTAGAAAAGAGCAAGAAAATCAGACATGGCCCAGTTCTGTTACTCTGCTCATCCTTTACCTTGAACTCCCCTCATCTGTAAAATAAGGAGTTGACCTGCATCGTCAGGGTCAGATGAGACCTTGTGTCCATCGGAGCCAACCTAACTCTGGGTCCCTAGTGCAATTTTGAGTCAACTCTGAGAAGGCCCTTTGTTTTTGCCCCCCTCCCTTCTGTTTACACAGGAAGTGGAAGCGGTTGTGGGAATTACCTATTTTATGATCTCCATTTAGGAAGTTGGTTAGTGTTCCAATTTAGAAAAGTTAGGTGCTGGACAGTTTGCACTGGTAATAAAGCAGAGCTTTATAGACAAGAAAGCTAGTAAGCAAGGAGGAAAATCCAGGATGATCCCAAAGCTTGGGCTGGGGGAACAGGGACAGTGGTGGTGCCACTAAAGGAACTGACTCTGGGAGGGGGACAACGTGTTCCAGTCCAAACACAGTGATTTCGGGATATTTCTGGATCTTCCCATTGGAGACACTGAAGTCAGAAACACTGACTCTGGACCAGAGGAGGAATCTAGAACAGCCAGTGCCTGCCCTGAGCTCTGATGGGGATCCCTGTTACTGAGTGGAGAGAGCAGAGCAGATGGAGGCCTGGGGAGGGTGGCCCCCAAGAGATGGGAGGGGGAGAGGAGCTGAGCACACAGCCTGGAAGCTCAGGGAGGAAGAAGCTCTGAGAAACTGGGGCTGAGACCCGAAGGAGGAGAGATCAGAGTAAAAAGAAGCCCCTGGGCAGGGCCTGGTGCTGAGGGAGGCCAGGGCAGATGCTGCCCTGAGTCAGGGGGAAGGAAGGGGTCAGAAGGGAAGGGGTTGACTTGTCGCATGACTCTGAGGGGGCCAGGCACAGCTGCTGTCTCAGGAGCATTTGCAGGGACAAGAAGAGGGAGAGGGCTGAGGTTGAGGTGGCTGTATGAGTGTAGCTTTTCCCTGGCATTTTTAGGTAGAGGAGCCTCGAAGGCATTTTTGGCAAACTGACCCTTAGGAACACTTTACTGCGTGCTAAGTATTACTCTAAGCCCTTTCCAAGCATTACCTTAATTGATCCTCATAATAAACAGTAAACATAGCTACTATTATTATCCGATCTGACTGGCGAGGAAGCTGAGGCACAGAGATGAAGTCACTTGCCTGGCTAGTAAGCGGCAGGGTTGAGATTCAAACTGAGTGTTTGTGGTGGTGGTGGTCTGACTCCCAAGAGAAAGGAACCTGTCCTGAGAGTGACGTCCACCTCCCTCCCCAAACAAAATGGAGGCTCAGGAAGGTAATAATCCACGAGCCAGTTCCTCATAGACAACCTCTTGTTAACATAACACTTCAAAAAAAAAAAACCCCACAAATATTTATCAGCCAACTCGGGGCTTCTGATGCGAGCTGGCCTGCCCCCCCGCCCTGCCCAGGGTGGAGTGCCACTGGTCAGCCCACCTCCTGGAATGTCTTTCCAGGGGTCCCACTCTTCCTGGGAAGGTGGGGTCCTGAGTGGGTCCTCCTGAAGGCCTGGGCACTTTGTATGTCCCCCATCTGTTGGTTGTGATTCTTTGCCATCTAATAGTATCCATTCTATAGATGGTCCTTGTTCACCCCCATTTCTAGACATCAAGGGCTGTATTATGTCTGTATTGAACGGGGGTCTCTGCCCTAGGAGGCCGGGCCATGGAGGGCTGGTGTCCTGACCTCTGTGGCCTGGCAGGATGGAGTGAATGACCAGGTGGCCAGGACTCGGGCTGGGTGGTGGGAAGGCAGTGGGCACTGAGGTGTTGTCTTTCTGACCTTTGAAACCCTAGTCTGGTGACCGGCTGACTGGCCTTAGCTGGGTTCCTGACAGCAGCTGGCTCCTGGCTCCCCTGATGACATTCTTACTTGTAGCTCAGCCCTGGGAAATTCCAAACAGAGGATTAGAGAAAATGGCTATTCTTTCTGCTGGGTTGTGTGGTACAGAAAGCAGCCTCAGGGCAAAGCTCAAGCACGTTTGTTGGTCGGATGCTCCTGGTGTCACCTGACTTTTAAAGTCAGGGTTATTGTCAGGGGGTGGGTATGGTGGCACGTAAGTGACTGTCAGTAGCAACTGAAGGTCTAGGGCCTTTGAATAATGCATATTAGGATGTACCAGCTTTGGTTTACAAATTCCATGCCTTTTAGTGCCCTCATCCACTGTTGTGGGTTTTCTTTTCCAAGGCCAGCGGTCAGCCCCCACTTTGGTAGGGGTGGGGCACACAGTGTCGATGAATCCAGAGGCCACTGTCTGTGTAATCAAGCCTTGTCTCTGTTCCCCCTTCTCTGCCCACTGGGGGCCCCCTCACATCAAACCCTTTTCATTCCCTGTGCCCAGGCTTCATTTCCTGCTTTAACCAAAGCCTATTATTGTGTGTCAAGGCATAGACTCATTTCGATGCTTTTGCTTTCCTCCGAAGCAGGGAAGCCATGGGGGCCACTGGGAACCACCTAAGGCTGAGTGAGGCCCAGGGGCTCCAGGGGAGGGCACGGGGGAGCTCCCATAACCTCCTAGACAGCTTGGTTTCCTTGTCTTGCAGAAATTAAGATAAATGTGTTTTTCTTAGAAGCCGAGTTTCTAACACTACTCACAAATTCCATTGACAGAGAGAGGGAAAACTGTATTCATTTCTTCATTGCATTTTGCTAAAATAAGCCCTATTCCCCAGTCCCTGAATGTTTCATTCTGTGGTAAGTGCTTGAGAAGTTGATCTGGTGGAGATGTCACCATCGCAGACTTTCTCTCACAGTGCTGTCTCCCCCGCCGCTGTGTTCTGTGACATTGCTCCTTTGCAGACTAGTTTTGGTGAGTGTATGTATATGGGTTTATGCCCAAACAGTGAATTGTACTTGGTTGTTCATTTTGACCTTTAGGTTTTCCAGCAAGTGATTTCTGTAGTGCATGTGTGTTGTCTACATTTGAGCTATTAGAATACCTTGGAAAAATGTTTGTTTTTTTTTTAAGCTATGCAGAAGTAAAGGAATTGCTTTGTGTTTTTTCCGAATACATGATAATTGAATAAAAATATAATTAAAATATTTAAAAATGCCTGGTAAAGACATTAATAAAAATCTGTCCTTGTGCAAAAGCATTGTTAGTAACTTGTTGATGAATATGTTTTTTAGTCATAAGAATTAAGTATGAATATTGACAGATCATCGGGTTTTCATTTCTTGCCTTCTTTTAAATTAAGATTTCCCCCCACCTTGGCTCTAATTCTGTTTTTTTTCCTCTCTCCTGTTTTGAAATTTAATATCTATGTTTCGGTTCTTTCAGGGGCTAACAGACATTTTAATATGCATCTTAACTCTAATTAATACTAAAATTAATCAGTTTTAAACTTTCTCTGGACTCATATGAAGGCCTTCACCCCAGTTACTTCCTTCCCAATTTATGTGCTATTGTTGTGTAGCACCTTAGTTCTATTATAATTTTTTTTTATCTCCTTAAATTAGATGTTTTTGTTTTGTACGGTCAACGTTGGCTTGGGTTTTATCCACATGTTTCTCATTTTCTTTGCTCCCATTCCTTCTTGACTAATTTCCTCTTGAGGTCAATTTCCATTCCCCTGATAGGCATCCTTTAGAAATAACTTTAGGGAGGCTCTGCTGATAGAAAACACACACAGGTTTTGTTTTTCTAAACAGTTCTTAATTTCACCTGCAATCTTGGAAGTTACTTCTGCTGAATGGAGGATGACAGTTATTTTCCTTTCATCCTTTAGAAACATTCTTCCATTGTCTCCCGGCTTTCATAGTAGCTGTTGAGAAGGCAGCTGTCAATGTAGTCATTCTGTTGGGAGGATCTGTCTTTCCCTCCTGGCTGCTTTCATGGTCATCTTTTCATGTTTGTTGGTTTGCAGCTTGACCACAGTATGTTTAGGTGGGGGTTTTTCTTTATTTTTCCTGCTTTAGGGTTGGTTCAGATTCCAGAATCTTAGGATAGGTGTCTGATGAATTCTGGAAAAACTTCAATCACTGTTTCCTCAAATCTTGACTCTTCCTTATTTTTTTCTCCTTCTGGAACTTCAGGTACATTGCTGCTGGGCCTCATCATTCTACTCTCCATCTCTGTTAACCTACCTGTCATATTTTCCACTTGTCTTTCTGTGCTGCATTTTAGGTAATTTCTTCAGATATATTTTACAGTTTATTGGCTATTTAAGACATTCATTTCTAGAAGCTCTACTTTTTCCCCCTTTGAATTTTTTTTCAAAAATTAAAAAAATCTTGGCTCTTTCCATTCCCTGTTTAAGTATCTTTTAACATGTTTCACATCTCTACCTTCTGTATTAGATAATTTCAATATCTGCTGTCTTTGTGAGTCTGAGTCTATGGTTTGTACTGACTCTTCCCTGGCAGTTTATTTCATCATATGTTGTTGGTTTTTAAAATCAGGTCTGAATGACCCCAAAGCTCTTGCCCTCATGCCCAAACCTCACTGCCTGTGTGGCCTGATGTTGGGAAGGTCTGACAAGGTGGCATCCTTCTGTGGGTGCTTCATCTATCTTTTCAGACCAGTTCACTTTGTAATACCCCAAGGAAAATATTTTGGACTGATGTACATTTTACTCTTCTGTTGGCAGGTTCATCAGTTTCCCCTTTTTGGAAAGAACTAGGATCTGAACAGAAATTAGGCTGTTTCCAATGTTAGTTTATAAATATGTCACAATTTGAAGGCCACTAGTTGAATTTCATTGCCTTTTGTGGGGAGGAGGGGTATAGTAGAAGGTCAGCTTGGCCCCTTGCCGTGCACATCCAGCTGGCAGCCAGGTCTGTGCTGTCTGCTGCCAACATCCAGCTCAGTCAAACCTGCCATCCCCTTCTTGTGTCATCACTGCATCATTAGTCCAAGCTGTCATCATTGCCTGACTCAACCTGCACTTCCTCGCATTGTTTCCTGCTGCAGTGCATTCTGGGGGGAGCAGTAACAAGCTCTCCAGTTATCATGCCCTGATGGGAGCCCTTTCAGCAGCCCCCTATTGTGTACTTGAAACTTGAAGTCTGGGGCCTGGCCAGGGTCCTGTTGCCCTCACTTCCTGGTATGCTTGCCCTTTCTTCCCTGGGCCGCCATGCTGCAGGCATGCTGGCCGCCCTTGAACGCTTGGAATCCCTCTGCTCTTTTCTGCCTCCTACGTGGGCTGTTCCTTTGGTCTCGGTGGCCCTTGACCCTGCTCTGTATGGGGTCATTTTATTCTTCAGTCCTTCTGCTTAAAGCTTACCTCCTTAGAGAGACCTCCCCTGGTCATCCTGTCCTCTGTCTTCTGCCTCCCTTGTCACTCGTGCCTTGCCACACCATGGGGATATTTAGCTGTCTCTGTGCCTCCCGACCAGGCTATAAGTTCTATAAGAGCAGAGGCTATCTCTGTTTCTTCACCAGTGTACTGACCAGCACCTAGCACAGTGTCTGGCAGTAGTAGGGAAGTTCTTAAATGATGGCTGTGCTTGCTTTATGTTATGCATTTGTAACACAGCAGAGACTTTTTCCAAACCTTTGCTGTGGGGCTGTGGTATTAAATGTGATCTGGGTCTGATTAGGCCTCTTCCCAGGACTGTAGGGTATCAGGAAGCCCTTGTTCTGAGCTGAGGTCACTCTTGGGCAGGGGCCCTGGAAGCAGGTATCAAAGAGGCCTCAGGGCATTACTGTTGCTACAACTACTATCATATTTTTAAAAATGAGTAGGAGTTTTTCCTTCTAAGCCTTAAAGTGGTTTACCAAGTGGCAGTACACACTCAGTCTCTCCTCTTGGCGCTGCAGCCACCTCCCAGCCCCAGCCACCTTTCTTGGGAGTGCGGCTCAGCTGGGCAGGGGTGGCACCACTGCGCTGCGAGGCCGGTGGTCTGATGAATCCTGTGCAGGTAGCCCAGTTAGCGCACATCAGCCTTGCCACTTACCTCTCTGTGAATTCACGTCTGTCTTTTTAATTCTTACAAGCTTTTCAAAGTAGTTGTTAAAAATTATTAATATGTGGGCAAAAAAGTTGAATAGATATTTCTCCAAAGACAAAGGGCCAGCAGGCCCATGAAAAGATGCTCAACAGCACTAATCATTAGGGAAATACAGGTCAAGACCACAGTGAGATACCACTTCACACACATTTGGATGGCTGTTATCAAAACAAACAAAACAAAACAAAACAAACACAGGAAATAACAAGTGTTGGGTGAGAATGTGGAGAAATTGGAACCGTTGTGCATTGCTGGTGGGAGTATCAAATGGTGCAGCCACTGTGGAGCACGGCAGTCCCTCAAAAACTTGGCATAGTATTTACCATGCGATCCAGAAATTCCACCTCTGGGTATAGACCCAAAAGAAGTGAAAGCAGGGACTGGAAGAGATATTTCTAGATCCACATTCTTGGCAGCATTATTCACAACAGCCAAAAGGTAGAAGCAACCCAAGTGACCATCGACAGGTGAATGGATAAGCAAAATGGGGTGTGTATATTTATATATCACAGAGTATTATTCAGCCTTAAAGAGGCAGGTACTTTAAGCAGTGCTGTGCTGAGTGCTAGCTGCCGTTTGGTACTGGTACACAACGCGTGGTCTTTGACACGACATAAATTAGCACATACGTGAACTGGTAATGGCCCTGCTAGGAATCTCAAGATCTGGGTTTGAGTCTCAGCTTTGGAATGTGTTTCCACACCTGAAAAATAGGGTTAGTGTTTTGTTCTTTCTTGACTTCTCAGGGTTCATGTAAGTTTCAAACAAGTGAGAAAGTGTGACAGCCCTTTGTAAACTGGAAAATACTATACAAATGCAAGGTGGAAAAGGGTATGTTTTAATGTGAGAACATACCACTATTTTTCTAATATTTTTTTCTTCCAAGTAGTACTTGAGAAACTTTGTTTATCCACAGAAGGTGTGTCTTCAATTTGAAACTGAACTGCTACCAACCTGGATGCAAGCCTTTGTCTTTGGCAGGCACTTCTTCGTCTACTACTATTACACAGACGAGTTTGGTGCCCTTATGAGAATGTAGCTTTCTCAACACATTTCCAGATATTGTGAAGTGACTGCATTTTCCCTAAGTGAATCACTGTCCAGGTTTAAGGTCACCCCACTTCTCCATTCGTTCTCCATGTGCGGTAGCCCGGGTGAAGCGGCCGAGGACTTACCCAGGGTGCATCAGCTTAATCTGGAACTGGGTCGTGGACACTGGGGACTAGTCGACTTTTAGCTCTCCTTGTTGCTTTGCACAGGGCTGAGCATGCCAGGTAGAAACCCAATTTTTGCCCTCTTTATTTTATTTATTTATGTATTTTTTTGTTTTTTTTTTGGATGGGGAAGTAATTAGATTTATTCATTTGTTTATTTATTTATTTAAATGGAGGTACTGGGGATGGAACCCAGGACCTTGTGCATGCTAAACATGCACTCTACCACTGAGCTATACCCTCCCCAGTAATTTTGGTCCTCTTTAGAGATACTGTTGTTTGCAGTGTAATAGATGGACATATAGGGATGTGATTTCTGGATGAAGTTCATAAAGTCCATTAACAGCCACAGTTTGGATATAAGTTCTGAGAAGTGTAATTCTGTGACTAATGGGTGAAAATGTTATGGTGACAGAGTTATTTTTCTTCCGCTCGTGTGTACTGTGTGGTTCAGGGCCCTGGTTCCACACTGGACAATTGCTCCCCTCCCTGCCTGTCCTCCCAGGATTTTCCCACCAACTTCAGGACCACCGCATGTTGTGGTCGTGTTGCTGACACTGGAGTATGGTATTTTTACAAGTCCTCAGTCAATTAAATTCAAGATACATGGCGTCAAGCTTTCCATGTTCTCCTGAGCGTGTGCCAATGCCCTCTTCCTTCCTGGTAAGGGTTAGACAACTTGGGCACAGTAATGGTGGCCACATGAGAGGGAGGGGCTCAAGTTCAGGGGCGAGACAGGCCTGAGCTTTCTGCAGTTGTGGCAGGTGAGGATCCCTCTTCTGTTACCATTCATGAGGAAGCAGATATTTGAGATGCTATTTCCCCCTGTCTGCCCCAAATAAGGCTCCACATTTGTCTCCAACTGGGACACCTCTTTGAATGCAAAAAGAGCAGCTTGTTTCAGCGCCACCTCATATCATTTTGAATGATTCAGCGGGCAAAATAGTTTTATCTTGGTATAATTTGCCTAAAAGTAAGATGCACCAATGCTCAGATTATGAGACCTTCATATTAAAAGCAAATAGGATTACATAAATCTTTGTGTGGGAGGCACATAAAGTCATCTGCATATTTTACCATCTTAGATTTGGGACAAGTGATTTATTCTCAGCCAAGGCAATGACAAGTTGCAAGTTGGCTGATACTAAATCTGTGATAACAGAGCAACAGGCTCCCTGTCAATTATTGGTAATGAAACCTACCCTGCCACCACCTGCAGACCTTCCCGGAGCCTCCCCCAGTCCCTGACAACTTTTCTCATCTGTTCAGAAATTCTAACATATTCTACATTCTGTCTTCCAACATTGTTTTTTTTTCAATTCTTTGCTAAGAATATTTTGACAATCAGATGCTCTTCAAAAACCAACAAAAATATCCAAGTATGTATTTGCTTCACCTTCTGTTCTCTCCTCCTCTGTGTAGAGGGTTGCTCTGCTGAAACCACAGCCCCCTTTCCTGTGGTCCCTGAGATCCGGGCATTTGCATGTTTGTTGTCTGTCTGATAGTGATGGGTCCTCCCACCATGACATTCTGCCAAGCACCCTTCTCTAAGATATCATTTGTCATCTGTCAGTCATTGTTCTGGGACAGGGGGTCCTGAGTTAAGTAAGTTTGGGAGATAAATGCTGGATTAAGCAAATTCCATTGCTGCAGGATTTCTGTGTCCCGACTGCAGGTAGGTGCATAGAACCCCCACCCCCCCACCCCAGTAGTGAGCTCTGAGTGTCACAGCAGGTCCCCTTTTCCAAACTTGCTGGCTTCAGAAACCTCCTTCCACAGTGCATCTTGTGAAGCTGTATCACAGGTTATACGTGTGAAAATGCTGACATGATACAAGGGAAGCAGGAACCTTGGATTCTTTGATATTAAGTACCAGGCACTGCCTCGCTCACACAAATGCAGGTATTCTCACTGTATATGGTTGTCCTCTTTTTTTTTTTTTTTAATTTTAATTAAACGTAATCAGACTTCAAGAGTAGTTCTCAGTTTTAAGGCATCCTGTGGAGAATGATTTGGAAGGTCGGGATGAAGTTTGCATTTGTGAGTACTGAATTATCTTAAAGCATGCAGCTTTGAAGACACACAGCTCTGAGGATCGGACTGTGCAGGGAAGTGCACGCCTCACAGAAATCAGGGACCCTGATGAGTTTCTGGTGCTGAATTCGGAGCCATCAAGGTGGCACTTAGAAATCTCCCTGTAGACACTGCTCTACCGCCATGGGTGTGCAGAACACCTGGGTTCAGATGCTCCTTGTCTGGTATTGTCTGCTAAGCTCAGAATTAGGCACTTAACCTCCCTCAGAAGATTTTTTTCTATAATAAGGATTCCTTCTTCTAATAATTTCCTTTTAAAGGAAAATTAATTTGTGAAGAAAACAACCAGATAGCTTATGTGGAAAATAAAAAAAAGCAAACATAAAAAATATTCTATACAAGTGAAATCTACTCTTAACCAGTTTTTGAAAACAAAAGTAGCACACTACATTATCATTTTGCATCCTTCAAATTGTTTTCACATATTATCATGAGCAAGAATTGTTCTTTCTATAATTCAAAGAATGACAACTCACATTATAAGTGATTGCAGCCAGCTTTTCCAATGACATATGCCATGCAGTTACTGACAGGGGATCTCAGTAAAGTCAAAATTCTTAAAAAGTGAAACTAGTAAAATTTAAAATACCTTTATTAACATTTCTCATAATTATAGTCCCATATGAGAAAAATTACACTTTCCTAGAATGAAAGAAATTTCCTAATCTTTGGGGTGAGGTGGTATGTGGAGAGAATATTCTGCAGGTGATACTGAATCAATGATTAAGTGCAGAGCATTGATCTTTTTCAGAGTGTTCATTAACTGGCATTGCTGTTTACATCAGGAGGACCAAAAAGTGCTAGGAAAGCCCTGGAACATTAAGCCTGACCTGACTGACTGGCATGGCTGTCGGAGCAGCAGTGGGTCATAGGCCTTCATGGAGCCCTGGAAACTCAAGCTTTGGTAGAAAGATCCTGAATGATTCAAGCATTTTCCCTGGAAGAATGCTTTAAGATATACCACTGCTTTTGTTTTTTGGGTGACTACAGCCCACATATGCTTAAAGTGAATTCTTAATTTGGGGTTCATTTGGGGATTTCAAATTCTTTACAGTCTGTAATGAGTTATCCTTTCAACTGTGTGCTTTTTTTTTTTTTCCTCCATAAAAGCACTTTACATTGTACTGAAAAGATTACATTCTTTTGGCTTTGGAAAAATATTTCCTGTTCGGTTCAGGCCATTAAAGCCTGTTAGCATTTCACATCTGGAAGCCCCTGCCCGAGTCTGCCTTCCATCACCAGCTCAGCGAGTGTGGCAGCCAGGCTGGCCTCTGGCGTGTGTGTAAAACTCCCCAGACTTGTTTACTTCTGAGTGTGCCCTTGCCGTTGAGGGTAGGGGGTGGGCGGAGGGTGGGGGAGCTTCCTTCCTGTGTGTGTGTGTGTGTGTGTTCTTCTTCCTCTCAGGTTGGGGAGGGGTCTTCCCTCCCAGCCGGCACTGGATGCCCCCTCCCCTCTCCTGCTTTAATGCAGCTCCTTTTTCCACTCCAACCCAGTTTTCCAGAAAGCTCACCCAAACATTTTCCATGTAAAAGGGGCAGATTCCCCCAGAGGGAGGAGAAGGAATTAAAACCCAAAACGCTGTCAGAAAATGGCCTCCCAGCATCCTGGCCAGCTTGGGGCATATCAGGCAGTAGGGTGCTCCTTCCCCGGGGCACAGGGTCTGCACCCGTCTTGGAGGTTTTAAAGGGGAACCCATCATGGGTGCTGCGTAGTTGTGTGAATATTGAGATTTTTGGATATTCTTTTTTGCAGAGGGTCAATTTACCTCCAGAGGCAGGCCCAACTGACTCTCAGGAAGTTGGGGCTGATGGATTCTGCTGGGCTTGGCCTTCGTGCTGAGAACCCCTGCCGGGAATCCGCCCCTGGGCTCCCAGGCAATAGAGCCAGGAGGGGGCAGGGTGCCCGGGGGATACTGTCCTCTGGATTCTAAGAGGGGGTCTCCCAAAGCCAGCAGCGTACCCAGGGGGAAGTGATTTCATGGTCTACAAGGAGCAGAATACAGTCAGTGCACGTCTGCTGACCACACACGACCAGAGCCCGTGCCAGGCAACCCAAGGCAGCCTCTAGGGGAACCAGGCCGAGGCCTCTGGGCCCAGGGATCTTGAGTGAGGTACCCCCTCCTGATGTTCCTCCGGAAGACGTGGCCAATTACAGTGTCTCCCAGTCCTGTGTTACCAGGAGACTCAGCTCGTGCCTGTGTTGCTGGGAGGAGGGGGGTGATAAGGCTCCTCTGTCCGCCCTCAACCTCACTGGAGTGGGCTGCAGGCCTGGATCCGACAGCCGTCTCCCCAGAGACACAGGGCCAGCACCAGAGAGTCAAAGTCAAGGTGGAGTTTTCACTTGTTCTTTAAGATGGCCTTCGGGGAGGGCATTTTTGAGACAGGTGGCTGTTGATGTTGTTTTCACGGGAGAAGCGTGCAGCGCGAGTCAGGTGCCCCTCGGCCGAGGCCGCCCACTGCCCAGCGTGTTTCTCCAATTGATCTGAACACATACCGTGTCTTTCTTCACACCTGCGGGAAGCCACTGGGCCAACTAGGTGATCGGCAGTTGGAACAGCCAGCTCAGCTAAACAACCGCCCACATTTCCCAAGTGCTGGGGACGGGAAGGCCACTGAGGGAGGTCTTTGTAGGGGGAGCTGTGGGCGATGAGGAGAGCGGCAAGTACTCAGTGGGCCCGCGGGAGCTCTTCACTCACGTTCGTGGTGGGGTGGTGAGGCTGCCTCCCCTGCTGACCGCTGTCAAAGGCCCAGTTGAGTTGTGGGGGGCTCTCTCTGCAGGACGGGGGGGTGGCAAAGGCGTATTAATTCTCATCCTAGGCCCAGGTGGAGACTCAGCAATCCACAGCTCCCTTGTATTTGGGGGCTCCAGGAAGGCCCTGGGAGTGCTGGAGTTTGGGGTGGGCCTGGAGGATGGCAAGGCAGGAGGGTCAGGGGAGTGGGGGTACCACAGGGGAAGGGAACATGGAATTGTATAGGGTCTTCAAGGCTCTGTAGGGGAGACCATTTTGATGGGGTCACTAACATCTTCTGAGTGTTTTATGCAGTTTGGAATCAGACAGACCTTCTGGCGTTGGCATTGCCACTGACTAGCCAAGTGTCCTCTGCAGGCCTCAGTTTCCTCATCTGTAAATGGGAGTTAGGCCTGACTCAGTGAAGTAAGAGGTGTGGCACCCTCAGCATCCTAGAGCTTGCTGCAGTTATTTTAATTAGTGGCAGATAGATGCAGGAGGGGCCAGGAGGGGGTGAGGCCAGAGGCTATCATGAGATGCTGAGGCCTTGAACTGAGAGCATCAGGACAACTGGAGAGAGGTGATGCGGGCTGAGGGTTTGGTGACAAGTTTGAAGTGGTCCCTAAGTAAGGAACCATCTGGCTTGGCTTGGATCCATCTGGCTCTGAGCTGTGTACCCAGAGGGCCCAGAAAGATGTAGGGAGGGCATATGGGTTCAGCCTGTGGGCCACGTCTGACCAGTTGCTGGGAGCTTCCTGGCCCATTGTAGTGAGGAGCCTGGACTTTGCTGAATGTGTATGTGTGTGTGTGTGTGTGTGTGTGTGTTTAGAGAACCCCCCCCCCCACACACACACACAAGTGTGTGCCTTCTGCAGCAGAATATCTCTGCTACTTAGAGGCACAACGTTTTTTAGACAGAGAGACCCCCAGGTTCATCATTGACTTGTTCATCGTCATTGAACGGACTGTTAATTTTTCATGTCTTTATTTGAAGCATTCGTATCAGTTCATTTATAGTTGTAAATTTTTTGCACGAATTTCACACTCATGTTTGAAAAAATTGACTAGCGGGAGGTATTTACTAGCTCTTGGCCACTCTGTGTGTGCCCATGATGTCTTCACCATGGCAGGTGGGGGCGGGGCCGGGGGCTCCCACAGAGGCTGAGGTTGGTCCCAGTAACTAACCACAGCATAAACCCATCATACGTCAACTTGGTGGATGGGAGACGTGCAACTTTTTGCTGCTAAGAGCAGTCTCTGTTCTGGAGAAGTGGCTGGCAGCAGGAATGGAGATTGGGAGGGAAAGCAGGAAGCTGGTATCTCAGTGGGAGTTTCTGTGCAGGCTTCTCTTTCTTGAGGAGGCAGAGGAGGAGGAGGAGAGCGGAGAGGAGGAGACAGCTGCTCTGGCACCCTCCCCACCATAGGAGGCCTGGAGGTGAATCAGAGGTGGGGTCCACAGACGGGCAGGGGCTACAGAGCCCCCTCCCGCTCGGGGACATGCCAGCCAGAGATGAGTCAGCATCTCAAGGGAAAACCAACTGCTGGTTCCAGGCAGAATTGGATGCTATCAACTCATATGATGACTCAGGGATATAATTTTCCTCTGAAAGTGTGATAAGAAAGAGATGCTGAGTGGAGCCGGGATCAAGACGTGCGATAGTCTATGTGTGTACAGACATGTAGGTTTACACAAGTAGTTTTATAGTTTAGATTAACTAAGTACATTTGAACTCTCTTACAGTAGAGTAGCCCAAGCAGAGGACAGTTGGCAAATCTTAACCTCATGGTGAATGTAAACTGGCCAAGTAATAACTCAGGCTGGATTTTGTCAAAGTTATCAAGGTTCTAAGCAGATGGTGTCAGCTCTCAAGGTTCCTCTTTGGACACATGGCCATTGCGGCTGCCCTACTGGGAAATACTTGGGAAGCCATGTGGTGGTTTGGGCGTAAGAAAGGAAGGTTCCTCCGTGGGCTTGGAGGGTTCACCTTGAACCTCATATCTCCTCGGGATTGGTTCCAACTCTGCCATCAGGAATGTCTAATGTTTTCTTTTGTTACCTGCTGCTGCACTGCTTTTTCTTTTTCTTTTTCACTTAAAAAAAATAGGTGAACATAATTTTTAAAGCAAGTGTTCAATTGGCTGCTTAAAAAAAAAAATCAAGAAGTGACTTCTCTTTGAATGAAAGAGTAGAGCTCGTCATTTTTTGCCTTCTTCTTCCCCCAGCAGGTGTTTACCCGGTGGATATTTTGGAAGATGACCCCACAGGGCACAGGGAAGCGGCCCTGGCTTACTATGCCGCGCTTAGGGAAGGGGCACGGAGCTCACCAGAGGTTTTCTCTCTTCCCACTGGAGAGCAGGTAGGTGTGGTCTTCCTCATTGGTAGAGAGCTCTGTAAACTCTTACTTGCGACAAAGGAGAATGTTAGTGAGAGTACTACAGGTGAAAAAAAAATTCCTTCTAGAGTGAATACTAGAATAATTTCACTTTGAAAAGCAAAAAGAATCCTGGACTGGGATTCTGGAATCCTGAGGTTAAGTCCAGTTCTACAGGGCAGTCAGCAGCTGGATCTTCCATGTCTACCACTAAATAGCTGTGTGACCTGGAGCAAGTGTCTTCACCTCTCTGGTCTTGCTATAGTCATCTCAAAAATTGGGACAACAACAGTGCTTATCTCATACTGTTGTTATGAGGATTAGATGAGATCCTGTGTGTAGTGCCTGGCTAGCCTCAGTTTTCCCATTTTCAGATGAGAGGAAGACTGGTCTTAGGTCTCTAAGTTTATTTATTATAACCTTATTCCTAAAAATTTTATGATTTGGACTGAAGTTATATCGATTATGGTTTTTAGCACTAATAAGACTGCATTTTGACTATGGACTGGAAGAGGACAGAAAGGAATGAAAACTGTTTATTTGTTAAGATGGTGGGATTGTGGGTGAAATTTAAAAATTGGCACTTTTAAGACCTTTCCCCTACCCTGAAAAAAGTAAAAAGAATATGTGATTCCTGGGCTGTACCTAAGCTGATCACCTTTCTTTCAGATTTGAATCTGCTCTATTGAAAGAGATAAGACTTTCTTGTTTTATACATGTTAAGGTTTCATTCATACTGGAAATCATTGCTGTCTGGCAGGTGAAGTTGGTTGAGGAAGACAGGGTTTTATTTCGCTGTACTGAAGTTGTTCTGGAACAGTTAATGAAAACAAAGGCTTGTACAGTTTCTATAGTGTGGCTTCCTTGAGATTTTGGAGATGCTGGTTTGTAATTGACTCCTGAAGAATCCAGTTCCCATGGGTGATTCCTCGTTGTTACGTCGAGGGAGGTACGAACACGCTTTCAGCGCCCCCTAGTGACAGTTATCCAGAAAGCAAGCAAGCTCTCGATCAAGGCTGGGGGTTTACTCTTAAGTGAGCCAGGGGTCTGCTGGGCTGGAGGGTTGTTGGATGGAGTGCCGTGAATGCTAGGTAATCTGAGAAGTGTGGTGAAACACAGGAGCTAGCCCTGAAGTACATGCGGATGCAGTTTTCAGTCATCTGCTTTTCTTCCACGCTTATTTGTGGATGACATTATTTAAAAACAAAACAAAACAAAACCCACCTCCGGTGTAGTATGCTCAGTGAGTGGATAGTTTTAGTGTTATTAGCAAAGACATAATAAAATGAGGCAATTACTAAAATTAAGTTGTTTTAATGTGATAGAAATGCTGAAATGGCTTTCCATCTGTTTGCTTCTCCTTCTTCTAAAAAAGTCCCTCAACTAATCATTGGTCTTCCTACCATTTTAGCAGCTAATTTAAAAATGAGAGCAGTTTCCCGCCATTTAGCAAGTTGAAATAGTCTGATTTGGGATGATATTGGACCTCCTCATTGCTTTTGGTGAATTTTTCTTTTTCAACCCAGAGAAATTTTTCCAAACAGAAAAGACAAGGAAAGATGAGGCTACAGCCATAATCACTCTGGTCTTCCTCAAGGTCTTTTCTTTTTAAAATCAACTCTGTTTTCAGTCTTGAAATTGTCTTATATTTAAAATGCAGTCACATTGATTGATTTTTCCTGATTGTAGAATAGTGTATGCTCAATGTGTACTAACTACTGGGGACTTATAGCCAAGGAGAGAGAAAGCAAAATCACCTGCGTTAACTGCTGTGAACATTTTGAAATATTTCCATTGAGCTTTCTTTCTGGTCACGCCTTTTTTCTTTTTTTAAACATTCAGCTCACACTCAGAATACAATATTGTCTATAATAAGCATCTTTCCATGTTGATACAATGCTCTGTATGTATTGTTTTTAATGTCCTTGTGACGGCCGTCTGGTGAGTGAACCCCACTTCAGGTGACTGCCATGGAGGGCCAGCACATTAAGGTGACTTGAAGATGGGGAGGTGTTGAGATGTGTGTAGTTCTCAGGATTTGCTAAGAAACAATTCTCTCAAGCCGCGGAGGCCTGCTGTCAACTTTTACAAGCAGCCTGCCTGCCTCGCTCTGCTGTTATGTCATTTTCTCATTTTCTTATACTCTCCTTGCTTTTCAAAGCAGACTTTGCAATGAAATTTGTTGCCCTTTTGCTTTGGGAGCTGGGAGCAGTGGGTTGGATGGCTGATGGCCATGAAAAGGGCTTGGCACGTAGGTGCTGGAGACAGTTCTGGGACAGTCCTATCGTCAGAGACCTGGCATGTACTGCTTGGCATCCGTCGTGTTCATAAACAGACAGACCCTGAGGGTCCCCACCTTGGTGCTGACTCAGAGCCAGAGCTGAGCCTGTGAGGCCCAGAGAGGGTGTGCGTTTCCTGAGACGGCTCACAGGGACCCGAACCAGGGCAACGGGCAGCCTGAGATACAGGCTTGTCCAGGCTGTTTGCAGAGAGTGGCTGCAGGAGAACGGTCAAGGCCAGCTCTGCAGGTGGGGCCTGAGGTTGGGATGCTGGTGGAGGAGGGGATTCCTGCTGGGGCAGGGAGTGAATGGAAGGAGAGACCACAAGGGCGTCAGCTGAGGAGGTGTTTAATTGTTGCTTGGAAAGACAGACAGGTGAGCGAGGGCAAGAGAGGGTTTGCTGGGTGGGAGACAGAAACAGGGCCTTCATCAGATTCCCTCGTTTAGCTTGGAAAGAGTGAGGTTTCCATTTTGGTGTTGCCTCCATCCTGTCAATTTAACCTCTGTGCACCATGTTCTTTCAGTGACTCTTGTGCTGATTAATTGTGAAGCAATTTCTTGGGCCTTTACCATGATAACAGAACAAAATGGTGATTTTATTATTTTTCTCAGGTGAAACTTGAAGCTTCATCAGTTTGCTTTTGCGCTGTGTACCCCTATGCACCGCAGCACAAAATCTTGGTCTTGGTTAATCCTCAGGACACAAAGACAGGTTGGTGGTTATTAATGAATGTAATAAACAAGGATTCTGACTTAATTGTTTACAGTGAATGGAATCAAATGCCTAGGAAACGAGGGCTGTACTCTTAGGCTGGACTTAGAAGAATATCAAGGCAGAATGGATGTTTTTCCAGCTGTTAGAGATTCAGTAGGGCATCCTAATTTCTGTTTATTTGATTCACATAATGGCTTTTGTGTTAAAGGCACTAGGCACCTTCTTGCCCGCAGTGACAGCATTCAGAGCTGCTTCCGAGGGTGGCACTTGCTGTCCTCATTAGTAACATGTATGGGTTGCACACACAGGGTGGAGCCCTTTTTGGGAGTGTCACCACAGCCCTGTGAGCACAGCGACCCTTCTGAGCACCCCTGCCTGGCCCTACAGATGCAGAAATGAGGCATCTGATGGTCAAGGAACTTGCCCAGGGCCACGCAGCTATCCAGAGCAGTTTCCTTTCTGGCGGTGAGGTTGCTGTAATCTGTAACTCATTTATTTTTCCTCTGCATTGTGACCAATTTCAGCTTCTCGGAGTGAGTGCTCTGAGCACATGTGGACGGCCATGCTCAGTTGCATACGAGGCAGGGGTCTGGGGCTGTTGGCGGGGAGCGTGTGAAGTGGGTGAAGGGCTCCCGCCTGTCAGCCCCCCTGGAGCCCAGGCCACCAGTGAGCTATAAGCAAAGTGCCTCACCTCTGGCCTCAAGGGAGTCCCAATTTAAATTCAGTCCTATCTAGAAATGCTTTCCTTTCTTAGACTTTTCTGTGTTTTACAGATTTCCTGTGATTCCTGTATATTGCTTTCCTAATAAGAAGTTAAAAAAAATCCTTAACGAGTTAGGCTTCTTTAAGTGGAGTGGTGTCTGGTGAAAGGTTTGGGTTTTAAGATAACTTGCAGACACGCCTCCTACCTCTCTCCAGCCCCCGCCCCCGGAGACGGGCTCTGCCTTTCACCCTGCGTGTCCGTCTGGGGTTTGTAGTCAGGGGCTGCCCTGCTCGATGCGTGTCACAAAGCCCAGGGTGACGTCGTTGACCAGGAAACATTATTTAGCACGTAGACTGTCATCAGTGCTTCTTTTGTTGCTAATCCCGAGACGCGAGTGTGCTTAGCGAGCTGCCTGGGAGTCTGGGGCATGTTGGCGAAGCCTCCTCATCACTCCAAGGCTGAGAGAGGCTGGGCTGTGTGTGAGAGCTTTCTGGTCAAGGTTCAGGACATCTCCTGTTTCTGTTGAGCCAAGCCCTGGTCGCCATGATGCCGACAAAGGGTTGTCGCAAACCGTCAATTTGTTCAAATAAACAAACAAACAAACAGCAAAGCCCAGTAAAGTGAAGTGCGTGCAACGAGGTGGGCCTGGAATGCAGCTTTCCAGCTTTCCCTTGGAAGAAACCAGACGGGCTTTTCGTGAAGGTGGCTTGAGAAGCACGTGCCCTCGGTCTGGCTGCTCCCTGTGGGCTCATTCTGGACTGTTTCTTGAATCAGAGGCTGGTTTATGTCACCGAGGAGATATAGCCAAAGGCTGCCGAGCCCATCTCTTCCTTAGCTGCCTCTGTACCTCCCAAGGGCCTTATCTTTCATTTATTTCCCCTTGTTTTGCTATTCCTCTTATTTTAAAATTATTAACTGATCTCAAGTATTTACAAAGAGTAAAAAATTTCTCATCAAGAAAGTTGTCTTATCTCCTGTATTAAATCAAAACTCCTAGCATTCCAGCTTCCCATCAGCTGATGGCCTTTTGCTTTTCTTTTTTCTTCCTGGGACCTGCAGAGTAGAGCAAGATGAACCTGGACCTTGGCATCGGATTCAGCAGACAGCCTCCTGGCTCTGCCAACTGACTGGGTGACCAGATAAGTTATTTAGCCTCTCTGAGCCTCAGTTTGGTCATCTGCAAAGTGTGGACATCTTAGCTACTTCACAGGGTAGTTGTGAGAATGAAATGGTTTGTGGTAGAAAAATCTGATACTTTGGACCATCCAGGGCAGACCGTGGGCATGGCATGTACAGTCTCCTTCCGTCATGGGCTCTCCTCTGTCTCTGAGTGTTGTGTTATAGAACAGTATTTTAAATTTCTTGTGAGTTGCTGGCCAAACTTTGGCAGCCGAATCACCTCCCTGACAGATTCTGCTTGCATACCTCATGGAGAGGAAGCCAACATCAAACCAGGGCAGTCTAGTCTGATTGTGAACCACCCTAATTGTAAAACCATTATTCTTTCTACTAATCCAAAACATTGGCTCAATGTCATGCAATCCACCCAAAGCAGCCAAAGATCAAGGATGGGCCAGGGAGGCTGTGCCTCTCCACCACCTGGATAGAAAGACCCAGGTGGCAATTCTCATCCTTGGAAGCATGGTGAGCAAGGGCATTGACGTGGGTGGCTGGACCGCGGACCTGACCTGGGGCTGTGTTAATGGAAGGATCATGTTCCAGCTCAATTACAGCTCCATTCTCTCTGGTGCTGCTCAGGCTGCAGATGGAAAAAACTGGTGCTTATCCGTGGAGAGCAACCGGGGGATGAGAGGCTTGAAACCTTTTGAACAGGGCTTGAGAAAACTAGGGCTATTTTGCTTTGGATAAGGGATGCGGGGGTCCAGAGGCTCACGCTTGAAAGGGTGTTCAGATCATTAGGCCCAGCGCTTTCCGAGATGATTTCAAGTGGTGCGGCTGAACTTTAGAAGGAGAGGAAGGATGGTCTTTTGAATTTTATTTCAATCTGAAATATATCAAGGTGAAAGTATCCGTTTGTGACTAATATGCCTTTAATGCTTACCTAACATTTGTTAATCTCCTTAAAAAGAAAAAAAGTCTCCTAGCTGAGCACCCTTAGCTAGAATTTAAAGATTTGTCATTGTAAGATTTCTTTTTATAATCATAGCAAATGATGCCTCGAGGGTGGTTTCTGGGTCTCTACTCCTGGGATAACCTGTTCTATTCTGGGACAGCTCTGACTATTAGAACATTCTTCTTAAGGAGCCCAAACCGGTATGCCCATATGTCTCCTCATTGGCCCAGTGCCCACCCCGGGGGCCATCCAGGCAGGTGGGCATGACTGTTCCCCGGGGCAGAGTTTCCCAGGCTGGAGGCCAGCTGCCCTGTCTCCTGAGACCCTTTTAAGATCGCCCACATGTTTCTCCTTCTCCATGGGTCCTCCTTTGATGTGGGCTCCAGAGCCCATCCCACCCTGGAATCCTCTTTCAGGTCTGGTTTCTCCTGGAACATGGCGTCCAGAACCCATGGAGTGGGTGCCCGGGTGGAAAGAAGTTGAGTTTTGGAGTCAGTTAGACCTGAGTTCAGACCTTCTGCCACTTATGAGTGGGTGGCCTGGGTTAAGTTACATGGCGTCTCTGACCCTCAGTTTGCTGTTTTCCTACTCGGTGGTGTGGCCCGTGGGCCTGCAGAAAGGTGTCACCGGGGAGCCTGTTAGAAAGGCAGGAGCATGTGCCCCACTCAGCCCTGCTGAGCCAGGGTCTGTCCTTTAACAAGACTCCCAGGGGCCATCTGAGAGATGCTCGCTGGAGAACTGCGAGAGGAGAGCGGTGGCTGGTGGGAGCATTCCTCGCTCTCCTTGGGCATCCTGTCTCCGCAAAGCTAGCCTCAGTTGACCTCAGCATCTCTGTAGAACCAACCCAAGGATGACTCACCTCCAGCTGACAGTGAGCTCATTACCACGCATGCCTGGCCCCTGGGTTTTTAACACACACTTATCATGGCTCGATCCTCCAAAATGTATGTAGTTGATGTTTTGAATCCTTTTTTAATTCCCATTATGTATTTATAAGTAAACAGATTTATTGAGATATAATTCATATATCATACAATTACCCATTTAATGCATACATTTCAGTGTCGCCCCACTTAAGTCTCATTACCCCTAAAAGAAACTGACCCCAGCCCCCTTATCTGTCACTTCCTTCTACCCGCCTCTTCCCCATCCTCAGCCTTAGGCAATCTATTCTGTTTCTGTGGATTTGCCTATTCTGGACATTTCTGGTGCATGGAATCGTGTGGTATGTGGACTTTGGTGTCTGGCTCCTTACATCACTTAACGCCTTCACGGACTATCCATTTCATGACATCTTTCAGTACTTCATTTATTTTTATGGCTGAATTCTGTTCCTTTGTATGGATTTACCACATTTTGTTTATCCATTTATTGATTGATAGCTATTTCGGTTGTTGCCACCTTTTGGCTCTTATGAATAATGCTGCTTTGAAAAATCACATACAGGTTTTTGTGTGGATATATATATGCATGTATCTTTCCAAGTTATTATTTTTGTTTTCTTCCAAGAAATACCCAGAAGTGAGATTGCTGAATCATGGGGTAGTTCTATTTAAACATTTTTGAGGAACTTCCATACTGTTTTCCGTAGTGGCTGCACCAATTTACATTCCCACCAATGGTGCACAAGGGCTCCCTTTTCTCCACATCCTTGCCAACACTTGTTATTTCTTGCTTTTTTGATAATAGCCATTCTAACAGATGCGAAGTGATATTTCATTGTGATTTTGGCTTGTGTTTCCCTGATGGTGAGTGATGTTCAACACTTCTTCATGTACCTGTTGGCCATCTGTATGTCTTCTTTGGAAAAATATTCAGAGTAAATGTGTTCTGAGATTCAATTTTCCATGTGCGGAAGGGAGTGTTTTCTCACAGCACCAAGTAATTCTCCAGACACCAGCTGAATGTTCTACCATTCAGCTCAATTCTGGCACTGGAGATACCATCAGATCGTTACCTGAAAACTGGGTTCGCCTCTTGGAGAATGTTGAGCCAAAAGACACAACCAAGCCAAAGATCGGGAGAAGGAAAGATTTATTATTACTTGCAGCGAGTAAGGAGACCACCGAGGATCTTTCTCAAAGCAGCATCTCTCCTAACAGCAAAATTGGGGAGGTTTTAAGATGAGGGTACATGCATATTCATGAAGAGGCTTGGGCAGTTGAAAAAGTCCAAGTTTTAGTTGACTGACATCACCAGAATCAGAAAAGGTCAACATCATTCTCCTTTCAGGCTTATCTGTACCACTGAAACAGAGCTAGGAGTCTTTAGAGCTGATATATTATCTTTGCTGTTGCTGATAATAGTCCTTTGTTTCTGCATTCTTCTGTACCCTTAGGATCATTAATTACTGAGACCTGTTCAAGGGCAAGCATTGTAGCCAGGCTTAGACTGCAAAATGGCTTAGGTAAAAAATGGCTTCTCTTATGTCAAGAAAGCCATGCCTGGTTCTCTTTCTCTGGGGATCCCCTGCCCTGTCTGCTTACAAGATTCCACAGTTAAAGGTTCAGTCCTACAAGACCCCCCTGCCTCCCCTTCAAGCCTGGGCTGCTACCTGTACTAATGACCTACTGGCTATAAAGCAGAGGTTCCCATGACTCCCTCCTCGGGTTGGGTTAATTTGCTAGAATGGCTGGCAGAACTCAGAGAAATATTTTACCTACTAGATTACTGGTTTGTTATAAAAGGATGTAACTCAGGAACAGCCAGATGGAAGAGATGCTGAGGGCAACGTTAAGGGGAAGGGCATGGAACTTCTATGCCTTCTCCACGTGTGCCAGTCTCCCAACACCTCCACGTGGCCTCCAACCCGGAAGCTCTCTGAACACTCTCCTTCTGGGTGTTTGTAGAGGCTTCATTACATAGGCATGATTGATTAAATCATTGACCATTGGCAGTTGGTTCTACCTCTAGGCACTCTCCCCTTTCCAGAGGTCGGGGGTGTGGACTGAAAATTCCAACCCTCCAATCACGTGGTTGGTTTTCCCGGCAACCAGCCCCCATCTGTAGGTGGGTTCAAAAGTCACCTCATTAACATAACAAGAGACACCTTCCTTGTTCTCATCACTTAAGAAATTCCAAGGGTTTTAGGAGCCCTGTGCCAGAAATGAGATGAAGACCTAATGTGTGTGTGTATATATATATATTTTTTAATTATAAATCACAGTATCACACAGATTCTCCACCCATTTTTTAACCACATTGGTGTTTTTGTTGGTTTTTTTTTTTTTTTTTTTTTTTTTTGCTATTGAGTTGTATGAATTGTTTGTATATTTTGGGTATTAACCTTTTATCAAATAAATGATTTGCAAATATTTTTTCCTATTCAGTACATTGCCTTTTCATTTTGCTGGACAGTTTCCAAACTGTGTTTTAGTTTGATGTAGTCCCATGTGTTTATTTTTGCTTTTGTTGCCTTTATTTTTGGTGTTAAGTCCAAAAAATCATCACCAAGACCAATGTCACGGGGTCATTGTGGTTTTGCTTTTCATTTCCCTGATGACTAAGGATGTTGAACATCTTTTCAAGTGTTTATTGGCCATTTTAACATCTTCTTTGGAGAATTATGTATTGAGATCCTTTGCCCATTGGGTTATTTGTCTTCTTGAGTTGGAAGAATTCTTTGTGTATTCTAGATACAAGTTTCTTATTGGATATATGAATTACAAAGACTTTCTCCTATTCTGTGGGTTATCTTTTTACTTTCTCAATGGTGTCCTTAGAAACACAAAAGTTTAAAATTTTTATCACATTCAGTTTATCTATTTTTCCTTTTTGTTTTGTCACTTGTGCTTTTGGTGTTAAATCTAAGAAAACTTGCCTTGTTTGGAGAGTAAGCCCTTTTATCCAGTTCTATTCACTCTTCCTTCTGGCTGTGTAGTTAATATCATTTGAGGTTCTGAAGATGTGAATTCTTTATTTTTAATCCAAATATTTAAAAAACTTTTTAAAAATGTGTGCAATCATTATACAACACACACACCGAACCCATTACTTAGTGTACATTTCTGGAGATTTCAGGGGACTCATAAAATGCAAGTCAAGAGACTTTATGAAATGCATGCCCGAGGTTAAGAATGGAGTGGAATCCGGCCACTAAAATTAAGGTGACATGTTTAATTATTTTCCTAACACTGGTCTAGAACGCTCTTCAGAAAAGGGAGTGAAGCCAGTTTACCTTCTGTGGTCTCGGTGAACTCATGCTGATTTTAGGGCCAGTGTCTCTTTTCTAGGGTTTTTATAGGCTGTCTTTCATAATTCACTTTATACCATCGTTAGGAGGGGATGTTCAGGGACCCAGGCTTTAGTTTCAAGACCTGCACCTTCCCCTCCCACACTGGGAGAGCACTGGCTCATGTGGCTTTCCGGCCCCCTCCCAGCACCCCGTGCTCTCAGAGACTCAGGGTGACAACCTCAGGATCGCATTCGCAGGACTCCCTGGCCCCTGAGATGTACGTTCACTGGGTCTAGAGCCTTGGGCTTCTCAACAGTAGCTAACACACTCCTTTGCCTGTCTGTCCGCTGTTTCCAGCTACCAGCCTCCCTCCTGGTTTGGAGGCCCTCTGCCTTCCCAGCGAAGAGGGGCCTCTGTGACCATCAGAGCATCTGGGTAAGGTGTGTTTCTCCCTTGAGCTCTCCCCCTGCCCCAGACCAGCCAGCCTACCCAGGCAGCTCGCCTGTTTCCTTGAACGTCTTCCCAGCCTACCTGAACTTTCGACTTCCATCTTCTTGGATTGTGCTGGGTCTGGGGACCGTGGTTCTGGGGCACCTCTTCCACCCTTCACATTTGTCCTTTTAACATCTGACCCTTTCTGATGGAAACCCTCTTGGCAATCCTAGGCCACATGTACAGTTTTTCTAGACGATCTCTTCCTGTTTTCCTTGTTATTAAACTTGTCAGATTTTTTTTCAGCTCTCTTTCTGACAATGTTCGACTTTTTTTTTCCTCTTTATAAAACCCAGTGGTCAGATGACCAAAGGGCAGGGCAAAGAATATGTAGAGGCTGATTAAAAATGGCAATTTATAATTGAGTCAAATGAAAGAGATGTAATGCCACAGTGCTATGGAAGTTTCCAGAATAAATGGACGCTTGGGTGTTGCTGAGTATGGGGAGGAGCACTGAGTTCTTGGCAGGGAAGTCCAGTCTGGCCAACATAGAGGGAAGGAGGCCAGAGAAGTTCTCTGGTACCCGCTCTGTAGGACCTCTGGGCCCCTGGCCTGCCGTCCAGGCTCACTGGTGGCCACACAGCCGCCTCTCTACCCACAGGACTGGCCGCTCTGGACCTGAAGCAACACCTGGAGAGGCAGATAGATCATGGAAGACAGGCCCCCCATCCCGGGCAGCGCCCCGTCTTGCAGACACTGGCCATGAGCCTTACTGGCCTCTCCTGTGAACGTCTGGAAGCTTCCTCACACAGAGTCTCCTCATTGTGCTCCAGGCCCTTGGCTGGTGGGGAGTCTGTGCTGAGGGGAGTTGGCAGGATGCCTGGTGATGATGCTATGGAGGCTGACTGGGGGGGACTGGGGCTGGAGGAGGGGACTTGCCTTTGGATCTTCAACCCTTTGCAGAACGCTTTGCTCATGATCGGAAGGGAGGATGGAGAGAAGGGAGGGCAGGTGCAGCATCCCGGGGAGGCTGCGCAGCCCAGGGAGAGAGGCGGAGGGCTTGTTTGGTGGGGAGGACATGGGTTGGTGAATTAATGGAAATGACAGGATTTGGGATGGATGGGAGGTGTGGGGGAGGGAGGCCTGGGAGGGACTTGAGTTCCGGCTGGGCTTGGTGGTGGTGCCAACAGTGCTGGGTGATCTGGAAGGAAATGCCTGGGGCGAGGGCAGCCTAAGCTCACGTCCGCAGGGTCTGCCGGCCTCAAACTGGAGGAGGGGTCCAGGCAGGGCCTTCACTTTGCAAACTCTTCCTGGAGGTTGTGTGCGGTAAATTCTCCATGCAGGGGAGGCAGCGAGGCTGAGAAGCAGAATGTGGGGGTCCTTCCGGAGAAGGCAGGAGAGGGCGGGAGAGGGCAGGGTGTCTGTGTTTGTTACCGTGTGTTGATTTCCTTGATTAGAACATCTTTCCCCTCAGCTCGCTTCCAGGACATTTTGTGACCAAGCATGACACTCATCCTTCAAATTGCTGCTAATTTATTTACGGTTTTTGGTGATTGCATGTCATGTGCATGCTGAGAAAAACAAGCAGGGAATCGAAAAATGATGATCTTTTCCTGGAAAAGCATGCCTAGTCTAGGCCTGCAGTGACAGCGAGAGCCAAGGCAAACATTCAGAAGGCCGCTACGGAGCCGCCTTCCTGGTGGCTGGCTGTCGTGGGCTGGTGGGGATTGCGACACGGCGGGCTCGGGGCCAGGCCCTCTCTGGGCTGCACGTGGGGCAGGTGGGTGGGGGGTCAGGAGGGGTGGGTGGGGGGAAGTGAGGTGTGCCCCTGAGATGCCCGGAGAACTTCTGCAGAGCTGAGAGGCCCTTCCTGGGACGTTCCTCACCCCTGAGCAGGCTGCCTAGATTTTGGGGAAGAGTCAGGGGTGGAAGGCCAGACAGTGATGGTGGGGAGGTGCTGTGAATCTGTGACCTCCAGGAAGGGACTCAGCTAGGGCCGCTCCTGGTCCCGTGCGTGCTGTGAAGGGAGAGGTCTGGCCTCCCAGTCGGTGGGACGAATTGGGCTCAACCCAGTTCTGTTTAGCAGGACGAGCCCAGCAGGCTGAATCAGCGAAGCGCTTCCTCCACCGTGAAGCGTGTCTCCGGTGAAAACCAAGCTAACGTGGTGGGAGTGGAGGAGAGGCTTGCTGACCTGGTGAAGTCTGAGTTTCGTCATGCGGAGAAGTCACTGCAGTTTTTCTGGCTTCCAAGTGTGACGACCCCTAGAGACTCAAGAACACTGAATGTTCAGGGACCACCTGCTTAGCAGGCCCCCTTTGATGGCAGCCTCTGCCGTTTGTTCGGTGGACGTTGAATCTTTATGCTCAAGTCTGTGCTTGCTTTTGGGATAATACAGAGGTAGATGTCAGCCCCAAATGGGTCCCATTCTCCCACCATTCACTGGGGGAGCCCCACTTAAGTGGATTTGACAGTTTGGGGGAAAAGAGTTTTGGCCAGAAACTCAGCCTCGATTTAGATACCTGCTCCTCCTGGCAGCAAAGGTGCCTGTGTGGCCCTGCAGGCTGGGCCAGGGTCAGGTGGCTCCCAGGTTGAGTAGGACCCAAGTTCACATAAGCTAAGGGAGATTTGTGCCAGAAGCAGAGAGAGTTCTGTTTTCCCTGGGCCATGATGGATGCAGATTGAAGAACTAGTCACAGTGACAGCGCTGTGTTTTGGGAACACATGTTGGCTATTGTTTGGGATTTCCTTCTTTATTCCCTATTAATTTATGGCACTTACTGTGAGTTGGATTTAAATGTAGGGGAAAACAGCATCCCACGAACAAAGGCATGTCATTCTTACCAAGGGATGAATGGTATTTGGAAAACAGAAATTCCAAGGAAAATATTCCAAGTGTCAAGGATAGAGCCATTATCTGGGGGTGGAGAGCATTTCTTTGAGGCATCTGAGGTTTTTACCACTGCAGCGTGGGCTGTCTGCACCCTTATCTGCTTCCCCCAGCCCTGAGAAACTCTTGCTTGCCTCAGTGCAGCCTGTGTGTGCTGTGGGTTTCTTCCTGTCTCCAACACCTTGGTGTCCAGCTGTCCCGCAGGACCCAGGCACCCCATCTCACTGCATCTTCCTTGATTGAAAATCTCGACTCATGATAACAAAATTGCTGGAGGCAAGAAAGGCCTGGGAACCACAGGGAGGCTGACGCAAAGATACTGCAAACCAGATGTTTCTTTCTCCATGGCAAGGAGGCACCCAGATTCACCGGGCATCTGGGGAAGTGCTTTTCTTTAAGGAAGACATCTGTATGGAAAAGGTAGCCCGAGTAATGCGATGTGACAGTTGCTACATCAACGCACGTATTTTTCCCCTCCCCTTAAATTATTGACTGGCTCAGTCAGTGTTGCATAAAAGTCATGCAATGCCTTGGAATGTGTTTATGTGCTGTCCTCTGCCAGAACTTTTCAGCATTTTTTTTCCCTATGTGTATTTCGCTTTTGGGAAGATGGCCTGTCACTTTGGTTTAACTGTGCTCTTTTTTGGGGGGAAACTACATATTTCTTAGATTTGTAATGGGGCAGTGGTGGCTTAGACTGCAGGGGAGTGACTGGGGGCCATGGATGGCAAGGTGAGGGGCAGCAGGGGACTTGAAGCCCCTTCAGCTGTAATAGAAGAAGTTTAACCGTGGGCCAGTACGTGAACAACTTGTAGTTAGTGTGGGGAAGTGAGTGTGTGTGTGTGGACCCCTTCCTTCTTCCTTGGATCCCATGATGGTGGGGGGCACGGACCTTCTCTGTCTCTGCTCAGGTCCAGGCTGTGTATCCAGCTGCCTGTTGGCCACCCCAACCTTGCTGTGTCTAAAAGGCATTTCAAAACTGAAACTCTCACAACTCCTCCTTGTCTTCACTTCTTCCTGTGAAGGCACCTGTGTCTTTCTGCTCAAGATTGAGAGCCAGCTGCCGCCTGCCTCCCCTCTCTCTTCTGCCTTAGGACCAGTTCGATTCCCAGGTGGTCTTTTCTGCCCCTGAGAATCTCCCTTCTGGCCAGCATGATTGCTGCACTCAGCCCCTCCTCACTTCTTGGCTGGATCACCACGGCCTCCCATTGTCCTCCCTGCCTCCAGCCTCACCCCCACCTGAATCCATTTTCCACACTCAGTGTGATCCTTCTCAAATAACCTTTTTTTTTTTTTTTTCAATTTCAGAAGGACTCATTCTTCCCACCTGGGTATAACCCAACTGTTCTCTTCCTAAAACACCACTCTGATCACGCCTCACAGCGACCGTACTCCTCCAGAGATACATTGCAAAGCCAAAACCTCAGCCTAGTCCCCAGACCCCCAACACTGGAGCCCAGTCTGCTCAGGCCTATTCTTGGACCTCTTCCCCAGGCTTCCCAGTCAGCCTGCTATGGTCTGAATGTCTATGTCTCCTGCCAAAGATCTATGTTGAGATCCTAAGCCCATATGATGGGGCTGGGCTGTGGGGCATTTGAGAGATACTTAGGTTGTGAGGGTGGAGTCCTCACCATATGATTAGTGCCCTTATCAGAGAGACCCCAGAGGGCTCACGTGCCCCTTCTGCCACATAAGGATGCAGCGAGAAGTTGGCCATCTGCCACCCAGAAGGGCTCTCATCAGCACCCATCCATGCTGGCACCCTGGTCTCAGACTTCCAGCCTCCAGAAGTGTGAGAAATAAGTTTGTGTTGTTCTAACCCACCCCCTACAAGGGTATTTTGTCATGGGGGCCTGCGTGGACGAAGACACAGCCCCTGAGTGGGTTTTTGATGCTGCTTACATCTCGGGCACTGGTCATGGTGTGGATGGTGGTGGCCTGGTGGCCTGCTTGCTCCTGCTGGGCAGTGTCTTCTGTCCTGGACCCTAGGTGCCAAGTCCAGTGCCCGACATTCATCAGTGTTTGCTGAGTAACTGGCAACCCCTCCCCAACCCGAAGTGCAAAAGAAGGTCCACCCTGTTACAGTCTTTCCATGCTGGCCTCTCCTTTCTCGTCACTGTCTTGGCTTGTCCCCTCCACCTCACTTGTCTCATCTTTGTCTGCCCTACTTGCTGGCCTTTGTGGGGCCTGGGCCCGGCTCAGTCCCCTGGTCTCCCTGTCCATTCTTCACTTGAGGAGCACAGTGGTTAGAAAGGGGGCTCTGGAACCATTGAGACCCAGTTCACATTCATTCCCAACGCTGCTGCTTGCAGGCATGGCCATGTGGTTGGGGTGAATATTATGATTTTAAAACAGTAATCAGGTCACATCCCTCTCCTCTGAAGCACATGGCTGCCAGTGGTCTGCAGAGCGCAGCCCTGAGGCCTCCCTGGCCGGGAGGTACTTCATGTCCCAGGTCCTGTCTCCAACTCTGTGTGGTAAGTGTCTCAAGCCAGAGTCTGAATTTAGTTCCTCCAGTGGATTTGTTATGTGCTCAGCACATAATAGCTACTCAGCATGTAGGTGGGATGAGCACCATGTGCTTCAGAATCATGACCTCTGGAGGGTCCTGAGCCACCTTGCTGCCTCCCCCATCCTCTGTGCTGGGCAGGTGAGGAGGGACGGTAAGCACACCCACCCATGTCTCTGTCCACCTGGATGTTGCTGATCCATCACAGTGCTCCCCATGCTGAGTTGGACGGTGGCCTCAAAGTCCTTCTCAGGGCAGCTCCCCGCTACCACAACCCATCCACTCAAGGTGGTAGCTGACAGCAAGCTTTCCCTGACCTGAACTGTGGAGACATCACACTGACTTTTAAAAAATGATTGTTTTACAGCATGGTACTGGCACCAAAACAGACATATGGACCAATGGAACAGAATAGAGAGCCCAGAAATAAACCCACACACATACGGTCAATTAATCTTCAACAAGGAGACAAGAATATACAATGGAGAAAAGACAGTGTCTTCAGCAAGCAGTGTTGGGAAAACTGGACAGCAGGATGTAAATCAGTGAAGTTAGAACACTCCCTCACACCACACACAAAAATCAACTCAAAATGGCTTAAAGACTTAAACATAAGACAAGGCACTGTAAACCTCCTAGAAGAAAACATAAGCAAAACATTCTCTGACATAAATCTTAGCAATGTTCTCCTAGGGCAGTCTACCCAGGCAATAGAAATAAAAGCAAAAATAAACAAATGAGACTTCAATAAACTTATAAGCTTTTGCACAGCAAAGGAAACCATAAACAAAACAAAAAGACAATCTATGGATTGGGAAAAAATATTTGCAAACAATGTTACTGACAAGGGCTTAATCTCCAGAATACACAAACAGTTCATACAACTTAATAACAAAAAACAAAACAACCCAATCCAAAAATGGGCAGAAGACAAGGAATTCTCCAATGAAGATATACAAATAGCCAATAGGTGCATGAAAAAATGCTCAGTATTGCTAATTATCAGAGAAATGCAAATCAAAACTACAATGAGGTATCACCTCACACCAGTCAGAATGGCCATCATTCAAAAATCCACAAATGACAAATGCTGGAGAGGCTGTGGAGAAAAGGGTACCCTCCTACACTGCTGGTGGGAATGCAGTTTGTTGCAACCATTATGGAGATTCCTTAAAAAAACTAAAAATGGACTTGCCATATGATCCAGTAATCCCACTCTTGGGCATATATCCAGAGGGAATTCTAATTAGGAAAGACACATGCACCCTAATGTTCATAGCAGCACTATTTACAACAGCCAAGACATGGAAACAACCTAAATGTCCATTGACAGATGACTGGATAAAGAAGATGTGATGTATTTATACAATGGAATACTACTCAGCCATAAAAAGAATAAAATAATGCCATTTGCAGCACCATGGATGGACCAGGAGATTGTCATACTAAGTGAAGTAACGTAGAAAGAGAAAGAACAATACCATATGTTATCACTTATATGTAGAGTCTAAAAACAAGACACAAATGAACTTATTTACAAAACAGAAACAGACTCATAGACATAGAAAACAAACTTACGGATACCAGGGGTGGAGGGTGGGGAATGGGATGAGGAGGGATAAAATGGGAGTTAGAGATTTGCAGATACTAATGACTATATAAAAAAATAGATAAGCAACAAGTTTATACTGTATAGCACAGGGAACTATATTCAATGCCTTGTAGTAACCTATAATGAAAAAGAATATGACAATGAATATATGTATGTATATGTTTGACTGAAATGTGATGCTGTACACCAGAAATTGACACAACGGAAATTGGCTCTACTTCAATTAAAAAAAAAAGATCCTTGAAATGTGGAAAAAAAGATTTTTATTGATTGATTAAAAACATTTAAGTAAAAAAGGATTTTAAGAATCCTTAGGCAAGGTGGAAGATTTAAAAATCTTGTTGGGAGGTTCTGGGCAGGTGAGAGAGTGTGCCTCGCTCAGGAATGATGTGTGTGCATAGTTTTGGGGGGAGGAAGCAAGGGACACGGTGGTCAGCTTAACACTTCCTGATGGAAGAGGAACCATCATGAGTGAGTGTTCCAGCACCACTGGCCGAAAAGATAGTCTTTGTTCTGTTGTTGTTGTCTTTGCGCCTCTGTCAAAGCTGACTAAATATGTAAGTTGACTTTATTTATGTGGGTCTATGTCTGGCCTTTCTGTTCTGTTCCATCGAGCTGTCTACTTTTTCACCATACTGTCTTGATTACTTTATCGTAAGTCCTGAAGTTGAGTAGTGTCTGTTCTTCAAATTTGTTCTCCTTCAATGCTGGCTTTTGCTTCTCTACACAAACTTCAGAATCAGTGTGGTGAAATCCACAAAGTAGCTTGTTGGGATTCTGACTGGGATTGCACTGAATCTATAGATAAAGTCGGGAAGAACTGACATCCTGACAACATTGAGGCTTCTGATCCAAGAACATAGAATATCTCTTTCTTTCATTAGTTCTTTGATTTTGTTCATCAGAGTTTTATGTTTCCTCTTATAGCTCTTCGACATATTTTGTTAGATTATGTAAATCTAAGTATTTCATTTTGTTTAAGCCTAAGTATCTCATTTTGAGGGGGAGGTGCTCATGTAAAAATGGTATTGTGTTTTTAATTTCAAGTACCACTTGTTCATTGGCTGGCATATAGGAAAGTGATGGGCTTTTGTGTATCAGTCATGCATCCTGCAGCCTTGCTCTAATTGACATTTGTCGCTCTGTCTCTCCCTTGATTAAGCCTCACCCAGCTGCCCACTGCTTGGGGTCCCCTGAGTGTGACCTTGGACTTGGAGGGCTCTGTGATCATGGGTTGTCCTGCCTGTGGTGCCCTCACCTGTCATCTGTTGAAGCCTTACCCAGCAATCCAGAGCCCCAGCCAGGGAGCTCCTCCAGGATGCTTTCCCAAACCCCTCAGCAGAACTGACTCCTTCCTCTGGGTCCTTGGGACACTTTGGCTCCCAGCCCGATCCAAGTGCCGATCGCATCTTGCCTCCCTCACAGCAGCTTATTTAGATCTCTCTTCTCGGCAGGCCGTGAGCTCCCGGGGCAATGATGGAGACCTAGTCATCAGCCTCTGGGGGCCCGTGCATTCGGGAACTCTGTCACGGGTAGTTGAATTCGGTTGGTCCTGTTGGGCCTTGATGAAGCCAGGCCACAGGGAGTCAGCCTTAGGGACCTGACTGTCCTAACTTGTTTGGCAAACCTTGGGGTGTCATAGAATAAAATCCATTCCTAGCATCTTGTGTGTGGTCACCTGTCACTTAGGGAGAGGGGAGTTAAATCAGTGCAGCAAGGCTGGCCTTTAACCCCCAGTGCCCTATTGACTGCTGTCACCTCTGCTCAGCCTTCTGCACATGTCCAGTCTCTGCCCAGGTCCTAGGTGGTGACAAGCCACAGGATACTGATGAGGGTCGTAGTTTTCTTTTAAAACTACAGCTGTGTGGTTTCTACTTTTGAACTCTCGGAACTTGCTGGCTCCGGGCTCTCAGAAGTGATGCACGAGGCTGGTGCTGCGGTGACTTTCAGCCCCCCAGGATCTGCGTTTTGTCCTTGCTGAGCTGGGAACGGCCTCTTTCCAAGGGCTCTGCCACCATTCCTCCTGCCTGTTTCCTCTTAACTACGTAGCATGCTTTTCTGATCAAAAGCTGCTGTTCTTGAAAGGCCAATTCTGTTTCAAGAGTTGTTTTCGAGGGCAATTCATTTTAGGCTGATTAAATTTGATTGGACTTCACCTGCATTGTTATGTATACTTAGCAGCTTAAGATTCGTTTTGGGGAAAAAAAAATCCACTCTATCTTGTGACAACTAGTGTGACTGATTAATGCTCTGCAGTGCGCCATGAAACTTGCAAGGTATGGCACAAACACCAAATCATAACATTTTAGAAACTGCCTTAGCAATTTGAACATCTGTATTGCAGGGATATGCCGTATTAGTAAATTGAACATCTTTTATTGATTCACCTTGTTAAGCAGGAAAATAATCCTTACGGCTTTAGAAGCCTTTTGCAAGTTCTAGGAGGTGCCATTTGGAACACGAATTGAGTTGAGTAAATGAAGGCAGATGTCAGGCATTTAATTGGTCCTTCTCTCTCAGCTGGCTCTGTCAATTTTGGTACCACTGTTGGAGATGACAAAATTCACCAATGATGTGAAGCTGACATAGTGAATTAGATGCTGTTGGTTTTTAGGGGAGAGGAGGCTGGCTGTGCAGAGTTCGTGCTTAATAACTGGCTAATGTCATAACCTGGTCTTCACAGGGTTTTCTTCTCAAATTCCTCAAAGAGCAGAGAGGAACAGGGAAGAAGGTGGTGGCAGCTTAACTTGACTGCCCCACGAATCTTAAAGTCTTGAGCTTTGTATTAAATATTCAAGTGACTTTTGTTTTCTACTCTGTGTTATCATTTTCCTTCAACTCTTCAGCTAAAAGGATTCAACTGGGAAGATGCATTTTTTAATTTTGTGGCTTCTGGACCCTTAAGGCTCAGATACCTGGCTTGAGAAGCAGGTATAAAAATGGTAATAAAAGGGCTGTGAAAAGATACGGGAGGAGAACTAAACTATGATACCTCCAGACAATGGAATATTTTAGCACTGAATAACAGTGCTAAAAAGAACTTTGAACTCTCAAGCCATCAAAAGACATTGGGGGATCCTTAAATGCATTTCACGAAGTGAAAGAAACTAATCTGAAAAGGCTACATACTGGTATGATTCCAACCCTGTGACATTCTGGAAAAGGCAGAAGTGTGGAGACAGTGAAAAGATCAGTAGTTACCAGGGGTAGGGGGCAGTGAGGAGGGGTGAACAGGCAGGCACAGAGGATTTCTAGGTGATGCAAATACTCTTATGATACTTTAGTGATGGATTCATGCAATGATGCATTTGTCCACACCTGTAAAATGTACAACATCAAGAGTGAACTCTAATGTGAGCTATGCGCTTTAGGTGAGAATGATGTGTCAGTGTGGGTCCAGATGTACCCCACTGGTGGGGGATGTTGGGAACAGGGGAGGCTCTGTGTGTGGCGGAGGGAAGAGGGAATCTGGAAAATCTCTGTACCTTCCTCTCAATTTTGCTGTGAACCTAAAACTTCTCTAAAAATAGTCTTAATTAGGGAAAAAAAAGTTACCAGAAAACAACCAAAGTCACTTTTGTGTTGAAAATGTAATTCTCAAGCAAGAAAGGAGGGTTGCCCAGCTGAGAGACAAGAGGCGGAGGCCGTGATTGGGTTTGCCTTTGGAGCATCCACTTCGTAGGGATGGACTGGCGGGGAGGCTGGGGCAGGGGGCTGGGTGGGGTGCTGTCCAGTCACTGGTGGAGATGAAGGTGCCTGGGACCAGCTGGCACCCAGGGTTTTGGAGGAGGGCGTGGATACTGTCCCGAGGCAGCAGGTGGAGTGATGGGACCTGGAGATTGTGGCACCACGAACATAGGAGAACTGACACGTTAATGAGAAGATGATGAATGCGTGTTACGTGCCAGGACTGTGCTGGACTGTGATGAGGCGTCTGGAGCTTGGTGAGGTTGAAGTGTTCCAGGGTCACCTCTACTAAACAGCAGGACCTGTGTCCAAACGTGGAGTGGGCAGGATCAATGGGCCTCAGCGGGGTGCGAATCGGGGTGGAGGTCTCCACCCTTCCTCTCCAGCAGGTCCCAGCCCCAGACCCTTCTTATCCAAAGACTTCCCACCGCCCCTGCCTGACTTGCCCCATTCCTAACAGCTGGCCCATCTCCGGCCTCTTGGAAAGAGCACTGAACGTGGAGTCCAGTAGCTGAGGACTGGACCTAACCTCAGCCCTCCTAGCTGCTTGCTTTCACCTCTCAGAGTGTCAGCATCCTCAGAAAAGTGCAGATGACAGTTTTCATTGTGAGAATGGAAGACAAGCAGGTAAAAGAAGCCAGCACCAGCCCAGCACCAAGGGTGATGAGAAGATGGTTTGTTCGATGCCCTTAGATAATGTTGGGTTTGACTAAAATTTCAGCGTTCCAAGTTGTGTCACATAATTGGACACTGGAAAAAATGTAATTCTCATCCATTGAATTTGTCAGTGTTGGTGTGTAGCCTTTTGTGCCCAACAGCTTTGGGGTACATCCTGGGTTGAAATCAACCACGGGCCATCCATCCATGCAGGCACCTGTGACGTCCTTTTAGGTGAGAGTGATCACTCTATCCTGGCTCTCAGATAATTCAGCTCTAGAAATATCACCTGCTTTCCCCACACGTAAACTTCCTCTGCACCTTGACAGTGGCTGCATGTGCTAACCCTGCCCCCCGGGCGGCCGGGTGGCCGTGTGCACATCATGGGTTTCTCTTGGCTTTCTCCTTAGTCATGGCTGTTTACATGAAGGAGTCCTGGTGGGCCACCGAAGATGTGCTGAGAATCTCTGATCCTGCAAGAGAAGGTCTGATGAAGGTGAGGCATTGCAAACTTAATAAGGCCACTGCAAAACAGGCTTTAGAAATCAGTGTACTTATTACAGTTGATCATTTAAAGCAGTCTGCCCCTGTGGATTCCTTTTCTAGAACTGCTGTAACAAAAGTACCACAAACTGGGTGGTTTAAATAACACACATGTGTTATTTCCCAGTCCCAGAGGCTCGGGGTCTGAAATCAAGGTGTTGGCAGGGTTTTTTTTCTACTGAGGGCTGTGAGGGAGAATCTGGTCTCTACCGCTATGTGCTGGCAGCATCGGACATTCTGTGGCTTATCAACTGCCTTTTCCCTGTGTCTTCACATCATCTTCCCTCTGCGCGCGTCTGTCTTTGCCCTAGTCCTTGCTTTCTGTATGGACACCAGTTATGTTGGACTGGTGCCCACCCTAATGACCTCATCTCAATTTGATCATCTACAAAGACCCTATTTCCAAATAAATCCCAACCAGAGGCACCGGGGGGTTAGGGCTTCAACACCTTTTTGGGGGAGACAGTTTAATCAATAACACCCTGCCAGCAAGGAAGATAGTTGTAAACAGCAATATGCAACAGACATCCGACTGTTGGTAAACCTCTTTTAACTTCCTTTCATGTCTTAGTTTTGAAACTTTCATCCGCATCCTCTCTCTAGGGTGTAGGGAGTTTCTGTATTGCATTCCAGTAATGTTTGTTGGTACTCACTGAGTTAGACATATCTTAGATACTAGCCTGTGTATTACCTAGACCTGTTACAGGGATTATCTCATTTCAGAATCTTTAAAGTATTTGATTTGCGGATGAAGAAGCTGAGGCTGAGCCGCACAGCTAGTAAGTGATTTAGCTGGGCACAAAGTCTAGTCTCTCTGACGGCAGGCGGTCTCTACAGGGCAGCTGTAAAGCAGAGACCCAGGACAGCAAGCTGAGGGTTCCTTATGGCTAAGGATGTTGAGCGTCTTTTCATGTGCTTATTGGCCATTTGTATGTCCTTTTTGGGGAAAATATCTATTAAAATCCTTAGCCCACTTTTTATTTGGGTTATTTGACTTTTCACTGTTGGGTTTTCCACTTATTCTAGATGCAAGTCCTGATTGTATGTATGATTTGCAAATATCCCTCCTTCCTCATTCTATGGGTTGTATTTTCCAAGTCTGTTTCTTCCCCCAGCTTTATTGAGATACAACTGACATATAACATGGTGTAAGTTGAAGGTATACAGTGTGTTGATTTGACACACTGTATACTGCAGAATGCTGACCAGCGCAGCGCTAGGTAACATCTGTATCACATCACATAGTTGCCACTTCTGTTTCGTGGTGAGCATAAGAGGCCTACTCCCTTAGCAACTTCCCAGTACATAATATGGTAGTATTAACTACAATCATGATGCTTTATATTAGATCCCCAGAACTTACTCATCTTATAACTGGAAGTTTGAACCTTTTGACCCACATCTTCCCCTTTCCCCCGCCCCCCAGGCCCTGGGAGCCACCACCCGGGTCTCAAGTTTCTGTGAATTCAGCTCTTCCGTGTTATGCATGTAAGTGGGATCATGCAGGGTTTATCTTTCCCTTTATTTCACTTAGCGTCATGCCCTCAAGTTCATGCATGTTGTCACAAGTGGCAGGAGGTTTTCAGGTCTGCTTTTAATTGATTTGGTAGACACTATTTTGAAAAGGGTTTTCTTCCAGCAAATTAATGATGGCTTGAGGTTCAGCAAATGAGCGTGGTAATGTACGCAGTGAGGCTGCCTGGCGTACCTGTTCGTGTCACCGTCCATGGATGAACTAGGTGGTGTGAGCACTGAGTGTTCTGAGTCTCTGGAGGAGTCTGACTTACCCTTTAAGTTTTTTGTTTTTATTTTTAATCAGAACAAGGGCAATCACTTTCTTCATGTGTCACTGCTTCTAAGTTTAGATGAGGAAAACCCTCACAGTTTGTGAAAATGTGGCCTCTGCGGTGAACGGAAAGAAACCTGGATGTTAATTCCACTTAATGAACCAGATTGTAAAGATCTCTCTGCCCAGCTGCATGTGGTGATGGTTTCCTTCTCCATTTATAGAACCTGGGGTCTTGACTCTTGGTGTTTTAATTACATTTTGTTCCTTGGCCAACTCTTCTTCACAAATTATCCACCCCCCCCCACCCAAAACAAACAAATAAACGAAAACTTTTCTTAATGTTCTTTCTGTGAATATAATTAGTGGTCCTAATTGAGGGATTAAAACTGGATCTTAGTTTTGTGTTTTCAGAAATGTTTCTAAGTCAGAATCACATGTCACATTTTCCCCCTGTAATGAAACTGGACAAATTAAGTGCATTTTCTTTTTTCTCCTTTTTTCTCCTGCCAGTTTTTGATTGGATATTTCCCTTCTGCCAGATGCAATCTGTTTTTCTCTTCTGGCTTTCCTCTGAACTTTTTGGTTTTATAAGTCACACCCCACCCCCACCCCCTGCCCCAAGTTTTGTGATGAGCTGGTTATTCTTAAAGTTTGAACTTGATTTGGCTGCTACTGTCTGAGATACAAAATTGGGGTGGCTTCTCAGAGTTAAGCTGGTGTGGTTTTCGCAAGTCTTTTTCTCATCTAAGATTTGGCTCTGGATGAAGGTGAAATATTTTGCATTCTGGGACAATTAATAAGTTTATTGGCTCTAAACACTTTGTGCCATTTGCTAGAGTGCTGCAAGCTGCCTCATTTTTATTATTAGAACATACAAGTGTTTTAGAGACCAGATAGGTCATCTGCTCCCTTGACCAGCAGAGGAAACTGAGGATGAAAGGGGCTGTGAGTGGCTGCAGATCGCCTAGCAAATCCAGGCGGAACAGCCATGACCACAAATGATGATGGGGATAATGACAATAATAAAAATATAAGGGTCAAAATTAAATGTAAAACCAAGCATTAATATTTATATCAAACTTCCCTTTCCTGAAGTCTCAGTTCTAATGAATGAAGGTGCAGAAGGGAACCCCTGGCTGGGCTGCAGCAGGTGCAGTGGCCTGGGACTCAGGAGTCCTGGCCTGCCTTTGACAGAGGCCCCGTCCAGCCACCTTCAGTCCTCTTTGAGACATGGCAAGGAAATCAATACATGTAATTGCCTGCCCTCTTTGAGCTTCTGTCTCCTCATCTATAAACCAGGACCTCCCTGGTTTCATCACAAGTGCCACATTTTACCAGCTGCTTTTAGGAGGATTCTGAGACCATATCCAGGCTCAGCCCATAGAGTGGGGATTGATTAGCTATGTCTGCTGTGGGTGTGGGAATGGGAGACCTCCATTTATGCCATGTACTTGCCATCTGCGGGCTAGACAAGTGCAGAGAATTTTAACAGGCAGGAGCAGGAAGTCGTTTGGGCTGGTTACTGAGAAAGCCCTGCGTGGGCCTGACCTTGACCGCAAGACAGTTTCCTCACTTGTGATGACGCTGCGATGGGTAAGAAGTGGTTGGCTCCATTCTGTAGCCTGAGAACGGGCTGGACCTTGAGTCAGTCCTGGTAATTCTCTGGAATTGGGATTCTCATGTGTGCTCAAAATCTGTTGCAAGCCATTGGAAATCATTTTCTCTTGGTGTGGCAGTTTTACAGAGATAGTAATCCCCGATGATTTACCCTCCTTCTGAGGGCCAGAATTCTGGGGCTGTTGTTAAAAATGGCAGATTGGGTTTATTTCCCGGACACACCCGTGTTTCTGCTGACATGGCCTGCCCCAGGGTAACCTCCAGTGTCACTGGCTGTGACTGTTCTCTGTCTATGCACATTCTGCCACTGGCCCCCCCGGCACTGCCCCTCGCTCTGGGAAGCCCACTATGTGAAAGGTCAGGGGTGTGAAAACCTCCGTGAGAAACGGACCCATGTTCTGGCTTTGGAGCCTGAGGTGAATTGGATGATGGGGGAGCCCACACCTCGCCCCCGACCTCCGGGTGGACTCTAAGCGTCGAATTTACCAAGCCTGATTTTCCTCTCCTATCTCACTCAGATGTTCTTTTTCTTTCTCCTTCGAAGGTTCAGTCATTTGGGGAAAGGATTGTGCTTTTCCTTCTAAACGTCGTTATTTTTTGAAGATTAGAGAGGAACTTGGATGATGATAACATGTTTTTTCTACCTCACTCTGGGAAAGAGGAGGCTAAAATTCTGTGGAGAGATGGAGAAGCTGTTAGATTCTATACAATCAAAGCGAAAGTTATGGACGGGGCCTTGCGGCCACGTGGGACCACCATCCCTCCACGCTCAGGGAGAGGAGGGCTCCTAGATGCCAGCCTGCCTTGCACGACGGCTCCTTTAGCACCAGCATTGCTTGGAGAGAATCTCCTGGCACAAGAAATATCACTAATTCAGCTGTCATGTCAATAAGCCCAAGGTTTGGATTCCATTTTCACCACATTTCTCGTTCTACTGGCAAACAGGGTGGAATTTCAGCATGTCCCTTGGATTCCCAGGTGGTGCCATGTCCCCCCAGTAAAAGACTTGTTGCCATTCATGGTGTAAAATGACTTTGCAAGCCCCGTCCTTTTCGCGTTTCTTTAAGGTTACCAATCAGCCATCAGGAAAATTACTGTCGCTAATAGCTGACATGGGGTACGAAAGCACGCTGGATGCCAAGAGTTACCTCAGAAGAGAGGGAGGGCAGGCGGCCATGATAAAGAGGTAAGGGAAAATCCTGGGGCTTACTTTTAGGGGCTGTGATGAGCAGGGAGTGTGGAACTTGTACCACTTGGTCCAAGGCATTGGGCTCATCTTCAACATTGCTTTAATAGTCTCTTTAATTTTTAAAGGCTATCACCATCTCTGACCCAACTGGTCCAACCTCCATCTTTTCATCCTTATAAAGTTCTAAATTTTAGCAAAAATTAAATTTCCAGGGAAAACACCACATACCTGCTGTTCTCTGAGTTCACTGTATGGCTGCAGTGTGGTTTTGAGCTGTGTTCGCGTTGTGTGTGTGTGCCACCTGTCCAGGGTGGAGCAGTTCTGCATTTCTCGCTTTCTTCTCCCTCAGCATGGTGTGAGATGTCTAGTTTCCCATGCAAACGACTCCTGTAGTTAATTATTTGCCAAGGTCAGTCACAGAGGCTGGAGCACCTGTGTTTTTCAGCATCTTGGGTCACGACAGCCATTTGCTCTTTGATTTTGATGAACTGTTTCACTTTTTCGGGTGGCTGTGTTCTTTAGCCACTCATTTGAGAGAGCCCAAGGGATCTGAAGAGTCACTGAAATGGAAACGAACCTTTTTGTAATAATTCCTCTTTCTTGGGAGACTCATTTGTTGTCATTTTCTACCAAATGGCTGGTATTAGATCTGTAGCAAAATCATTTATACAGCAGATGTCCTATTAATAGTAACAAAAACTGGTAACAGATCCCAGCTTGATGTGTGAGAACCACAGCTGTGGGGCAGGAGGAGCTTGACTTTGCCTCGCCTGGCGCTGCTGTTGCTCCTGGTCCCACTGATACCCCAGACTATCCCCGAGGATCACGCAGAGGCTGGTACGGCTGCCTCGTTCTCCCCAAGGCAGACCCAGAGCCTCAAAGGGAAAGCAGGATATTAAGACGCTGAATTGAGGCAGATCGGACTAGATGCTTGGATATCTGCCTCCTCTTCATTTCTGGCGAATTCCACGAACTTGGTGGAAAGTTCTCTGAAGCTGCTTACTAGGTCTTGCTTTTGTCCATGAACTGATTTTTTAAAGTGGCAATTGACTGTCAGTTACTCAACAATTTAGTTAGTCTAAAAAGTATCAAACCTGTAGAAGATGAAATTAATAAAATATATTTTTCGGGTATATTGCCAACTAAAAATTTTTTTACTGCCTATTTCTGGATTAGTTTATTTTTGGAGAGACAGAATAATTCTATATACCTTGCTATCGGCAATGCAGGAGAGTTTCAGCCGCTCCATATCCTTGCCAATACTTGGTGTTGTGAGTATTTTTAATTTTAGCCATTCTGCAAGGTGGGAAGTGGTATCTAATTTTGATTTTAATTTGCATTTTTCCAATGATATTGATCATGTTTTCAGGGGCTTTTTTGATAGTCATAGATCTTCTTTGATGAAGCGTCTGTTCAAATATTTTTGCCTATTTTTTTTGTTAGGTTGATTGTTTTCTTATTATTGAGCCTTGAGCATTCTTTATATGTTATAGATATCCATTCTTTATCAGATATATATTTTGGAAACATTTTCATTTTTGTATAATAATTTTTTGCAAAGAGCAGAAATTTCAATTTTTGATGGAGTCTAATTTATTAATTTACCAATTTTCATTATCATTCAGTTCAAAATATTTTCCAATTCACTTTGTGACTTCTATGAGTTCTTTAACAGTAAGTTTTAAATTTCCAGATATATTTGTGGACTATTCTGGATGTTTTATTTTTTGTTTATTTCGAATCTAATTCTGTTGTAGTAAGATAATAGAATCTGTTACACTTTAATATTTTGAAAACTATTGAGGGTTGTTTTATGGCCTAGTATGTGGTTTATCTTGGTAGACACTCCATATGGACTTGAAAGAGTGTGTATATTCTGCAGGAGTTGGGTTTCATGTTTTGGAAATGCCAGTTAGGTTAAGGTGATTGATGGTGTCTTGGCTCTTCTATATTCTCACTAATATTTTTGTCTAATTCTGTGAATTTCTGAGAGATGTATGTTAAAGTCTTTCCCTATGATTATGGATCATCTTTCATTTTTTTAGTCTTATCAGCTTTTACTTTGTATTTTGAAGCTTTGTTATTACCTACATCAAATTTATAATTGATCTTTTTGCCTGATGTATTGACTGTTTTGTCATTTTGAAGTGTCCCCCACTTGTCTCCAGCAATATTTCTTGATAAGATGCCTATTTTGTCTGTTACTAATATAGCCACTTCATTGTCTTGTACTTTGCTGTTTACATAGAATATATTCTTCCTAGCTTTTTACTTTTTGTCTGTTTATGTCTTTATATTTAAAGCATATATTTTGTTGACAGTATACAACTGGGTCTTGGATTTTAAATCTATTTTTTAAAAATCTCTGTCTTTTGATTGGACTGTTAGTCTATTTACATTTCATTATAGGTATGGTTATACTTAGATCTTCTCTGTTATGATTTGTTTTGTCTTTCCTCTTTTGAAAATTTTTCTCTGTTCCACCTTGTCTTTTGTTTTAAGAAGATTTTTTAGTATTCCATTTTAATTTCTGTCTTGGTTTGCTAGCTCATTATTTTTGTTCTTGCTCTAGCTATTACATGCTCAGCTTAAACTTATTAACTTGGAGTTAATATTGAATTACTTGGGGTAAAATATAGAAACCTTAAAATAAATAGTGTATTTTTATGTATCATTTTATTTACAAAGTGCTATTTTAATATATTAGACATATTTGTTATAAATCTGTCACTACTGATTAATAAGTTTTAATTAAGTAGTCATATTTTTTAAAAGTATTAAGAAAAGAAAAATATGTAATTTAAAAATATTTACCATTAATTTTTTTTTTTTTTTTGTATAGGTCCCAGTTGCCATCCAGTGTCATTTCCCTTCAGGCTAAAGTACTTCCTCTAGCAGCTTTTGTAGTGGAGTTTCTGGCAACAGATTCTCTCAGGCTTTGCTTACTGAAAATACCTTTGTTTTATTTTACTTTCAGGTTTGAAGGATTGTTTAGTTGGACAGAGAGTAATTAGTGATAATTTTTTTCCTTCAGCACTTTGAATCTGTTGTTCCAGCACCTTCTGGCTTTCATAGTTTCTGGTGGGAAGTCAGCAAGGGAGTTATTGTCCCTCATACATAATGTGTCACTTTCCTATGAAGACTTTCCAGACTTTCTCTTTGGCTTTTTTGCAGTTTCACTGTGATGCGTCTAGGAGTGATTTTATTTTTCTTTATCTTTTTGGGGGGGTTGTTGAGCTTTTTGAATCTTTAAAGTTTTCTACCAAATCTGGGAATTTTTTGGCCATTATTGCTTCACAACTTTTAGACTATTTTCTTTCTTTATCTAGTCATATGTGTATCGGGGTGCTTCATATTGTCTTACAAGTCTCTGAAGTTTGTTCACTTTCCTTCAGACATGTTTCTCTCTTCTTAGGTTGGATCATTTCTAGAGATCTGTATTCACGTTACCTGCCATCTCTAGTCTGTTGTTGAGCATATTTAAAATTTTCAGTTAGTGCACTTTTTAGCTCTAGACTTTCTATTATGTGTAATTTCCATTTCTCTGTTGAGATTCTCTGTTTATTCATCAAGCATATATTTCCCTTTATTTAAAAAAGTCATTTTAATTCTTTAAACGTATTTGTAAAGCTGTTTTGAGTTCTTTGTCTGCCAAATCCAATGTCTAGGCCTATTTAAAATCAGTTGTATTAGTGGCATCAGCAACATGGCAGAGTGAAAAGCTCCCTCTGTCCCCTCCTTCAGTCTATAACCAGTAAAGTGTCCACAACTCAACAAAGGTGCCTCTGCTCAACACACAGGATGCTGGAGAATTCCACACATGCGTTCATTTAAAGGTGGGTGGACTGGAACACACAGGGGAGGCAGAACTGAGGGAACAGCAGCCTGGTTCTCTGGTCATGGAAGCTGAGCCCACAGCCCCAGAGAACACATAGCAGCAGGGGAGGCAGTGCATTCGTCTCCGGCCTCCTGGCCGCAGTGGTGCATGCACGCACAGGTAACTGGGCAGCAGCGGCAGAGAGGCCTAAGACTCCATCCTCCAGCAGCTGAGGCACCCACAACTCCAGCCTCCTGCTCCCCTGCCCACAGTGTTGGAGCCTGTGAACCTTACAACCCTGCACATGGCAGTGGCACCTGTGCAACTCCTGGTCCCCCTCTCCCTCTACCTCCCTCATGGCAACAGAGATTATGACTCCAGGGATCCTGGACTCCAGGGAAGAGCCCACCATCCCAGTGCAGCAGGCTGCAATGCCAGTGACACTGGCAGCAGGAAGGCACCAGTGACCCTGGAGGCACAAGAAGCAGTAACAAGGACACAGGTCCACAATTCTGACAGATGTGGTGGAGGGTAGAAAGTGCCAACTCTCAGACATAGTCAGAGGCAGCTCAGATAAGTCAGAAACTAGTGCTAGAGCGCCACCTCCTGGAAAACAAAAGAAAGACCTCAAATTTCTAACCTGTTGCATTGTTAGAATCGAGCAGAAAGATATTTGCTACTTCAAATATGCTGGCAGAAGAACAACTCATCAAGTATCATGAAGAACCAAAGTAACATCATGCCATAAAAGGAAAATGACAGTTCTCCAGAAACCAAATTTAAAGGCAGGAATATTGCAGTCTAATTAATAGAATTCAAAATAGCCTTCATGAAGAAATCCATTGAGCTATAAGAAAACTCAGAACGGTAGTTTAGTGAGCTCAGGAATAAAATAAACGAGGAGAAGAAATCTTTTACCAAAGAGAAACTCTAAAAAATAATCAAACAGAATTCTGGAGCTGAAGAACTCAATAAATGAGATGAGGAATGCATTAGAAAGCCCTGGAAATACATCAGACCATATGGAAGAGGGAATTTATGAGCTTGAAGATAGAAATCTAGAAATGATGCAAGTAGAAGAAGGAAGAAAAATAGGACATAAAAATGAGGAAATTCTATGAGCGCTGTCCAACTCTTGATGAAGGGTGACATTAGGGCCATGGGTATCACAGGAGAAGAAATGGAGAAGGGAGTGGAGAGATTATTTAAAGAAATAATAGCTGAGAACTTCTCAAACCTGTGGAAGGAACTGGATATATGAGTCTGTGAAGCTAAGAGAACACCTAATTACCTACATGCGAAAAGACTTTCTTCAAGACACATTACATTAAAAGTAAAATTATTAAATGTCATAATGTCAAAAGTCAGTGACAAAGAATTTTAAAGGCAGCCAGGGGTAAAAAGGGCCAATAACCTACAAAGGAACTCCCATTAGACTATCAGTAAATTTCACAGCAGAAACTCTACAGGCCAGGAAGGAGTGGAATGACATTCTTAAGATACTGAAAGATAAAAACTGTCACCCAAGAATACTTCATCCAGCAATATTATCATTCAGATATCAAAGAGAAATAAAGACTTTCCTAGATAAATAAAAACCAAGGGAGTTCATCAACACTAGATGTGCCTTAAAAGAAATGTTGAAAGGAGCTCTTCTACCAGCAACAAAAAGGAAAAAGTACATAAAACTCTGAGTAACGTGATAAGTAGACAGAATCAGAAAATTGTAACTCTTTATCTGAATAGGTTTTAAATGCTTTATTATAGCATAAAGATTAAAGGGTAGAAAAAGAAGAAAAAAAATTATAGCTACTTCAGTTGGCAACAGACTTACAACATGAAAGAAGGTAATTTGAGACAAAAACACAAAGGGGGAAGAGGAAAAGGACAGAAACCTTATAGGTAAATGAAGATAAGATGTTATCAGCGGAAAAAGGACTGGTTTATCTATGAGACATTTTATACAAACCTCATAGTAATCACAAAACATAAATCTAGAGCAGAGACATGAAACAGAAAAAAAGAGGAAACTGAGAAAAACATCATAGGAAGCCACCAAACTAAGCTGGCAGACAGAAACACAAAGAAAAAGAAACAACAGTGATGTAGAGAAACCAGAAAACAGGAGATAAAATGGCAGCACTAAGTCCTCACTTATCAATAATCACCCTAAATGTAAATGGGGTGAATTCACCAATCAAGAGACACAGAGTGGCTGGATGGATTGAAAAATAAGAACCAGCCATGTGCTCCAGGAGACTCCAAGAGGCTTACCTAAGCTCTAAAGACAAACGTAGGCTGAGAGTGAAGAAATGGAAGGTGATACTCCAATCAAATGGCAGCCAAAAGAAAGTGGGTGTAGCCTTGCTCATATCACACAAAATAGACTTAAAGCCAAAAGTAATAATGAGACATAAATGGACAGTATATAATAATAATATAGTGTATATATATAATAATTATATATTATATATCTACAATAGTATATAATAATAAAGGGGACAATTTAGAAGACATAACTGATATATATATATATATATATTTATTTATATATATATTTATTTATTTATTTATTTATTTATTTATTTATTTATTTATTTATTTATATATTTAACACAGTCACACCAAAATATATAAAGCAATTATTAATAGACCTAAAAGGAGAACTTGACAGCAACACAATAACTTTAACATCCCTCTTACATCAATGGGTAGATTATCCAGACAAAACATCAACAAGGAAACCGTGGCCTTAAGTGAAACTTTCGACCAGATGGATTTGGTAGATGTGTATAGAACATTCCTTCCAAATGCAGCAGAATAAAGTGATATAAGAGGGAACATATCTCAACATGATAAAGGCCATATATGATAAACTCACAGCTAACGTCATACTCAGTCATGAAAAACTAAAAGCTATTCCTCTTAAATCAGGAACAAGACAAGGGCACTGACTCTCACCTCTCTTAACATAGTATTGCAAGTCCTCGCCAGGGTAATTAGGCAAGAAAAAGGAAATAAAAGGCATTCAGATTGGAAAGGAAGATATAAAACTGTCACTATTTTCAGATGACATGATTTTATATATAGAAAACCCTAAAAAGTCCACCAAGAACTATTAGCAATAATAAAAAAAATATGGTAAAGTTGCAAGGTATAAAATCAACATACAGAAATGTGCTGTGTTTTTATTTGCTAACAATGAGCTAGCAGAAAGAGAAACTAAGAAAACAATCCCATTTACAACTGTAACAAACAGAATAAAATGCCTAGGAACTCATTTAACAAGGAGGTGGAAGACCCACGCATGGCAAACTGTAAGGCGTGGTTGAAAGAGATGGAAACGGACACAAGTAATGGGAAGGTAGTCTGTGTTCACGAATTGGAAGAATTAACATTGTTAAAATGTTGATATTAGCTGAAGCAATCTACAGATTTAATGCAATCTGTATCAAAATCCAAAGGATGTTTTTCCACAGAAGTTAAACAAAAATATCTAGAATTTATATGGAACCACAAAAGACTTCAAATAGCCAAAGCAATCCTGAGAAAAAAGAACAAAGTAGGAGATACCACACTCCCTAATTTCACACTCTTCTACAAAGCTATAGTAATGAAAACAGCACAGTATTTGCAGGAAAAAATGTACATAGATCAGTGGCATGGAATTGGGAATCCAGACAAACCCACACATTTATGGACTATTAAATTACAACAGAAGAGCTAAGAACGTACAATGGGGAAAAGGTACACTCTTCAGTAAATGTCCAGTTGGGGAAACTGGACAGCCACATGCAAAAAAATGAAACTAGACCACTATCTCACATCACAGACAAAAATTAACTCGAAATGAATTAAAGACTTGAATGAAAGCCCTGAAACCATCCTAGGGAAAAAGAAAAAAATTTTTCTAGGAAAAAAGAAACACAATTTTCTAGGAAAAATCCTAGAAAAAAACAGGCAGTATGCTCTTTGACATTGGTCTTAGCAATATCTTTCTAGATATGTCTCCTCAGGCAAGAGAAACAAAAGCAAAAATAAACGGCATCAAACTCAAAAGCTTCTGCACAGCAAATTAGACCATCAGCAAAATGAAAAGGCAACCTACCAAATGAGAAGATACTTGCAGATGATACATATAATAAGGGGCTAATATCCAAAATATATAAGGAACTCATGTAACTCAACAACAAAAAAATGAACATCTTGATTAAAAAATGGGCAGAGGATCTGAATAGACGTTTTTCTGAAGAAGACATACAGATGGCCAGCAGATACTTGGAAAGATGTTTGACATCACTAGTTATCAGGGAAATGCAAGTCAAAACCACAGTGAGATACCCCCTCATGCCTGTTAGAATAGCTCTTATCAAAAAGGCAATAAATAACAAGTGTTGGCAAGGATGAGGAGAAGGGGGAGCACAGAGACCCTTCATATGGTCCTGGACACTGTTAGTAGGAATGTAAATTGGTGCAGCCACTGTGAAAAACAGTATGACGTTTCCTCAAAAAATTAAGAATAGAGCTGCCAAATGATTCAAGAATCCCACTTCTGGGTATTTATCCAAAGAATGAAAAAGACTAATTCAAAAAGATACACGCACCCCTATGTTCATCACAGCATTGTTCACGCTAACCAAAATATGGAAACAACCTAAGTGCCCATCAATGAATGAGTGGATAGAGAAGATGTGGTGTGTATGTATGTGGATGTTTGTAGACACACACAAACACACACACACACACACACACACACAATGGAATGCTCTTCAGCCATAAAAAGATGAAAACTTACCATTTGTGACAATGTGGATAAACACTGAGGGTATTATGCTAACTAAGTGAAATAAGTCAGCTGGACAAAGACAAATACTGTGTCACTTTTATGTGGAATACAAAAAACAAACACAAGGAACCAAAAGAAATGAATAAACCATACCTAACAACAACAAACAGGTAGATACAGAGAACAGAGTAGTGGTTACTGGGGGGGGGGGGAGGACAAAATGTGCAAAGGGGATCAATTATGGTAACAGATGGACTTTAGTTAATGATAATATATTCTTACGGACTGAATTGTATCTCCTCAAAATTCATGTTGAAGCCCAAACCCCCAGTACCTCAGAATGTGACTTTATTGGAGACAGGCCTAAGAGGTGATGAGTTAGCTCTAGTCCCATCTGACTGGCGTCCTTATAAGAAGAGGGTATTTGGACACACAGAAGGTCATGCAGGAGGCGCGCACACAGGAAAAACCATGAGAGGACAGGACGTGAAGATGATCATGTACAAGCTGATATTTTTACTAACATTTTTACTGCCTTCACAGTTTTGCCTTTTCCGGAATATCACATAATTCTAATTGTATGGCATGTAGCCTTTTTAGATTGGCTTCTTTCACTTAATCCTATGCCATAAGCTTTCTCCGTATCTTTTCATGCGTGATAGGTCATTTTTGCACATTCACGACAGTAGTGTGTATCTGCAGTTCTGCCTGGCTGATCAGACTCAGAATCATTTTTCATTTGTTTTGGGAAATTACTCACCTTCTGAATCTTGGCGGGCACAAATACCACCTCGTCCAATAGGAACTGAATGTACGACGTATTTCTTTTCCTGGGCTCCAGCACACCTAGGGCACAGGCAGTTGGGAAGTGAGGAAGGTGATGTAGTCGGGTCCGTGTGGCATTGATTTTCTGCTTAGGGTGACAACAGAGGTGAACGGCTGCAGTGTCAAATTCCAGTTGCAGAAACAGCAACTGTGCTGGTGTTGGTACTGTTTGCAGTAAAGTTCAGTTCAGGTTGGAAAAGTGGGAAAGGTGCCAACTATCGCCTCTCCTGCTCTCCTGTCGCAGGGCATTGATGTTTTGATGGGAAACAGGACTTAGTCTGTTGGGGGTAAGTCTACTTTGCCACAATTGGACATGGTGAGCCCTTGTTAAGAGTTACTGGACAAGTCTGTGCCCTGGAGATGTGTGGGCTGCATCTCCCAGCCCACATCCTCTGGTTCAGGGAGAACTTTGATGTTATCCAGATGCTCCTCATTGACCTCAGGGGTCTCTGAAATGTGCACAGTGAGGGAGGGGTCTGAGGACCCTGGGTGTGCAGATGGCCTTGCTCAGCTCAGTCACCAGGTTTGCTTTTCATTTGGGGGCGGTAGTCTAGCGGCGGTGGGGGCAGCAATTCAGAACACGTGGGCTGACCGTCAGTTGGAGAACTGCAGGTTTGGAATGATCAGCTGTCTTGTCTTTGGTGGTTTAGTTTCTGAAGCCAACCCTGCTTCCAGGTGGTACCAGGGACCCAGCCCAGAGGGAGGGTCCTGGCCGGTTAGTCAAGCCCAGGGAACAGCGTGTGTCTCTTGCTTTCCCTGCAGGTGGCCTGTGTGGTGATGGCACGGGTGCCTGCTACCTGCTGCCTGTCTTCGACACCGTGTTTGTCAGGAAGAGGTACCGCCACCAGGGCCTGGGCCTGGCCATGCTGTGGGACTTCTGTGAGACTTTCCGAGAGGACGAGGCCCTGGGCGTCAGCTGGCCGATTTCCACCGCCATGTACCAAGGTAAGCCTCCTTGTCAGGGAGGAGCCTTCAGGCATCTGGGATGGATAATTGATTCCAGGTGCTTCCGTGGTGGAAGGGCACTTGGAGCCCCCAGCACGGTGACATGTTTGTGGGTTTTCTCTTCCTTCTGAGAAATCTCCCCTGGCTTCAGCACCAGCGAGACTTTAAGCTTGATCACAAGGGGTGAACCTTTCCAAGCCTGAGAAACAATAAAAAACCAATCAGCACAGTGCCAGAGAGCAGCAGAGTCCAGAGAACTTCCGCTGTGCTGCCGGTTGCTGCTGGGCCCCTGCTGCTTCCCTGGGAGATTACAGTCCATCTCTTCGCCCTTCCAGCCAGGAGCTACGGGGGCCAGGGGCTGAAGGGAAGGAAAGCTCTGAGTGCCCAGGGCCCCAGCCTCCTCTCTAACTTTTGCTGCAGAAGGCAGCTCCCCATCACCCATTCTCGTCTCACTGAGTTCCTGTGTTAGTCAGGGTTCTCCAGGGAGGTGGAACCAGAAGGGTGGATCCGTACATACAGAGAGGAGATTTATGGTAAGGAATTGGCTCAGGCAACATGGAGACTTAGAAGTCCTAAGATCTACAGTCAACAAGTTGGACAGTCAAAACAGCTAACAGTGTGGTTCCAGTCCAAATGCTCACAGGCTGGAGACCCAAGAAAAGCTAGTGTTTCAGTTCAAGTCCAGAGTCAGGAAAAGACCAATATCCTGGCTCAATCAGTCAGGCAGAAGGAGTTCTCTTGTACTTGTGGGAGGGTCAGCCTTTTTGTTCTGTAATCCAGGCCTTCAACTGATTAGACAAGGCCCATCCTCATTGGATGGCAATCCGCTTTACTCAGACTATGGATTCAAACGTCAATCTTATCCAAAAACACCCTCACGGACACACCCAGAAGAATATTTAACCACATGTCTGGATATCCCTGCCCCACACAAGTTGACACAGAAAATGAACTATCAGAATCCCCTTCCATGTTTTGGAAGAGAAATCTTAATATGTATTTGCCAGAAGCAGTTCAGAAGCTCTGGTGTTAAATGTCTCACTCCAAGTCAGCAAGCATGGGAGACTGGGGAGCTTCTCCCGGGATCCCGTTGTTCCCCAGGAAGCACACCCGCCCCACACTGGGCCCTGCCTCACTTCTTGTCATACAGATGCTTTGGACCCTGACTGTTGAGTTTCCAGAGTCCTTATGGTGTGAGAACAACAGATAGGAGGGAAAGACTGGGAAAGGCGAGGAAACTTCTGTTCCTCTGAAGTCATAAGTAAAGCAGGTGATAACATATTTTCCTCAAGTGGGTTTGGTCATTTCTTTGTATTTTCAAACTCTGTCGCTCACAAAACTTGGAAGATCCTGAATTTCTGCAAAGAGGGCTCAAGGCTTGCTGCACTGATTTGCTCACTTGGAGGTGTTGGAAAGTTCTGGAACCCAGATGCTAGTTCTCTGTCCACACTCACGTGCTTGTCCATCTCTCCCCTCATTCTTACTTCAGCTCTGAGACTTTTGTTTGCCCCCAGGCCAGTGCTGCAGACACCCTCGCAGGGGCCCGTGTCTCCACCTGGAGAGAAAGGATCTGAAAGTGCTGATTCTGAATCATGCTTGGGGTTCTGTCCAGCCGAGTGTGCTGGGGCCTCGAGCTCCTACATCACCCTGACTGTGCCTGCGCTCGTGGGCTGGCAGGCAGAGTGTGGACAGAGAAGCAGCTGGAGGCTCAAGGCCAGGGTGGGTGTTGGTTACTCCACGCTGCACTGACTGGCTTTTACAGTCCTGCCCTTCGAATGGACAAGAGGGTCCCCTGCCCAGGGCCTCCTGCTTTAGCCTCTCTTGAAGCTGTACCTTTCTCCATGGAATGAGGAATTGCAGACCCAAGAGGATGTTCTAAACCAGCTCAGGCTACCAGGACCCCAGGATTCCTGCCAGTGGGCGCTGAGGGCCCGAGTGGACCCCATCCCTGGATCTGTGCTCCTGAGGGTGGACCGCACCACTAGTTTGCACAGCCTGAGGCCGTGGAGACAGCTGCTGGTGGGATGTGGATGGAACGTGGGCATTGTGTCCATGTTGGTACGTCCTTGCGGTGGGAGGGTGGTGGGAGGAGAGAGGGGTAGGCTGTCAGCTGGAGGCCAGCTCTCTTGGCATCACCACATTCTGCTGCAAAGCTCCAAGGAGTCCAAGAATTCTAAATTTGAAACTGGCTTTCTCTGTTGGTATGAAGTTATATTTGTCAAGACAGGAGAGCAGAACATTCTATCTCGCACCCTGCTAGCTTGGCTTCAGGCTTTCGAGTCCTTAGCATCACGCTCTGTGGGTTTCCATCTGTGCTCTTGCCCTGGGCCTGATGGAGCACCCCCAGCACCCGCAGGATATGGAGCTGTTTCCCATCCACTGAACCCGGGGCCCTGCCACGTGGAAGTGCACACCATGTGAACGTGGCATGAAAGTCTACAAGCCTGACTGAGGGCACTCTGCAGTCAAGGCGTCTGTGGAGTCTGAGCTGGAAAGTTCAGGGGGAAAAGGGGGGCTGTGAGGCCCAGAGGGTGGACAGGCAGCGCCTGAGGTGTGGGGTGGGGTGAAGTTATGGGCTGAATTGGGCGCCCTTCCCATCAATTCTTCTGTTGAAGCCCTGGCCCCCGGTGTGACTGGGGCCTGTAAGGAGGAAATAAGGCTCGATGAGGTCGGAAGGGGGGACCCTGATCCAACAGGGGGGAGGCGGTCCCTGTAAGGAGAGGAGGTTAGGACACAGACGGGTGCAGAAGGAAGATGGTGTGAAGACGCAGTAAGCGGGTCCCTCTGCAAGGAGACGGGTCTCAGGAGGAAGCAAGCCCGAGACACCTTGATCTTGGACTTCTAGCCTGCAGAACTGTGGGACCAGAAATTGTTGTTTAAGGCTACCGGGGGTGGGGTTTCGTTGTGGCCGCCGGAGCGGACGAGCGGGGAGGGACGAAAGTGGGAGGTGGGTGAGGGTGATGGCAGTGGTTTGAGTGCAGCAGGGGCTGGGCGGGGGGGGGGGTGCTACAGGAAGGATGGAAGTGGCCGTGCCCCGGGACTCAAAGAGGGCCGGCCGGTGTGCACCGGGGCTCGGTGGGCCTCCCTGACTCCTGTGTGCCACTTGCCCTCAGTCTGTAGGAAGTTCCTGGCAGCCCATCCAGAGGAGCGGGGGCGCCTGTGGGAGGTGGGGGCCCCGGGAGCCTGGGGCCAGCGAGGCAGCATCTGGCTGAAGGTTCAACTTCAACAATCAAGAGATCCAGATTGTGAGTTGGGGTGGAGACCGTGCCCTTTGGTCTGGTAATTTCTAGCGTCAGGAACGGAGGCGCAGATTAACGTCTGCAGACGGGGTCGGGCTGGCCAGATGTTCCCTTTGTTGCTGATGCAGGAACAGAGGAGGGCGTGACACTGGGCTGGTGCCATCCTGGTTTCCTTCCATGTCCCTTCCTGAGTGAGCCGCACCTTCCAGACCCTCTTGCTCAAATAGATGTCCCCAAATGTAACCAAACCAGAAACTCCCTGGGACTAAGTGTTCCCTATTTACAATCAGAAAGAATCATTGAAACATGTGAGAGGACTAATTGCTTCTAACAGAAGTCCTGTGGAAAACGTGATTTCCAGCAGGCGATGTGTGCATCTGGGAACAATTCTGAGACTCACAGGATTTCCTGGCAGAGCAGCACCTGTCCCCTCTCCTTCCGGGAGGGCTCACTCAGGCGCGAGGCAGTGGCTCATGTTTGGCGTCTGCACGTGCCCGCCTTGTCCCTCTGGTCCTGTCTGATGGCAGCATGCGGGTGAGCTGCTGGTTGTTGGGCAGCCCTCGTTACACACACGCTGTCTTCAGCAAGTTTGCGGTGAGCTTTCGATGCAGTGTCTGTGCCCAGGTTGGGGGTCCCAGGGCAGGGACGGGAATACCTTTCAGTAGCCAGAGGGGCATGCAGGCCGGCAGACGCACTCGTCTCTGGGTGCCCAGGCTGCTTCTGACAGTGCTCCTTCCACCTCTCTCAAGTGTGGGAGGGAAGGACCCCCCCGGGAGGTGCGAGAGGGGGCAGGGCTGCAGGAGGGGTGTTGGGGGGCGGTGAGGGAGAGAGGGAGGGGCTCCCTGTTCAGGTTCCCTGGCCACAGCGAAAGTGGGGCTTTCCTTTCTCCTGGCACCCATGCTCTGGTCCGTGTCTCCTGCCACTTCTGAGACTGCAGGTGGCTCATTAGAGGACGGATGGGCAGGCCGAGGGGCCTCACTCCCTCTTCTCGTGGGTGACTGGCTCCTGGGAGGTGGTGACAGAGAAGACTGCCTTGGAGTTTATTGATGATAACAGTGGCAGGTTTGGCTTCTTGGTGCCTTTCAGCCGGAAGGCTTAATGGATCTTTACAGATATTAATGGGGTGACCGGGCACCTGGGAAGTGTGACGCCGTGACTGCCACCCTAGTGAGGCAGTTAAGGGACTTGCCCTGTGGCGTTGAGAGTTAAAAATGAAGGGGAACCAGCCCGGGAGTCTGGCCCTCAGCTGACCGGCCGGCTGGGCGGGTTTATCCACGTGTTTCACAGATGAGCTCGTGGCCGCCACATGGCCCGGCCTCTGTGGCTGGGACACTGGGTTCCTCAGCTGGGATGGAAAAAACCCCAAACGACTCACCTATCAGAATGTGAAAATCATGTGGAAATCGCACGGGCCAGAGGGCGTTTGCAGGGGAGGACGTTTTTGCATAATTGGGGAGGTGGCTTCCTTCCTAGAAGAGTTCCACTGGAGGTTATTTCAAGAGTGGAGAGTTGGTGTGGTCTCATCGGAGGAAATGAGCTGCAAGTCAGATGCCAGACTTGTCACTTTAACTCATTCTGAGGTGCACCAACTCTCTTTCAAACAGCAAATGAGGGGACTTTCACAGAGAAGGTTCCAGAAGCATGCTGGAGTCTCATGGAGAAAGAAGAGCCATCATTGTAATTAGGGGTATCATTAGATTACTAAAACTTTCTCTCTCTCTCTTTTTAAAATTCTAACTTATGGTCCTTGCACTCCCTGTATAAATCACTGCTGGTTCCCAGTTTCACCCACACCTCCTGCCTCCCTCAGGGCCAGCAGTCAGGATGTTAATTCACTCGGGGAGGTTTTCAGCCAGCCAGCTCCAGCTTGTAACAATTTTGTCAGTTAGTGCTGACATCTCAGGTTTTTTCCAGGTGGGCGAGTGGGGGCTGCAAATATAATCACAGATTAGCCCAGATGCTCTGCAGTTTCTCAGTTTTTAGTCTGTTTCTCTCCTCATGGATGTTAGCAAATGTTAGCCTGTTGGATTTTCCCACTGGTCACCAAACAGTGCAGATTCTGAAATCTCTTCTCTGGAAATCTTATATTAATTTAATTGTTTTTAAACTCATACTTAAAAATTTTTGGGGGCTTTTTTTTTTTTTTTTTTGGATAGGATAATTAGGTTTATTTATTTGTTTTGAATGGAGGTCCTGAGGATTGAACCGAGGACCTCATGCATGCTAGGCATACACTTTACCACTCAGCTATTCCCACCTCCCTGCTCTAATTTTAGTTTTTAATTAGTCAGTTATTCTTAGAGTTGCTTTCTTGAGTTGTTCAGCTTTTTCAGGTTCTATCTTTTGCCCCTTCTTTTCTTAGAATTGGAGGTTTCCTACAATTTCTTGGGTCATAGAAATAGAACTCTAAGCAAGAAGCCCAGGGGGCCAGGCACTTTTTGCATTCTAAGTAAGGCGTAGACATTTGACCACATTCCACAACATTCCAGCGAGACATTAACTCCTGCTCCTTTCAAATGTTTTAAAATCTATTTTTGAAGCAGTGTCATTTGTGGACTAGGGCCTTTAGAGTTTGCACGGTCCTGACTGTTGATAAACTGTGGCTTATAAAGGCACTGACAACATTACAGGGTTACTCAGACCTTTTCAGAGGAGTCTGGGAAATTTTTTTCTTCCTACATTCAGTTACATTTGAAGCCTTTGAAACTTGACCAACAGGATCATAATTCTATCTGATGTGACTTCCCCATTAGCCCGCACATGTCCAAGTTTCTTTACTGGAGGAGATGAAATTAAATACGTCGATAGTCAGAATGTTTTTTTTTTTTTATTCCAAAAATGTTGCTGGAGGCAGGAGGTAATTGCACACAGCTTTAAAAATTATTATTTTTTTCATATTTAGGTTATATTTTTGTTTTCTTTCCAGGTGAATTCTTAATAGATTCATTTGTAATCCATGGGAAAAATACTTTTATTTACATTTAATTTTTAAAGCTAGAGAGGATGCACATAAAGAGATGTGAAATATTTGAATGGGGGTGGGGAGTTATTTTTTCCAAAAGCCTGAGGCTTGGCAGACTGCAGCTGTAATTTGTCTCAGCTTGGAGAGTTGGACATTCACAGCATAGTAGCAAGACCAAGTTTATGGTGGTGGGAAGTGTTGAGAACAGAATCCCCATACTGGTTGGGTTTTTGGGCTAATGCTGCTCTTTGTAAGGTTGTGTGGCTCCCTCTAGTGGCCACTGTCATCTTCTGCAACCCTGGATGGTAACTCGTAGGTGTTTACCTTAGACCTACCTGCGTGGTTGCTTCTTAGATTCTCGTACTTGTAAGTCCAAATTAGTGCATTAATTAAAAAAAAAATTGAACTTTCATTAGCTGGAAATAAAATGCAAGTGGACATTTGATAGCTATTAGCATGCTTTTGTTTGTAACACATAAAAACATAGTTTTCCCCATTAGGAAAGGAGGAAGATTGATAATGGATTATCTGTTTCATTCTCTCATTCAGTCATTCACCATTCGCTCATTCATTCTCTCATTCATCCATTGTTTTTCATTCATTCATCATGTATTCATCTACTCATTTATGCAATTGTTTATTCTCTCATTCATTCATCACTTGTTAATTCATTCATTCAATTGATTACTGTTAACAGAGCATTTCTCAGCATTGGGCACTGACCAGGTAGCTGGGACAGGGTAGTGAATAAGGCTGGCTGAGTGAGTCTCTGAACTCATTTATGAGCTTACATTTTTGTGAAGGAAAGTACACAGGTAACCACTGTGGTATTATATAAATCTTCATGTATCAGAGAGGACTTAAGAAGGCTGGTATTTTTAAATGCTTACAATTAAATTTTTCCAAACCAAAGTTTGCTAATTTATAAAGTCAGAGGATAAGCTTTAAACATTTATTTATGCAGGTAACAAGGAATACATTTATTCTTTATTTGAAAAAATGTGTTTCATTTGTATTTTCAGCCTCAATGGATAACTGCCTATTTTTTCCCTAAAGGATCTGAACCCCTTCCCACACCTCCACTTACGGATTTTGGGGTGTGGGGAGGTGCGTAGTAGGATAAGAAAGTCATCCTCTTCCAAGCTGGTACTGATTTGGTAGGAGGCGGAGGGAGGCTGAGTTAACACGTGTGAGTAAAAATTCCAGTGAGCAAAGAGGAGGGTCTAGGAATAGTATGGAAATCTGAGTCCATTTAATGCCTGAATAATTGGAAGATCAAAACTCCAGCTCAGAGATGCTTGAGTAGAATCACTGTGTCGCGTCTTCTGATACCTGGCAGGCTTTCCTGTCCTCAGAGGGCACGTAGCAGGTGTCAGGATGAAGGTCAAGAGGACGGAAGTGGGTCATGAGGACATGTGCTTTGGGAAGGGGCCCCAGTGTGTTATTCATCTTTTGATTGTCCGCTCCCTTGTAAGCCATCCCGTTTGCTTATCCCTCTCTCTTGCTTGGGGAGGGCAGCTCACCCAGGGAGTTCCAAAGAGGATGTGAACGGTCACGGGCAGACTTCTTAAGGCGATGGACCCAGCCAGTCCAACAACGGAGAAGGCAGCAGGGTATGGTGATGAACGTGTCATTCTAGGAACAGTCCTCATGTTGTGCTAGTGCAGCTTCTCAAACACCTCTGCTGTGGGTCCTCTGTGGCCGCGGGCCCTCGAATTACGCTCAGCGTCTCTGAGCTGCAGTGGGAGGAGGGGCCTTCGCAATTAGACTTTTCACGGTCCTTTTCTCTGAGCTCGATAAAACTCTAACGGAGCCAAAACTAAACAGGGAACACATGGGGGATCAGCCGTAACTTTGCCTTGTTAAGGAAATATTGAAAAACCTGAATTTCAAATTCTGTGACAGACCAGTGTCTTTTGAGCGGAACAAATGTGTGGACAAATTGGTCTTTCTGCTCCCGCCCCTCAAGCCCAGATGCTGGAAAATGGAATAGGGCATTAGATTATCCTGTGGTTCAGCCCAGTGGGAGAGCAGACCCCTCGGACCAGGGTGGCCACTGAGTATTTCTTGGTGGCCTATTGTCATTCAGTATCTTACAATGTTTTGAAGTGATGTGATTCCACAAGCGTTTTCTTGGGTCCAAGCCAGACACTTCCCCACACAAGGCCACTGTGATGACATCCATTCTCTGGCGTGGAAGGGTCTTTGTGCTTGAACCCCTAAGGAGCTGATAATGATATTAAACTCCCAAACTTACAATTGCACTTTGTGGGGAATGCTGCTTATCTTGGAGAGCTGACAGTTCTGGGGTTGAAGACCCAACGTCAAAGGCATGATGTACCCCAGTAAGTGTGGGATTGTCTTAGAGAGGCTGCCTGGTGTCTGACATCAGTCCCAGCTGTTGGCAGAGGAGGGCTTTTGTGTTCCTTGGGTCTCGGATGGGCTGACTTATGACCCTACCAGGCCACTGAGCCAAGAGTGTGTGCTTTGCCTCTTGCAAACCCCTGACTGTCCTTTTAAACCTTGGGGGCCATTAGAGGAAGCAGGTGGTGTCCAGGGTGACCTTACGCCCGTGGATGTGTGTCTGGGGAAGGCTGCACTTTCAGTGTGAGCGCCAAATTTTAAAGCCGTGCCTCCTGGCCTTGTACTTCTCAGACCAACCTGGGCTGGGCCTTCATTTCCCGCCAGTGATTGTGTTCCCATCAGTCAACCTGGACTTGGAGCATCTTATGTACAAAACATGGTTTTTGAACACGGCTCACCTGCTCTGCATCTGAGCTCGCAGTGCAGGGCCCGGCCGGCCCTTCCGGCCTTAATTGAAAGGCTCGGTCGATTCTTTTCTCATTTCAGGAGAGGATCAGTGGCGAAGAACTGGAGAAGGATGATCAAGATTGCACAGGGAAATGAGCTGCGGGGCCGCTCAGGAGAGCCCGCCGGCCTGAGCTGCCGGACCGAAGGCAAGAGGAGGGCCGCGGACGCCGGGCTGCCCGGGGGCTCCTGGCGGAAGCACACGCCGCCCAGTCCCCGACTCCCAGGGGCGCATCTGATCTGAGCCTGTGCAGAGGCCCTGGGGCGTCGGACGTGGGTTTGAGAGCCGCCTGTCCCCGCTCGCGTCCCCTGGGAGCTGGGAGGAGCAAAGGGCCGCACAGACCCCGCCCACCTCGGGCTGGGTGCCTGGGCCCAGGGGAAGGAAGTCCGAGGAGGCACCTCGTTTCTTAAGCCCGAAGTGCCGTGCAGGTGCGAGTAATTTCCTTCCCGAGCTCAAGTTCCAGAAGCCCATCCGTTAACGCCGGTGTGCTTTCTGTTACTCAGGATGAATGTGTAGAGGCTGCCCTGGGACCACAGGACCCAGCCTCTTTCTTTAGCCCGAGGAAGCCCCCTCCCTGCAGAACTTGGCTTCGGGGTGCCCACTGCGGGCCTGCTGGACCCGAGACCCCTGGCGCCTGGGGGCTTCTAAGCAGATGCATTTCTGGAGAAGCTTCAGCTGCGTCGGGAGCCCCCTGAGGGCCGGGCGGGGCTGCCTGGTGCACAGCTCCGCCTCCTGCTGGCTGCGCCCGGCCCGTGTCCCGGGCCAGCTCCAGGGGACAGCCGGGGTCGCCACAGCTCAGAAGGGAAGCTGCCAGCCGAGGGGACTTTGGGCTGATGGTCCTTCTGGAGTGGACAGGCTTGTGCCCCTAAAGGTGACCGTGAAGGTGACAGCCTGGACTGCACGTGACGGGGTTCACCCATCCACTTCTTCATATCTACACAGTCCTGCTCGGGGCACATGCTCTGCGGAGACTGGGGTTCCCAAGCTGCGCCAAGGACCCTACCCCATGGACTGGCTGTGGCTGTACAGTGGGACCTCGGTTATGTATTTACTCATCCATGTGTCCTTCCATCCATCCATTCATCTATCCACTCACCCATCCATCTCCTTGTTCCTCCCTCTCTACTCATCTCCCCATCCATCCATCCATTTCTCTTTCTCCCTGCCTCCATTTCTCCACTCATCTTCCTATCCATCCATTTACCCGTCCACCCACCTGTCTGTCCATCTGTCCATCCATTCACATCTATCCATGCATCTGTCCACTCATCCATCTGTCCATCCATCCCTCCAACCATCCATCCTGTTGTACAACAGACATTCAGTGTGTCAGGCACAGGGGATGTGCAGATAAGTGAGGTGTGGTCCCTGGACTCAAGGAAACTGTCCTCTGGCAGGGTCTCTCCTGGAGTCTTTCTCTGCAGTTGTCTCTCTGACACTTGTTAGAGACACGGTTGAGAGCTCCCTACAGAGCCGTCGTGAAGTCCCCCAGCGCCAGTGGGCTCTCTGGCAAGGAGGCACAGACCGTACAGATGGATTCAGGTCTGCCGTGTGTGATGTCAGACGTCACCCTTCCCAAGGGGAGTAGACGTTTGCTGTGAACATTTCACCGTCCGAGATGAATCATCGGTGCTTTGTGTTTACGTGGAAGTGACCTGATGAAAGCGGCTTAGGGCTTTGATGACGTTGCTGTTCAATAAAAGAAAATCTCATGTGTTGAAGCAGTTCATTTAAGGACGCACTAACAAAGTGCCTGGCATTTGGAGGGAAACGCCCTGGAGCTCAGAGCAGCCCTTCCTGGGCAGCGGTCAGGCCCATAAGTCTGGGGTCCAGCGCAGGGTCCCTTCCACGTGGCGGGCGTGCACGGGAGTGTTGGTGAGGCCGTGTGCATGTGTGCGCGCGTTGTCTTATTAAATTGCCTTTGTTTACTTTATTATTCAGTTCCTCTGTGTTCTTGCTTGGTATTATTTAACAGCTCTATTGCAATATAATTTATAATCCATAAAATTTATTTCACTTAAGGTATATAATTCCATGGTTTCTAGTATGTTTACAGGGTTGTACAACCACCAGCACAGTCAGTGCCTCAAAAAGAAACCTGTGCTTTCCTGTTTGCAGTCTCTCCCTTCCCACCCACCCCCAGCCCCCGGGCAGGCACGAGTCTCCTTTCTCTGTGTAGACACGTCACTCAAGTGGAATCACACAAGATTTTCTTCTCTCACCGTAATGTTTTTAAATTTCATCCAAATCATATCATGTATCAGTGCTTTATTCCTTTTTAAGCTGAAGAGTATTCCATTGTATGGAGATACCACTTAAAAAAAACCATTGTTGACTTCTGGGTTGATTTCACTGTTAGGCAATTATCAATATGCTGCTATGAACATACGCATATAAGTTTTTATGTGGACACATGTCTTCAGTCCTGTTACGTATATACCCAGGAGTGGAAATTCTGGTCATCTGGTATCTTTTTTTTAATGTTTTGAGGAATTATTTTTCAAAGTGATACACCATTTTGTATTCCCTCCAGCAGTGAGTGAGGGTTCCAGTTTCTCCCCGTCCCAGCCAGCACTCCTTGCTTTTTTATCTTTGAGGTCACGGCCACCGTCCTAGTGCTTGAAAACCAGCATCTCGTGGTGGTTTTCTTGTGCATTTCCCGTGCAACGAGTGACCTGGAGCATCCTTCCATGTGCTTATCGGCTCTTTTTATGCTGCTTTGGAGAAATGTCTATTCAGATCCTTTACCCACTTCTCAACTGGGTTGTCTTTTTATTTTTGAGTCATAGTAGTTCTTTATATATTCTGGACACAAGTCTATCTTCACAGACATCATCTGCAAACATTTTCTCCCATTCTGTGGGCTGTGTTTTCACTTTGTTGGTGGTGTCATTTGACGTGCAGCATTTTGAATTTTGATGACGTCCAGTGTATCTGTTTTCTCTTTGGTCACTGTGCTTTTGCTGCTGCAGTAATAATGATTGTGTTTTATTTATTTTATTGAAGTATAGTTGATTTACATTGTTGTATTAGCTTCTGATATACAGCATAGTGATTCAGTTATACATACATACATATATATATATATATATTCTTAATCAGAGTCTTTTCCGTTATAGGTTATTGTAAGATATTGAATATAGTTCTCTGTGCTGTACAGGAGGACCTTGTTGTTTATCTATTTTGTATATAGTAGTTTGTATCTGCTAATCCCAAACTCCTAATATATTCCTCCCCACCTTCACCCTTTGGTAGCCATAAGTTTGTTTTCTATGTCCGTGAGTCTGTTTCTGTTTCGTAAATATGTTCATTTGTGTCCCTTTTTCAGATTCCACATATAAGTGATACATATGGCATTTGCCTTTCTCTGACTTACTTTACTTAGCATGAGCATCTCTAGGTCCATCCATGTTGCTGCAGGAGTAATGGTTATGTTTTATAAATGCTTGTCGAAGTTATTTGACTCTCTAATGAGTCTAGAAAAATCCACAGAGGAGTCATTACTATGAAGAAATCTGTCCCTGGGTCCCAGGCCCTGCAGGCTGCTCCACGTCAAGCTCACACAAGATCCAGAAATTCCTCTCCCGGGTATATACCCAAGAGCACTGAAGGCATGTGCCCACATAATGACACATACGCAAACATTCATCACAGCGTGGTTGATAATCACCAAACAGTGAAATCAATCCAAAGTCCCTCGGCAGGTGAATGGACAGATAAAATATGGTGTCTCCATACAATGGAGCAGTCTTCAGCTCTAATAAGGAATGATGTCCTGACACGTGCCATGACGTGGATGAACCTTAAAAACACGTGCAGTGAAGGAAGCCATGTGCAGGGTAGGCAGAGGACGTTGGGGACCCATGGTCGTGCAGAAGCTTGCCTTGTGGGTCAGGGTCTGGAGTGGTGGTGGACACTCCCTGCCGTGCACTGGACCTCAGACAGATTTTCCTCAGGGTGTCAGGCTACCTGAGCATCAGGTATTTTGTTCCAGAAAGTCTTTGAGAACAAGCCCTTCAGGATGAGGGATGAATGAATCCAGCGGGTTGGCTACTTGCAAAAACCTTACGGAGCCAACAGATTAGGAGAACGTTTCTAAAACCCCCCTTTTCTTGGAGGAGCAATATAAAATTTCTGGTTTTGATGAATTCTCTTTCTAAGGAGAGACTGGTCAGCACCTGGAAGTTTTGCGGTTCATTGTCTGGGTTTCCACGTCGAGAAGCCATGAAATTCCGTGGCCACCTTCCTCTCCTGCTGTTGCCTGTGTCCTTCAACTCACGCCCGGGAGAGGGTGCTGCAGAGCCCAGCGGCATGCGCTTCAGCGGCCCCGAAGCCCAGCGCCCAACCGGACATCAGGGAGCTGGGCTCTCGGTCATTTCCAGCATCAAATGAGACACAGTCAAAGTCATTTCATCTCCCGTCAGAGAAATCTTGTAAATGCCACAGTGATGGCAAGGCTCGTGTTTTCTTCTTTAATTCTTAATTTTTATTGAAGTGTAGTTGATTTTCAATGTTAGTTTCATGTGTACAGCAAAGCGATTATTATATACACACATATATACATATATATATTTTCAGATTATTTTCCATTACAGCTCATTATAAGAAATTGTAGTTCCCTGTGCTACACAGGAGGTATTTGTTTATCTATTTTATATGTAGTAATGGGCATCTATTTTTTTAACATTTTTTATTGAGTTATAGTCATTTTACAACGTTGTGTCAAATTCCAGTGTAGAGCACAGTTTTTCAGTTATACATGAACATACATCTATTCATAGTCACATTTTTTTTCGCTGTGAGCTAACACAAGATCTTGTATATATTTCCTTGTGAAGTACAGTATAATCTTGTTTATCTATTCTGCATATGCCTGTCAGTATCTACAAATTTTGAAATCCCAGTCTGTCCCTTCCCACCCCCCTCCGCCTTGGCAACCACAAGTTTGTATTCTTTGTCTATGAGTCTTTTTCTGTTTTGTATTTATGTTCTTTTTTTTTTTTTTTTTTTTTAAGATTCCACATATTAGCGATCTCACAAGGTATTTTTCTTTCTCTTTCTGGCTTACTTTAATTAGAATGACATTCTCCAGGGACATCCACGTTGCTGCAAATGGCATTATGTTGTCGGTTTTTATGGCTGAATGGTATTCCATTGTATAAATATATGACAACTTCTTTATCCAATTATCTGTTGATGGACATTTAGGCTGTTTCCATGTCTATTAATCCCAAACTCCTGATCTATCCCTTCCCTGCTTACCCCACCCCCGTAACTACAGTTTGTTTTTCATGTCTATGAGTCTATTTCTAGTTTGTAAATAAATTTTTTTTAAGATTCCACATGTAAGCAACATGATTTAAGAGTCCTTCTCTGACTGACTTCACTTTATACCTACTGGCTCTATTTCATGGAGTTGGCTTATCTGACTGAGCCCTCCTTCCCACCAAACAGAAGTCACCTTCAGGCTTTCTAGAAGGCCACTTCTCCACCCAGTGTGCTGGTGGGCTGCAGAACCGGTGAACTTCCTGGGCCTGACTGCCCAAAGCTCGCAGCACCCACTGGACGCTGTACAGGGCGGGGACTGAGCAGGTGCTCCTTTGGTCCCCGAGTTCTCAAGTTCTGTTCAGATTCTGGGAGGGCGTGTCCTGGGGAGGATTGTGGGAGAATCCTCCTGGTGCAGCACGAGTTGAAGGATGGGCTTGGTGAATCATCATTCCTTCCCTCCTCTCCACTCACACGCAGCATGGGTGCTTTGATTTGGGGAATGTCTGCTGGGTTCTCTCATGACCAAGAGAAGCAGGTCAAATCCACATGATCTAATATATAATATATAACAAAGTATATGTACTGTATTTGTAAAGTAACTGTGAAACCCATATACATTAAATCCATGTAAGCTATATAAAGAAATAAGGATTTTCTTTTGTGCCTCTTTCTTTTTCTGGGGTCAAGTCTACACTCTGGGGCTTGCATGGTGCAGGAAGGGGCCTCGGTGAGGAGGGGTCAGGAGGGGGCACGTGCTCTTGGCCTGGGTCTGTCCTGCCCACACTTGCACCAGCTCACACATCTGATTGTCCTGTCAGGGTCTTTGCCAGCCGTGTGGGCAACAAAGCTGCAGGGGTGCCTTCTGCCCCGTCTCCTGCCCCCACCTGGCTGCCGTCCACTGATACCTTCCCCTTGGAACCCACCAGGAGGTGACGCTGGAGCCTGCAGGCGTCCTCTGTCTGCCTGAGTCCTGGATACTCCTGGACACACAGAGAATCATTTGCTTCCCACGGGGATTCCTGTGGGGCGGGCCCTGGCATCCCCATCTACCTGTCTCCTGTGGTCTGGAGCGTGGGGGGCTCTTTGGGGCCTTTCCTTGTCTGGAAACTCCAGGCTGGGATGGGGCACACCCCTGTCTCCTCTGGAGATCCCAGTCTATTCGAGAGTTTCTTTCTTCCCTTCCCATCCCTGCCCAAATGAACCTGATTTTTTAGAACGTAAAGCCCATTAACGGGACATTTCTTTTCAGTTTTCTTCATGGATGCCCTGTATCCTTACAGAGCCAGACTCAGGTCTCACCTCCCGAGTCGGGGACGACTGACTGTCAGCTCCTGGCAGAGTCATGGTCCCCACGCTGCTCTGACATCCCGTCCCTCAGGCCAGGTGGGCTCCCTGGCTGATGCTCCAGGTCCTCATGTCTCCTGAGGGATGTGCGCTGTAGACAGCCATGCAGCCACTGTTTCTCACCAGACCTGATGCACAGCTGGAGGTCCCAGTGTTGGAAATGTTCTCCTTTGGGGGTGGATGGGGAACCAGGACTTGTGTCCAGGACGAAAGCACGTGGGGCTGGCTCCGGCCTGGCCCCTCACTCCCGTGGGGTCTGGAACAGCCACTGCCTTCTTGGGTACCACAGGTCCTCACGGTAAAATGAAAGGGGTGAGTCAGGGTCTGTGAACAGGCAGCTTGAGGGTCCAGATCAGTTTACAGATGAGACTTGTTTGGGCCACATAAGGTTTTGGGACATGGATGCTGCTGTCCCCACATCCCTTTCAGTGAAAGCATGTCCCCACCACCCACTGGCTGTCGGCACTCCTGGTGCAGGCCGAGCAATGCCCCCCAAAATGTCCATGTCAGACTCCCCCGCATCTTGGCTCTGTGGCCTCAGGTGTAAAAGGGGCTTTGCAGATGTGATTAGACATCTTTAAATGGCAAGATTATCCTGTGTTATGCAGGTGGGTCCAGTGTGATCACATGGTCCTTAAACAGCTTAAACAGGGAGGGAGATTTGACTACAAAAGACAGATGCGGTGTGAGACAGACTCCACCAATCACTGCAGGGTTTTAATGTGGAGGCAGGGGCCGTGAGTCCAGGGATGCAGCGGCTCCTAGAACCTGGGAAAAGCTGGGAAACAGATTCTCCCCGAGAGCCTGGAGGGGGAAGGAGGAACCCAGCCCTGCTGACCCCTTGCTTTTAGCCCCACTGAGACCCATTTGGACTGCTGACCTCCAGGACTTAGGATAATAAATCCATGCAGTTTTAGGACATTAAACGTGTGGTTATTTTTAACAGCCGCTGTAGGATCCTAGCATACCCCAGTCAGTGGTTCTCAGCTGGTTTTGATTTGCATACCAGGGGATGTCTGGCTGTGTCTGGAAGTGTTTCTGGTCATCACGGTTGGGTGAGGAGAACTGCTGGGTCTAGTGGGTGGAAACCAGGGAAAGTGCTCTACACCCCACAGTTCCAGAATGGTCCCCACAACCCCAGGAATTCTCTGGCCTGAAATGTTCTCCAAGGGTGAGAAATCGTGCCCAGACTAACAGGCGCCCTTAGCTCTCTCCAGCCCTGGGTGTCTGCGGGTTATCAGTCTCCGCCTTGTTCAGTTATGACTTCAGAGCAAGCGGAGAGCTCAGGCCTCCAGGAGACGTCAGCGAAAGACTTTAAACCGCTCTTAACTGAGCACTTGTTCGTGCCGGCTTGGTTTCTGCAAAAGAGAAACTCCTGGGTTCTGTCCATCTCCGAGACTGGGCGGATGGGAATGGGACTTCCACTATGACCAAGCGAGAACAGGCCAGTCTTCCGGTGCTTTACATCTTGGACCTTCTGACTGTCCTGACAGGTAAGAAAGTTCTTCCCTGTTTAGAGGAGAAACCACCATGTGCCTATAGTTCAGGTCCGTAGCAGGACCCAGGAGAGGCTCTGGAGAAGACTCACACTGGATGGCAGCCTTAGAACTTGATTTTCCTCTTGATCTATATCTTAAGCCTTCATTCTGCCTGGCGCAGGACGGCAGCTCTCAGTAGGTGTCCCCAGGGCAGTGGACACCAGCCTGCCTTCCTGCAGAATCTGTGGAGGCCCAGCCCAGGTGGGCATCTTTAATCACCGCTGGAAGCTCTGAGCTCTACAGAAGTAAAAGGAGCAGTGGTGCAGACTGCTCACGCCTGGCTCTGTTGATCTGTTTCGACATGGAACTAGTTTGCCACCCAGCTCTGGAACTTCAGGGATGCGACAAGACTTATTGATAAGTTAGACTAACAACAACCAAAAAACCTCCAATAAGTTAGACTTGTTCCTAAAAGATCCTGAGATCTCTCTCTCTCTCTCTCTTTTTTTTTTTTAAAGGGACAAAGTGTTCAGCTTTCATTGCAAGTCCAAAAGTGCAGACAGATTCCAAAGCTGCCTACTTTCTTTATTAGCCTCACAGGTTTGCCCACAACCCCCCCCAAATAAACCCCAAAAAAGCAGACCTGGAGCTACCAACCCGCAAAAATGCACCCTGTCTCTCTTCTCCCCAGGTTGAAAGAGGCTTAAGGCTTGCCTGCTCCCCGGGTCACTCACAGGATGGTGCTTTGGCGATGCTGCAGTGAAAGGGAAAGAATGAGAAATGTCGGGCGAACACTGTGCCGTCTGCTGTGGGCGTGCTGCCCTGAGAGGGGTTATTTCCTCTCGTTTTCCGTGCACCCGTGTGTGTGACCCACACCCTTCCCGTCAGCACTGGGCTGCAGAGGAATGGTGAGATTGTTCCATTTAGCTCTCTTTTTAAAAGCTTATTGAGCTATAATTGATACACAATACATTGCACTTATATAACGTGTAGGGTTTGGTGAGTTTGGGCCCATGCACACACCAGGTATGTAGGCTGCTTCCTGTTTTTAGCTCCTATAAAGAATAGTCTGTGAAATGTGGAGATCTTAGCCGAAGGAATAAAAGGAAAGTGTGGAGGGAGGGGTCATATTTTTGGTTAGGGAGGATTTCTGATAATTCTGGCTCTTCCTGAACAAGACCCGTCTTCCTTGGGATTCTGGATTTTTTTGTCACAAGCTTTGGCTGTAAGAGTCTACCTCCTCACCTCGTCCTCCAGACTCTCTCTGCCCAGGAACCCCAGCCCTAAGCTCTCTTCCTGGACGGATGGGAAGCATGGAGCATTGGCTGGACCGATTCTCAGCTGTGGAACAGTGCTGAGAACAGAAGAGCAGAGCTGTCTAGTGGCAAGAGGAGAGGGCAAGGGCCACAACTGCTTCCTGGCAGACAAGCCCTTTCTGTACTGCTGTCCAAGAAAGATGAAATTAAGCCCACATACATGGTCTTGACTTCAGAGTCCCGCAAGGGCATCCCAACACTTGAGAGGGAGGGGGAGGCATGGAGCTTCAGGGTGAGGGCGGTGGGATGGCCGTTTAGGCTGCACTGGTGACCCAGCCCCTGGAAAGAAGTGTAGCAGAACAGCACAGTGTTTGCCTGTGCTCCAGTGAGACCAGCCAGCTCGGATTCCCCAGAGAGAGCCTGGGACCCTGCCTGGGATGTGAGATGGATTGAATGGTGTGCAGATGACCATTTTTAAGTTTAAGATTTCCCAGTTGATTTTGAAATTAATTTTTATTAGAGGCAAGTGATCCCAGTTTGATTTACAATTGTGATATGAATGTGATGTTTTAAATCCATGTATAAATGAAACTATAAACAAAACAAAAGACAACCTACAGAACGGGAGGAAATATTTGCAAACACTGCTACTGACAAGGACTAAATTTCCAGAATATACAAACAGCTCATACAACTCAATAACAAATAACAAAAAAGCAAACAACTCAGTCAAAAAATGGGCAGAAAACCTAAACAGACATTTCTCTAATGAAGACATACAGATAGCCAGTCAGTGCATGAAAAGATGTTCAATATTGCTAATTATCAGAGAAATGCAATTCAAAACTACAATGAGGTAGCACTGGTCAGAGCGGCCATTATTCAAAAGTCTACAAATGATAAATGCTGGATAGCATATGGAGAAAAGGGAACCCTTCTACACTGTTGGTGGGAATGCAGTTTGGTGCAGCCATTATGGAAAACAGTACGGAGATTCCTCAAAAAACTAAAAGTAAACTTACCATATGATCCAGCAATCTCACTCCTGGGTGTATATCCAGCGGGAACTCTAATGTGAAAAGATACATGCACCCAATGTTCATAGCAGCACTATTTACAATAGCCAAGACATGGAAGCAGCCTAAATGTCCATCGACAGATGACTGGATAAAGAAGTTGTGTGTGTATGTATATTTAAAAGCAGTGCTTTACTGAGCTGTTGTTAACCCTGGGAGCCGTGCTGCTGCATGTCCACACCCCGTGACCCCTGTGCCGTGAAACCCCAGCCCACAGCACCCAATCCATTCACTGCACTTTATATATGCACAGTGGAATACTACCCGGCCATAAAAAGAATAAAATCATGCCATTTGCAGCAACATGGATGGAGCTAGAGATTATCATAGTAAATGAAGTTAAGCCAGAAAGAGAAAGACAAGTATCGTATGATATCACTTATATGTGGAATCTAAAAATAAATGACACAAATGAACTTATTTATAAAACAGAAAGATATTCACAGACATAGAAAACAAACTCACGGTTACCAGTGGGGAGATGAGGGGGAAGGATAAAATAGGAGTTTAGGATTTGCAGATGCTAACTGGTATATATAAAATAGATAAACAACAAGGTCCTATTGTACTGCACAGGGAACTATATTCAATATCTTGTAACAACTTACTCTGAAAAATATGAAAAGGAATACATATGTGTGTGTATAACTGAATCACCATGCTGTACACCAGAGACTAGCACATTGTAAACTGAGTACACTTCAATTAAAAAAATTTAAAAAAATAAAGCCCATGTCTAATAGGTGTGTTGACTTAGGAAAAATAAGCAATAATACAAGAGGCAAAATTGCAAGGGTGATATGGGTATGAGTACAGTTGGAAGACATGAAAAAGCCTTACCCTGGAAGGAAGTTTCTTAAGCTCCAGGCAGTGAAGTGACCAGTAAGGGCCATGGTAAAAGCTGGTTCGGGGTTTTCCAGCCCTTCGATTTTTGTCCCCGACACCTCTCTTGGGTCTGTCATCATTTTCTCTCCTCAATCCTCACACTGCAAGGAGACAGCAGTAAAGGGGCAGAACACACACCTGGAGTCTGGAGATTCTGGCTTTGTGTTCTGGCTGTGCCGCTTTGCAGGCAGGTGATCTTGGGTGAGTTGAGCCTCTCTGGGCCTCAGTCTCCTCATCTGGGAAATGGGGGATAATGAGACCCTGGTCCCCAGGGTTTGTTGGGTGGTCCCCATAAGCTGATGGATGCAGAGGCTGCTCAGCTTGGGCACATGCAGCAAGGCCGCCGCACTGGCTGTTCTGAGTGCAGGACGCCCCAGGTGGTTTGAGGGGGCGGGTGACCCATACCTAAGCCGGTCAGAGCAGGAGTTGGTGGACACAGAATGAATCTAAGAAGACTGAAAAGAGTTCGGTGGAAGTGAGTGTGGGGAGACTGCTGCCGTCCTGCAGCTACAGAGGAAGGCCAGAAACGGAACCAGAGCTAAGAGAGGGAGAGACAGTAGATCCTAGTGGCTCTGAGTTCCTGAATCCAGCTGTGCTTGAAGCCAGCTATCCCTAAAGTGTTCAGGTGCAAGAATTAAAAATATCCCTCTTTTGCTTAAGCCAGTTTGAGTTTTTGTTTTTGGGCGAGGGGAGGCGGTTACTTGAAAGCAAGAGTCCAGACAAGTACATTCTTTTCTCCAGTTTACTGTCTTTTGTAATAATGGAAGGGGAAGAGAAAGGTTGTAGGAGACTACAGATGATTAGTGCTGTTCAGGCCTTCAGGACCATCTAATTCTGCCCATTTCCCTGACACATCACTTTCATGGGGCCTGGCACTTTTTACCTCTGCCGGCCCCTTCCTCCATGAAAAACAAAACAAAAAGCAAAAACAAAAATCCATTTTGCTACTGTGTTAGCATAAAGATGAATCTAAACCAGGACATGTCCATTCCCCCCCCCCTTATTTTAAAATAAAACATTTCCTTGGGCCCTAGGCACAGTGTCTGTTGAGCTGATGAATAAGTCACCTCTGAGAGGATTAGCTTTTGTCTTGCTTGTGTACATTTTTGTGGTGTATGTACATTTGTAATGAACAGTTAGTTTCTAGTTACAACCAAATCACTTTTCAACTGATCTGTGATGCAGTTAAGGGCCATATCATCTGAGACCCAGTTCTTGACTTCCAAGTTTAAGCGATGTTGTGGATTCCGGTGGGTGGGAGCGCAGAACATTGATTACTTCCTATTGGGTCAATTCATTTGCGGTTTGATTGACTTTGATTGGAGGGGTGGCGGGATTGGCTGGATGCATTTGTGGTGTGATTTGCCTATAATGGGCTCAGGGCAATGCTCACTTCTGATTGGCTGAATATACTGGCAGTCTGGTTTATCAGAATGTGATAGGCTAGTACTAACTATACTGCTCACTTCTGATTGGCTGAATGCAAATACTGGCTTATTAAACTGGGATTCAGCTGAAGCCCCACATGCTCAAGACGGCAGGCTGAGAAAACCCCTCTGCCATGGAATGATGCTGGTTGAACCAGAGCTGAAGCTCCCCATCTGTGCCAATAAATCTCTAATTTGAAATGTCCCCAATACAAGTCCTTCTTTAAAGGTTATGGAAAACCCAGGAACGTTTATTTTGCAGGGATGATCTAAAGCTGTCCGTGAATGCTGATGGTAGTTTTCCTAACTTCATTGACTGGCTGGACACTAAGGTTCGAAACAAGGGCTTTTGCGGCATTGGCAGGTCAGGCTGGGCCCAACTTTGTCTCCCGGTGGATCCTGGCGTGCAAGAGCATGGGGGTGGGAAAACCAGCCCTGCTGTTCTGCTCTATCTTACCTCCTCTCCCACGTCCCCCCAGCTTCTCCTTGGCTTTTCTTAAAAGTGTTCCCAGACTGTGGCCCTGGAACTTTGCCAATATAACTGAAAAGAGATAAGTGTAGACCACGGGAGCTTTCCAAATGTTAGGAAGGAGCGGTCCAGCCCAAATAACTATTAATCTTAAGCAGTGGGTCTCAGAGTGGGGCCCTAAACCGACAACAGCAACCGACAGCAAGAGAACATGACAGAAACGCAGATTCTCAGAGACTCCGGACGTGGCCCAGGAGTCCTCGCAAGCCCTCCAGGTGACACTGACGCACGCTCAGTTCCGAGAACCTGTGCTCAGTTATGGCCTCTTCTTGAAAGAACAGAGATTTTCCCTCTGTTTCCATGACAGCTTTGCTAATCTGCCTGCACACCCAGCATACAGGGTCCCTGGGCTGGCCGGCTCTAGCCTAGGGAAGCAGGCCCTGAGACCCCTGAGGGGTCTTGCACGAGGCTCCACCACCTGGGAGTCCTGGGAATACCACTCCAGCGACCCTTTTGGGTCCCTCATCAGCACACAAGCCGAATAGGTCCACCCTCTGTATATGTTTTGGCCTCTACTTCTCTTAATGATGTGGCATTGGTAGCCACTCGAGTTGTCTAAGAAGCACCCGAAGCGGTATCACTGCACCGCGACCAAAGATGAGGCAAAACCACGTTTTCCGTAGAAGGGAAGATCCAGGGTGGCAGCGCGCCGATGTCCGCAGCCGCCCCATGAGGCCACTAGATGGCGCCATTGCACTTTCCTGCAGGCTCCGCGCGGCGCCGGCGCCTGCCTCCCGGGTTCCCACGGTCCCACCGGGGTCCCCGAAGTGAAATAACAACGTGCCATTGTGAGCCGAGGCTTGTTTCACTAAGATGTCCAGGCAATGATATGCAGCCGGGAGGCCGTGACCAGAGGGAACGCTGACTGAGGGACTGGAGCTGCAAAGCCCTTTAGGAGATTTACTAGCCTCTCCGCACGCACTGTGTGGCTCCCCCAGCCCCAGAACCTGGTCCCTGCGCTGGCAGAGTTCCGGTCACAGGCCCTAATATCGGTCCGGTGGAGAGGTGCTCATAAAGTGGCGACAGGCTGTGTTCTTCTCCGGGGAAGCCTTAATCTGATCGCATTCTTCCTGTTCTTTTGTGAGTCTGTGCATCAATTCAGCCGTGACAGGGAGTAAAATGGGAGCCAGCATAGATTGGAAAGGGACCTGCAGAAGGCCCCGCAGAGGAAGAACGGGCTGCGGGTGGGAGGATGTCCGGCCTGTGCGCCTGAATGAGTGGGCCCCTGGGGCTTCTGGGGAGCAGGAGGCCAGGCCGGGCCAGGCCGGGATGGTTGTAGGGCCCACTGAGGGTCAGAGCCCGGGACAGCCTCAGCACCTGGGAACTTGCTGGATACTCACTGCACTCAAGGCTCCTCCCAGCGCCAAGGGGCAGAGGGTCCACAACCAGTGACCACCCCCTCTCCAAGAGGTGTTGGTCTCCTTGGAGGATGACAGTGTAATGGTAACAAACAGCACAGCAGCAGGGACAATAAAATGCTCACCACGTGCAGCGTGAGCTACCACCTGTGGTTCCCCCTCAACATCCCGTGATTGAGGCCCTGAGTCAGGGGCTGAGAGACAGAGGCTGAGTCAGGCCACATCACAACAAAGGGCAGGGGCAGGATTTCTGAGTTCCGATTCCAGAGCCTCCTGGCCACAAAGCTGGTGGCCCTCAGCCTCTAGGAGTGGTCCCTGCAAGCTGTGTTTCAATGAGGGAGGGGCTGCCCCTGTTGGGGCCTCTGGGGATTCACGTCTTCTCACTGGCATCAGGGCCAAAGGGGACCCAGTGGGCCCTAATGCTCTGGGGCCACATCGCTCCTCTGGAGGGCCAGTCTCCTCCCTCCTTGGAATACATCCAAGATCCTGAGGCTGCCTGCAGAAACCCCATCAGCTCCCCAAAGGCACAGCCAACGAGATTCTTTTTCAAGGGGCTGAGGTCCCCTGAAGGCTGCAGATGGGCACTGGTGAGGCTGCAGCGTTAGAACGGGGTCTCTTCTCCAGAAGAGAAACCTGGCCTTGGGTGCAGGGGCAAGGCTAGGTGAGGGCAAGTGGGAAGCGCAGGATCAGAGCACACAGCCAGCCAGAGCCAGGCATGTCCGCCAGGGCGGGAGGGAGCCGACCTGAACTTGGAGGGAGCATGAAGTCCACGTGGAAGAAACAGCTGTGGGGATGGTGCCCCAGACCTGAGTGTGGCACCCTTTCACCTAACTGCTCAAGCGCCTGCCCCTCCCTGGCTTCCTGCTCCGGAGCAAAAGCATCCACCAGGCCATCTGGACCACCCCCGCGTGTCCTGCTCAGATTTTACTTCCTCACAGGATGCACGTTTTACTTTCTTATACCTTTTTGAACGTCTCCCTTACAGCCTTCAACTGTTGTGTGCTTTCTGGTTTGTGGTCGGCCTCCCTCTCCCCTCTGTAAGCTCCAGGAGACTGCTGGTTTCCATCCCCACTGTACTAGGGCCTAAGGAAGCTTCTAGAACTAAGTGGATACTGGAGAAAATTGGAATTGGTCCTCTCCTGGACTCCACACTGTTCCAGCCCTCACCCAATCACACTGTGTTGCCAACTAAGGCTCAAAAGCCTGGGCCCGCAGACACTCAAGATCAGATTTAAGCATCAGCTTTTTATTTGGAATTAATTTTCAATTTTCAAGAGTTGCAAAACTGCAAATAGTCCAAGGAGCACTCTTGTATCCTTTGGCCAGATTTGTTCTGCATGTCATTTTTTTTTCTGACCCATTCAAGATTGTTACCTGTATCATGGTTCTTTGACCCTGAACGTTTCTACATTTGTGTTTTTAATGACATTGACGTTGTCAAAGGACATGGTGTCTCTGCTGTTCCCTCTCAGGTTAACCCCTGGAGGCAAATTTAAAGTCAGAACCTTCTTTGTCGAACGCCCTCTCTTAGAGCCTTCTTCTGTTTCTCTTTGCTTCTGCAGGATCTGGGCAAAGGCCGTCACTTCAGGAGGCGGCTCTTTTCCAACATGGGCTCTGGAAAAAATGTCTTTCTTCTCAGCTGTGCTTGTAAGACCTGAATCAGCCTCCTGGCTTCTGGCAGGAAGGCCCGACTTCAGGCGGGAGCGATGCTGGCGGACCCCACGCTTCCCAAGCGCCGTTTTCTCTGGACTTCCTGCCAGGGCTGCGCTATGAAGTCCTCCCCAAGGAGCAGATCTGGGCTGCGAACAGTCTACCTTTTACCTCCTTGGCAGTGTTGCTGCAGAGTTTTTAAAACACTCCAATGTGTATTAAGCCACAAACGGCAGGGGCTTGGCGGGAACACTGCGGAGGCTCTGTCCCAGTTGGAGCATGGCTGAAATGTTCGTGTCCCAGGAAGAGGGGACACTGGTTGCACTTCCTGGCCATGGGCTACTGGGAATGACCCGGCTCCTGAGTGTCACTGGGGCAAGGGTCATGGTGAGCTGGGCCACAGGGAACCTGGACAGCCTTTCTGCATGGTCCTTGCTGGTCCCAGGAAAGAAAAAAGACATCTTTTTTTTAAACTTTATTTATGTATTTATTTTATAATATCATGTTTTTTAAATTGAAGTATAGAAGACTTACAACATTATATGTTACAAGTGTACAATATAGTGATTCACAATTTTTAAAGGTTGTACACCATTTATGGTTATTATGAAATACTGCCTACATTCCCTGTGATGTACAGTACATCCTTGTCACTTATTTTATACCTGAGAGTTTGTGCCTCTTAATCCTCCACCTCTGTCCTGCCCTCCCCCTCCCCCTCCCCCTCCCCTGCGGTAACCACTAGTAAAAGACATCTTCTTTGATGCTTTAAAGTGTCTACTGGGAAGGCAGCCTGGGGAGGTGGGAGGAGGGACGGTGTTTGAGTCTTGGGTTCAAATCTTGGTTCTATGTCAGATTAACGTGGGGTTTTAATCGCTCCTGAGCCTCTTCTGTGTTCAGAGTTTGTAGCGATGACAGAAGAGAGAATGTGTGTAATGGGCGTTGTGTTTGCACACAGCTGGTGCCTCCAAAGCGCAGTGTCCTTTCTTCCACGCTGCCTCCCTCCTGACTGCCTTTTCTGCTCCCTCCCTCAGCGTGGAGCCGGGGAGGGACCTAACAGAAGGTGCAGGTGCTGGATGTGCCACTGTGACCCAGGCTTGAGTGGGCTCAGGCATCTGCAAATGCTGACTGCCCTGGCATTTTGGGGGGCAATGTTTGAGGGTTACCCCGGATTTCTTTGGATCTGGTGTAGTAAGATGTACAGAAACGGAAATGATGGCTGTCCTGAAGAAGAAATTTATCATACGCACAGTTTTCTAGGAACAGACGGTGTGGTGTAGCACCCTTCCCACTCCCCCACCTGCTAGGCCACACGGGAAACACTGGGGTCCGTCAGGAGGCAGAGGGGGCGAGCGGAGATGTGAGCACGAGCCTTCACTGTGGTTTCCAGAGAAGGAATGACTGAAGCAGGGTCAGCAGGCTTGAGATGCACTGATTTTAATACTTTCAGGGCTCTGGGGCACGGGGGCTGTCTCTGGCTGTCTGGTGCCTGTCCTCGGGTGAGCAGGGCAGGTGGCAAGTCGGTCTGAGTGTATGAGCCTAATAGAGGGGGTGGGGTGGGGGTGGGGTCTGGATTGGCTGGTCTGTGTATGAAAAGCGTTCTTGGTGCCGCGGAATTCTTTCCTATCTGCAGGAATTGGCTAATCCTGGAAGGGGCCTTCCCTCCGGGGTCAGCAAGGCCCCAGATGTCAGAGCATCAGTAAACGGACAATGTATGACCTGGTCAGTACAGACACTTTCCATCCCCAGAAGGAGGAAGGTCTGACTGAGGATCCCACTCAACCAGGCTGTGCTCCGGTCCCTCAAGGCCATGGCTTGTGTTTGTGATCTTCTAGAATGCACATTTCCTTGCACAGATAAAAACTTCCCGGGCTGCTGCAGAAAGGCTGGACTTTTCACTAGAGTAGAGATGCTTCCAATATTGCCCAGATCTTGACCAGCAGCGCGGTGCTCATGGACACCTTGTCGAGAGCCTCCCTCTCATCCTTTTCTTGCTGAGCTGTCAGCCAGGTGGGTCACCGGGGGCGCCAGCCTAGGGCGGGCTGGTGATGCCCAGGAAGTGGTGACCACCTCGCTCCGGAAGAGGGCGGCATGCTGACTGACTGTGCCTTGTTGTGTCTCACCCGAGTTCCTCGTCTTTCCAATGGCAAGTTGGGAAGGGACGGAAACATTGTCCAGACTCTAAAATGTGAAAGTTCAGAATTTACTGGGTTTTGTTTGCAACTGGTCACCATCTCCAGCGCTGGGCGGTAGAGTCAAGTGACCTTGCGTATTAGTCCCTGTGCGTGCACACACGTGTGTATGTGTGAGTGTGTGTGCGTGTGTGCACGAGGGCTGTGCAATGGTTAGACCTGTGTGGGTTCTAAGGATGAGGGTGCAGGTCAACAAGCAAGGTTACCCCCGAGCCCCCGTGAGGGCACGTCTGTGGTGGAGAAGACAGCCCGCTCTCATGCGTCTCCCTAGAGGGGAGGGGCTGCTGATTAGGCGTGGGCCGCCTGATGTGCTGGGAGGGGCCCCTGGCTGGGTAGCAGCCAGGGCTTGGATTGGTGAAATTTTGGATGGTGTTAACTCTCAGACAGGAGACTGCAGCCAAAATTAGTTATGGCCCTTCATCCAGCCTTGAAGCTTCCCCAGAGAATGTGCGATGCCTCCTTCCCCACTGCCCTCCCTCCCCTACCCTCACCTTTCCCTCCCTGCTTCCCTCCCTCCCTTCCACACATGCTGAGAACCAGTCACTGTGTCTTAGGTGCAGGACACCAAGTGATGAACGCACAGAGGCCCGGTGCCTGCCCCGGGGGAGCCACGGTCTGGGCCAGGGCTTCTCAGGCTGGGCATGTCCCCCCTTTGGGCTGGATGAGTGTTTGTGGTGGGGACATCCCGTGTGCTGGGAGGTGTTTGGCAGCCCCAGCCACTCTCTGGTAGAAGCCAGGAGCACCTCCCTTCTCTCCGCAGTTTTGACAATGAAGAAACATCTCCAGGCCTCATGCCTGGGTGGCACGGTCACCTTGGTTGAGAACAACTGATCCAGTGGGAGGGACAGACAACTGAGTAGGCCCGGGCAGCACAGCTCACCGAGCCCCCAGGGCCTCCGTGGGGGCTGTGCAGGGTGACCTCCTGCTGACAGCCAGGCTGGTGGAGCTGGCGGCTGGTGCTTAGGATGTGCCTGTCAAGAAAGTGGTTGAACACGGGTCCCCCAATAAAAGCCTGACCCAAGAGAGGACCTGTCTTAATCACACGGGGGTATTGTCATGGAAGCTCTTAACTGGCAAAAGGTAGATGGAGGTGAATAAGATAAAGAACAAAATGACCTTCCCTGGAATTCTATTTCAACCTTTCCTTCACCTTGAAATAACTGCGCCATGGGGGAGTGAGTTCATTTGGTAGCAGGCCTATTATCTGAATTTTGCCTACTTTTCCAGTAAACCTCGAATTCCCTCTGTATTTCTCTGGCCCCTTGAAGGGGAGGCAGAGGAGACTGTGCAAATGGGTTTCTTTGTGTCTGATCCAGGGGCCAGCCTCAGCTTCTGCCAAGTGTTTGGCTGTGCCTGGACTTGGCAAAGGCTTAGACATCTGCTGCCTGTGATGTCCTGCAGAAGAGCACCATCTGGCTGAGGAATCCCTCCCAGGGGATGCTGTCAGCAGCCCCTGCACGTTCCTCCCCGTGTCCGGCTGGGCTTCTTTCTCTCTGCTCAGCTCCAAGGTGTTGATGGGTCAATCAGTGCTGTGTCTGCAATTTTATCTCAGCTGGGAATTCTCATGGGCGCCTGCGTGCCTGTGTGCATGCGTGCGTGTGGGCTAGCTCCGTGGTCAACACATCTCCCTTTGAAGAGCTACAGAATGCTGCAGGGAAGGATTTTCTGTTGCGCACTTGACTGTTGAAAGAGGCCAGGGCTGCTTCAAGTTCCTCAAATGCTCAAGGATAATTACAAGCCTCTTAGAAAGCAAGACACAAACGTGGCAACTTTTTAGTGTCACGAGGCAGGCGTTGGCCATGTCAATCATTGAGGTGACAAGTTTGGAAACCCCTTTAAGGGAGATCATTTTAGAAGATGCCACTTTTGAGAAGATATTCTTTTAAAGGAAGACTGTTCTAAATACCAAGAGTAACAATGGTGATGACGTCTAGGAGGAGAATGACAGATCCACACAATTTCCATTTCCAAAGGCTTTGTGGTCCCTTTCAGTCATGCAGGCTCCAGACCTTGGAGTAATCTTCTTGGTCTTTCTTTTCTACGCCTCTCATCATCAGCCAGTTACCAAGACCTGTAATGTTTCCATCTTTCATCCGTCACGATGCCCCTGTCTTCTCTGTTTCCACCACCCCTGTCCAGCCCTTCCCATGTCTTCCCTAAACTTTGGCAAGGGCTCTCTAACTGGTCTCCTTCCTCCTTTCATTTTACCATTCATCTTCCAACTATTTCCTGAGTATCCAGTGTATTTGTTATCTGTTGCTGCATAATAACAATACGTTGGCTAACATGCATTGGCTAAAAAAAAAACCCAAAAAACAATAAACACTTATTATCTCAAACAGTTTCTGAGATTCAGGAATTTGGGAGCATTTTGGCTGGATGTTTCTGACCCAGTGCCTCTTGTGAGGTGGCAGCCAAGATATTGGCTGTAGTCACAGTCACCTGAAGGTTTAACCGGGGCTGGAGGACCCATTTCCAAGATGGCACACTCACATGGCTGTTGGCAGGAGGCCTCAGTTTCTTGCCATGGTGCTGCTTGAGTCTCCTCTTGATGTGGTTGTTGGCTTCCTCCAGAGCATATGGTCCAAGAGAGAGCCAGGGAGGGGGTGTATAATGCTTTTTAAGACCTAGTCTTGGAGGTCTGATATCATTTCTTCCTCTAAATTCTATTTATTAAAAGCCATCCCTCACATTAGGGGGTGGGGATTAGATTCCACCTTTGAAGAGAGCAGTTTTGGGGCATCTGTGGTCATAAGTTAACATTAGCACATTTCTTACTTAAACGTTCCTCTCTGTCTTTTCAAGGCACTTGCACGTTGGCTCACCCCAGTCTAGACAGACAAACTGCCAGCATAAGTCACTCAGTCCTGCTGGATCTTTGCTTCAGGGACTACCCCTTGCCTATGGGATTCAGCACAAAGTGCCACTGGCCTTGCCCCCAGCCTTCCAGGCCCCAATCATATCTTCTTCTTAAGAACATTCTGCTTCCTGCCTCACCTGGATGACTTGCTCTTCTGTGGACACATCCTGGCTTCCCCATCCTTCTGTCTCCACTGGCTCCCATCATTCTCTGAACCCTTGCTTGTCCTTTACCCCTATTTTCAGTCCCCAAGCCTGGCGAACTTTACCTTCTCAATTTGTTTCAGAAATGGGTCCCTACCTCTCTCGCTCTTCTCCAACCCCAGGTCAGAGGCCTGGCCTCTCCCCAGGACTCCTGCAGTCCTGCTCTTGTTTCCCTTTAGCAGGTGGGAGGAGGGACAGAGGAAGGAGGCAGCATGATGGGGGCCTCTGTGAATGTAAGCCCCAAGAGCCCGAAGACTTTTGGAGAGTGCTGAACTTGCCAGCAGGCACGGAATGCGGATCCCAGCCAATTTTATGTGGGCCTCTGAGGACATATATATTCTGAATCTACATATAGATTCTGAAACCGAGGTGCTCATTAAACTCCCTAATGACCTTGACCTGGAAAGCAAGGGCCTTTCCTGGGTCCCCTGTCAGCCTGTCAGCGCCGGGGACTCTTGGAGAACTCACAGCCCTATCCGGCAGAGTAATGTGCCCAGAGGAATTTCTGCTTCTTTGTGCATTTAAAACTCACTTCCAAATTAGGGGATGAAGCACTTTGTCAGCCTCTGTGCAAGAACCCAAACCCTCTGAGGCTTCCCGTCTGTTCTGCCCAACACAGGCAGCATTGTGACACAATGTGCATGCTCATTAGGATGGATACAGTTGATTTTTAAAGAGAACAGTGTGGAAATCCGGAGCCCCCCACCCTGTGCTAAATGCAAAATAGCAGCCTTTTAAAAACTGAAGTATAGTTGTGGAGGTTTTGTCTTCTATTTGTTTTTAAGAGTCTTTCACTGTTTGCACCCCTCACGCCATCCCACTAAATCCGTATCCTGAGGATCAATGTCATTGTCGCCAGCCAAGATCCTTCTGTTTCTGAAGGCTGCAGCATCAGTGGCTTCTATCGTCCATCCTCTTCCCCCAGCAGGTGCTCAGTCCCTTTCTGTCCTCCTGCCTTTGTGAAAGGCATCCCTTACCGAGAAGGTTAGACAGCCCCTTCTAAAGAGTCATGGTATAGAATCTTAGCTCTCTGGGGGCATAAATAGATTTTTTCCAAAGTTTGGCCTGTCACTTGCTCTTAATGGCATGGGGGTGGCTGCAGAACTTTCTAGCAGGAAAAATGAACTGAACCATCTGGTTATGTGCTCCTAAGATGGCTGGGGTAATTTGAGCAGAAACGGCTTAGCAGCTCTGGGGAAAAAATGTAGTTCTTTTGTATCAAAAGTGTGAACCAGAGTTGCTGTGTTCTCTTCTTGTTTTTGAACCCCCCACAGGCCAAGTCACAGATCTGGGTCTGAGGGGCTATTGATTACCTGTCAGGGCCCGAGGTGTGGGTGATCAATAACACAGACCCACAGGAAAGGGGGCCTTGAATGCAGAAACCCGTCACATTGACTCGCTGTGTCTGCTGGTCTCTAAGTGCTTTGCAGGGAAGCAAAACTCTCCAAACCAGAGCCATGAAGAACACCCACAGTCCTGACCACATTCCTTAGATCCCAGGCTTTGGAAATGCTGCTTCTGCTTGAACCAAACGTAGTTTCTTTGCCAGGTCCCTCAGCCCTTGAACAGCCATGGGGTTTGCAGGGAGATAGGGGAGAGACAAGCGTTGCAACAGGACAGTTCCCAAAGAAGAGAGATGCACAGTGATTTTGTCAGGAGGTCCCTAGGACCACAACGTTGATCTTTTATTAATGTTTAATTGGGTGCATAGAACAAAACACTTTGAAGAAGGCTTGCAAATCCATAAGACTGATGAAGGGTCCTGAGATGGAGGAGGCTGGATCGGCTCATGACACCCCCTGCATCAGTGACCTTCTGTCTGGAGAGAGGTGTCCCCCAAGGCAGATGCCAGCTGCTTATCATGTGTCCCCAGGAAGGTCTGGTCCAGCGCTCGTGTGGAGAGGAGCCAATGTCATAGCTGCTGCAGCGGCTCTTAGGGCTGCCTCTCCAGTATTCAGTCCCTCTCCCTCCTTCCTAAGGGACCCCCTCACTCCCGGCGGAGCAGCAGAGGGAGGCAGGAAGTATGACTGGGGGATCAGCAGGTGGCCATTCCCTGTGCCCTGGTGGCTGAGCTGAGTCGAGGTGTGATCAAAGGACCTCTGCTGGCCAATAGAGGAAGAGTTCCAGAGTCCGAGCAGAGTCTCCAGCACACCCAGCAGGGTGTGGGAGCCCCGCTGTGAGAGCCCTGCTGTGAGCCTCGCTCCACCTGGTGCAGTATGGGGCCCAGAGAGTGAAAGAGAGCATTTCCCTGGGTCCAACCCATCACCTCCCTTTCCCGGCCCCGCCGCTGGCCCTCCTCCGCTGCCCTGGCCCCTTCCCTGCCTGGCACAGCTGCTTCCTTCCCAGCCTGGGTCCACCCGAGTAGAAAGAAACAAGAGAACTATGACTAATTATAAAGTCATTATATGATTAAACTCAATTAACTTCAAATAACCCTTGAAATTTGCTTAATGTCAGCCCTTGGCCCCACATGAACTGCTAAATATTGCTCTCCTTTGAAATTCTGAGAAGAGCTGGTTTCGCTCTGGTCCCTGGTGCTCTGTGGGGCCCACGTGTCTCAGAGGGTGGGGCCAGAAGTGGTGCTGGGGCTGGGGGTCCTGGAGCAACTGGTGGGGAGGTTTTGGGAGACAGGAGGCGAAATTTTGGGGATCTACGACTCTGCTGGGTATTAGACCATGAACTGCTGGCTGGGGTGGGGGGGGGTGCCTTTCCCTTGGGCTCAAACCTTTGACTTTGGACTGGGTGCCTGATATGGGCTGAATTGCATCCCCCTGCCCCCACTTCACATGTTGGTGTCCTGGCACCAGTACCTCGGAACATATTTCGCTGTGTTTGGAGACAGGGTCTTTTAAAAGGTAATTAAGTTAAAATGAGGTCATTAGGGTGGGCTCCAGTCCAACTAGACTGGTGTCCTTATAAGAGGAGATTAGGACACAGACATATGCAGGAGGAAGACCATGGGAGGATACGCAAGAAGGCGGCCACCTGCAAGCCAAGGAGAGAGGCCTCAGGAGAAACCAGCCCTGCTGACACCTTGATCTTGGACTTCCAGCCCCCAGAACTGTGGTTTAAGCCCCCAATCTGTGATTCTTTGTTATAGCAGCTCGAGCAGACAGGTACAGTGCCCTGTGCTCTCTGCTGTGTTTGGGCCAATTGTCTCCCATCCGACACTGTTTTTGGGGCCACCAAATCATCTCACTGGATGAGGCACCCTGTTAACCTTTAAGAAGGTAAGACTGGAGCCCTGAAGGCAGAGGTGGGAGGCAAGCACCCTTCAGATTATTTATGAGCAGAAAGATGAAGAGTCAGGAAAGCGATTTAGTGCCTTTCAGGAGGGAGACCAGCAGCCACCTGGAATTTCAGTGCTGACCAAGCGTTAGAAGAAACGGGTAAGAAGACATACAAATGGCCGATAAGAATATGGAAAGGTGCTCAACATCACTAATTACTGGAGAAATGCACATCCAAACCACAATGAGATGGCACCTCACACCTGTCAGGAGGGCTGTTTTTCACAAAGACAGGAGATAACAAATGTCAGATAGAATGTGGAGAAAAGGGAACACTTGTGCACTGTTGGTGGGAATGGAAATTGGTGTAGCCATCCTGGAAAACAGCATGGAGATTCCTCAAAAAATTAAAAATAGGACTACCCTATGATCCAGCAATCCCAGTCCTGGGTATAGATCCAAAGGAAATGAAATCACCATGTCACAGAGATATCTGCACCCCCAAGTTCACTGAAGAACTATTTGTGATAGCCAAGGCATGAAACAAACCAAGTGTCCATTGATGGGTAAATGGATGAAGAAATTGTGAGATATGTACGTGTATCACACACTGGAAAATATTTCAGCCTTAGAAAAGGAGTTCCTTCCATTTGCAAGAATATGGGTAAAACTGGAGGGCATTATGCTGAGTGAAATTAGCCAGACGCAGAAAGAAAAACACTGCAGGATTTCACTTACAGGTGGAATCTAAAGAAAGTGGAATTCACAGAAGCAGAGAGTAGAGCGTGTCATCCTGAGGGTGTACCCTGTTCTGCCCCCGACAGCGGCCCGTGTGGCCCCAGAGGGTCATGTGACCTCTCGGCTGTTTCTTCCCCTGTGGAGGCGATGGGTCTGTGTGTTTGTGTGAGGTTGTGCGTGGGGGTGGACTTGGTGAACTTCAAGACCTCTGTGTCTCTTCAGTTCTCTGAAGTAATTCTCAGAGGGGAGTCTGACTTTCAGAGAATTTCCACCTCTGGGAAATAAAGGAACTTTACACGCCCCCCCGCCGCCCCTGTCCTCACCTCTTATCTAGATTGCTTCTAACATCAGAACCTACATTCAGCCCCAACATCTATCCATTCTTTATTTTCTCCTCCCCAAAACTCTTTTTCCAAAGTTCCTGTCGGCAGCCCCACCCTGGCCGACTGCCAGCCTTCCTCCAGCTCTGTGGGCATCGTGAGGACTTCAGAAGATGCTCCCCTTGCACCAGCGAACCTCTCCAGGCAGCCTCTTTGAAAGCCTCTCCGGGGCTGAGCAGCTGTGTTAAAACCTGACATGGGGTGTGATGTAGGGGGCTGGCTGCCGGCCCCCTCCCTGGTGGGTCACAGCAGGGCTGTTTTGAGGAGCAGCTTTGTGTTGTATCCATTCTGACGCATCACAAAAAGAGAAGAAAGAGCCCCTTCCAGCCCTCTGTCTTCTCTTCTCCTGCCTGAATGTACGGGGAGAGTTTGCTGGGTTCCCAGGCATCAGCTCAGATGATCAAAGCTGGAGCCGACACTTCCCACTGCAAATTGTGCCTCACTTTAGCCCTTTACCTTCTTGCTCTAACTGCTTAGATCATCTTTCTGACTCAGACTGGAAATAAAACTGTCTTAGGTGATAGAAAACACCTGTTTTCTCCAAATAACACATCAGCAGGACATCTCCCCATGCATAACCTGCCCTCTTGCCGAAGTTAATTTATCCCAGGCTGAGCTAACAGTTTTTCTCCCAATGACCCTTGATGCCTCGCCTTCCCCTGTGACCCTGTTTTGGTCCGTGGTACTAGCTTTCTCACTACTCACTCTTCAAGTCTTGGCTTCCTATTAAATACTTTCCTCTTTATCCCTTGTACCTTGTCAGACATTAAATTCTTTTACCTTTTTCCCATTTTGTCTCTAATATATGCCCCTTTTTCTGTTTCAGTTACCATCCCCCAATCCACATCCCCATTTAAAAACCAGTAACTGTTTTTCTCCAGTTCCGTACTTAGTGACCGAGGGGGGATGTGGTGGACCTCCCACTGGGTCAGTGGCAGGGAGATCAGAGCCTGCATGGATCAGGGAAGTAAGGAGGAGACTCCCAGGGGTCGTGTTCAGGGACTGCCCTTTGACCCTGCATGGTCTAGTGGACAAAGCCCTCCCTGGGTTGGCTGAGGTCCTGGGTTCTGGTCACAGATGTAGCTTGTAAGACAAGGGAGCTCTGAGCTTCTGTTTCTTTACCTACCACTTAAAGCGTTAAATTCACCCCATCTTTACAATCGTGCTTCTGTGTCCCCACAGGTCACCCACAGCTTAGAACTCTCTTCTCTCACCAAATAGGAAAAAAATTAAATATATGCATTTCTGGCAGTAGGTGGAAACAGGGATTTTTTTTTTTCAACCAGCCTCAGGATCTTCCTCCTATTCACGCTGGCTCTGGACACTCTATACGTCAAGTATAAAATGCCCCCAACAGCCAGTTAGTGTCTAATACATATGTAAGTAGATGACACCGTAACCAAACCTTGCAGAGCCTCCCTCCTCTCCACCTGACAGCTGCTGTCTTTATAAGTATGCTCATGGGCTCTCACCTGGGCTGCTGGACTCGCTTTCTAAATACAGGATCTTTGCCATATTTTGTCGACCTCCAGTTTGCCCTTCACAGCATGCCTGAGTGTCCCAGAAAACTCCTGGTGGCTGCACTCTGATAGCTGAAGGCACTTGTACAGACTCTGCCTCCCACCTTCTCTCCCACCCCGCCTCTTCGGCCTGATATGGTTGCAGCCAAGTGTTTGGATTCTTTAACGTTTGGACTTTCAGTCTTTCTCATTTGGGTATGCTGAATTCTCCTTGGCTACACATGGTCCTGTCTGGAGGACAGTCCTTAGTGACACCCCGACCAGGCCCTTAGGACCCCAGCATGGATGCAGGGATGCCAGGAGGGTGGATAGGAATTCCTGGGCACAGGGGTTGGGGCAGAGCTTCCCAGCAGAGGGAGCAGCACCTGAGGCTTGGTGACAGGAAAGAACGTGAAATGCTTCAGGCATCATTCTACCAACTTTTCAGTGTGATATTTGGATATAAATAGGTTTTTCATCATGATGCAGTACACATATAATTGAAAAAAAATTCTGGCAAATAACATTCTAATGTGTTTCTCTTCTTTCATTTCATTAAAATAAAATGCTGATCTTGACCAACTAAATTGCTTTCATGCCTCGCTAAAATCCATTAGCGAGGCTTGAAAATACAAAAAAAAAAAAAAAAAAATGCTGGTTTAAGGTCCAGATTGGGAGAAGCCAGGGTGTGAGGGGTAGTGTGACGAAGATGAAGCTGGAAAGGAAATTTAAATCAAAACCTGTGGTGGCTTGTCTGCTGGATAAGCTTGTCTGTTGTTAGCTTAAAAGCCACAGAAAAACACTAAAGGGTTTAGGCAGTGGGTCATGTCACACTTGGAGAGGTTTGCATAATACTCTGGCTGCAAACCGACTTGAGGGGGTCAAGAGTGGGTGAAGGTGGTCAAAGGGTACAAAAGTCCAGGTATAAAATAAGTAAATCCTGGGGATGTAATGCACAGCATGGTGATTAGAGTTGAATACTGTACTATGTATTTGAAAGTTGCTAGGAGAACAGATCTTAAAAGTTCTCATCACAAGAAAAAAAACTTTTGTAACTGTGTGTGATGATGTGTGATAACTAGATTTATTGTGAGGATAATTTTGCAATATTTACATATATTGAATTATTATGTTGTACACCTGAAATTAATATAATGTGATATATCAATTATATCTCAATTTTTAAAAGATAAAAAAAAAAAAGCAAGTGTGGGAGACCAGTTAGAGGTGTTTTATAATGTTCTAGATGAGGAACAGTAGCTTTTGGAGTAGGAGGTGGCAGAAGAGATGGAGAAGTGGACACTTTGAAGCTAGTGAATGGACAGAATTTGTAGGACTTAACGGATGTTGGATCTGGAAGTAAGGTCAAGGATGGCTGGGTCTCCAGCCAGTGGAATAAAGTTGATGGTGCGCCCATACACTGAGAAGGGAAGACTTGAAGAAAATCACGTGGTGGGTGTGTCTTCGTGTGGTCTTCTCAAGAAGCAGATGCCAAGATAGGTTTAAGGGTTAAGTGGTTTATTTGGGGGTTGATGCCAGGGAACACCAATGGGGAAGTAAAGAAGTGAGACCAAGAAGGGAAGGCAAGCAATAGAAGGTGCATTTTTCAAGGGATTTACCACCATGGAGTTCAAGAGCTTATGCCTGTTGCGGAAGTCTAGAAGCCAGCATGGAACATGTGCCTTGGGGTTACCCCCACCGAAGGGAAGGGAAGCTGCAATATTTATGCCCCAGCTCCTCTCCTGTTAGTTGAGTAATGGGCATCAATTCTCCAGGAGAATTGCTTGCCCTGTGGAGTAGGCAGATTGGACTCCAATGACCAGGGAAAACCTTCAGACAAGAGATGCAAATGCTCGAAGTTGGGAGTTGGGGGTATGAACTGAAATAATAAAGCCAAGGGGATACAAGCAAGGAACAAGGTGTTTGTGGTAAGGGAAGATGGAGGCGGCGATCTTGAACTTAGTTGTAGATCTATTGCATGTGACCTACCTTTCAGACATGCAAATAGAGACATCACATTGGGATAGATGAGGCTAGACTCTAGAAGAGAGTCACCTAAGTAGATGTGAAAAGAAGTTGTTGATACTGTCTGTTGGAAGAAACTACAGAGTGAGAAAACAGGAGAGACTCTGCACAGCCCTGAGGAATCCCAGCATTTAGTGGCCCGATAAGGGAGAAGGATGCCGAAAAGACAACGGAGAGGAATTCTAGAAAAACAGAACTGGAATCAGGAGAGTCCATGCTCTGAAAACAAGGAGAAGAGAATACTGGAGAAAGAAGGAGAGGTGTGCAGCATCCAGTGTTGCTGAGAGGACCAAAAATGTCCACTACATCTTGCATCATGGAGCTTATTGGTGTCCATAGCAAAAACCATGTTGGAGGAGCAGTGGAGACAGGAGATGGGAGAGTGTGGTGGTTATATGTGTAGACTGTGGAGTAGGACTGCCTGTGTTCAAACACCTGTCCTGATAGTTATTAGCTGTGTGATCTTGGGCAGGTAACTTACCCTCTCTGAGTCTCAGTTTTCTTGTCTCTAAAATAGAGATAACAGTTGTAACTACACATACAGTAACTGTGATATCAAGAATTAAATGATAAAATGCTTAAAACATTGCTTGACAGGCTATAAATATCAAACAAATGGTAGCAATTGCTAGTTTTATTCTTTATAGTGTTTATTTCTCTGAGAATCAGTGTTACTTCCCTTCTGTAAATTCTCCATGGTTTTTGGTATTACACTTTCCAAGATCCCTAGTTTTGGATTATATGTGAGGCTTACCAAAGGCTCAGAAGTCTACTGTAGGAATCCAGTGTCTCTGACACTGTGCTGTGATAGACAGTGCAGGGTTCCAGAAAGCACCTTTTTTCTTCCATAAAGACTGCAAGTTTCAAGGAATTCTATACAGGCAGGGCACAGACAGTAGCCTGTGCTGCGAGGTGTTTTGTGGTAAGGGAAGATGGAGGTGGTGATCTTGAACTTAGTTGTAGATCTAGTGCATGTGACCTAACTTTCAGACATGCAAATAGAGACATCACATGATATTAATTTATTTAATCGACATTGGGGTCCTCTACTGTTTATTATTTCCTGAAGGAATTTAGCCTTGCTGCCCCCAAGTATGGACCCCAGAGCACCAGCCCCAGCAGCATCTGGGAGCTGATTCCAAATGCGGAGCCTCAGGTTCTCCCTCAGACCTCCGATTCAGAGTCTGCTTGACAGCATTCCCAGGTGGCTCACATGCACATCAGAACTTAAGCAGCGTGCTTCTGAGAGCCCATATAATGTGGCGCGGGCTTGCTTTTCTGCCGCATGCACTCAGTCTCACAGAGCTGCCTTACTCAAACCCTGTAAGCGTGCTTTTAGAGTGCTGGCTGCAGCTTTCCTGTGACTTTGGGGTAGAAATCCCGTGCCCTGATTGGTTGATGCTGAGTTACTGCTTCTCCTCCGAAACAGGCACCCCATGGTTTGGCTGTCATACGCTTCTGGTACAGAACCAGGGCAGGGATCTAAACTAGGAACTCAAACTGTCTGTGGCGTCAGCATTCAAATGAACCTGAATAGAACTTAAAATTAAATCCCACATCAGCTAGGGTGTCCCTTCCCTTCAAAGTAGATAAAATTGGCTCAGATCACTACTCCATGTCCTATCCTCTGCCTTCTTGCCATCCGACTTTTTGAAGGTTGCTACATGTGATTGACATTCTCTTGGCCATAGGACACTCCCAGCTTCTACTGCAACTGGATTGGTTTAGTTTGCAGATCAGCGTGCCCATCCTTGCCTGCTCACAGAGCTTGGCACTTGCCTTCTTTTCCAGGAAAACAAACAAGCAGAAGAGCACAAGACCTTTTTGTTTCGGGTGTAGGACACGTGATAACAAGTTTGAGGAGACGGAAAGGACTTGCATCACTTAAATGCAAACAATTTAATGGTAGACGATTAAGTCAATCCTTGCCTTAAAACCCCCCTTGGACATTTTTACAGCTGGAGTCCAGCCTCCTGCCTTGTCTTTCCACCCTTCCCTCTCTCCTCCCTCCTACTTCCATGTGTCCTCAGAAAGGAAATTACAAAAGGAAAATACCCTACTAATTCTTTCCAGTTTTTAGTGCACTGTAATTCAACGTTTAGGCTCCCTTCGTAACCTAGACTCTGCTGAAGCTTGCAAAAGGCTGCTCACCATGCCGTGTAACCAGAAATGGCGCAGACTCCTTCAGAAACACGTGGGATGAGCCTGGGAAACAGGGGGCTTGTCCAAGGAAACTGGACTTTGTTGCCAAAGAAAGGATGTGTGCTTGCCAGGCAGTCGTAAAGCAACAAATGTCCCCCTATGGGAAGAGTAGCCTCCTCTTTCCTTTGTGTTTCTGACTCATTATCATTTCTTGGAGAGAGTACTTATGCATTTGTGTTGTCACTTACTGGTTGGTATTAGGTCCCTAATATGTGCCAAGCCCGCTATTCAGTGACTATATCCATTGATTCTTTCGTGTTTGTAACACTGTTGACAAGTTAAGTATTATTATTGTCATTTTACAATTGAAGAGACTGGGAGTATGGAATTGAAGTGTTTCAGCCATAGGGACACAGCCAGGTAAGTACCTATGTGACTTATTTACCTCTCTGTCTCTCCAGCTGGACTCTGGGCTTTTGGGAAAGCAAGGATCCACATTTTCTTCATATATGGCTTTGAATTGCTTGGTCATGTAGTATGTTTTAGAGCCCCAGTCATTGTCTGGATTGAATAAATACTTCAAAGCACAAGATAGAAGAGGAAAACCTCGTTTCTCAGCTGTAAAATAAAAAAAAATTCATATATATGTGTGTGTGTGTGTGTATACATATATATATTTATGGGTTTTTTTTCATGGTAGAGAGATCAAGAGGTAGGGGAGAAAATCTTGAAAAGAACTCTATTCTGGGTAAGTTCCCTCATGTCAGAGAAGTTTCACTCTCCCACCTCGAAGGGATTCAAATAAAGAATGAAATGTGGCTGTCCCCATGAGCCACTCTTCTACCAAGGTTACTAACATCCTGGTTTGCTCATTTTGAGTTCACAGACCTTAATTATGTACCACACAGCAGGACTCATCCTGTCTGTTCCTACAGAGAACAGCAATTTGTCTTCCAGACGCTGCAGCAAAGCACAGCTCCCTTTGACCATGATAGAAAGCAGGAAGGAAGAAAGTACATCAGACTCTCATCTGCCCACCGGGCGGAGCAGGGCGGGCGCTTCCTCTCTGAGGGGATAACAACCTGGCCTGCGACCACCACTGGGGGCGCGTGGATCTCACACATGTTGGTTTTAGTCACAGGGAATGGCCTTGCCATTGTATTAACCTGGACAAGTCACTTGCCCCCCGGGAGCTTCTCAGTCATTGCATTGAAGACAAAAGGGTGATTCTTTCAGAAAGTGAGAATTCAGCACTCTGCCAGGCTCCAGTGCAGCTGGCTTTTAAAATGGCATTTTCTCCTCTACTTACTACACTGGGCTGTGGCCTTACCTGCTTATTGGCATGGGAACCAAAGAAGAAGGGAACACCTCACCTACCTGGAATTTAATTGCTCTGAACCCTCACAGGCTCTGGGACAAAACCAGGAAAAGCTGTTACCAGGAAATAAACAAAAAGGTCTGTGAATTGCCACGGGCCCGTGTCTGATGCCCAGGGCCTGTTCTGCCTCCTGAAGAGCTTCAGGCTGACTCGCCCGGATCTCTGGGACACCCGTATCTCACCATCCAAGGCATGAGTGCTCTTCTAAAACAGGTTCAAATTTGAATTGGTTGAGGGGCTGTAAAAGGAAGCTGGCTCCCTCCCTCCCTCCCACTGTATTTACTTTCAAAATACTATCACCCTAGAATGGGGATTAAAACAACAACAACAACAACAACAACAACAACAACAACAACAGCAGCAGCAGCAGCAGCAGCAGCACAGGCACCCTTGTCATTCAGACTCAGCTGGACTGCCTCCCACGGCTTGCTCCTTCCTGTACCAGTTCTGGGCATTTTTGGTTCCTGCACCCCCTCCCCACTTTGGCTCTGGACCTTAGAATCCAACATTTGGTTAGACCCCTTAATTGAGGTCCAGGTTAGTGTACCCTCTAAATTTTAGATCACTCTCCTAAATTTTACCTGAGCACTCCCCAGATCCTGACTTACACCCATCACTCTCTGATGGTCATGGGCTCCCCATCCTTCCCTTTGCACCAGAACTGCACCAGTCACCATCAGAGCTCACGGTCAGGGGCTGGAGGAGATTGCATCCCTAGCAACCCTTAGGAGGGTGAGCACAGAGCCAACAAAAAGGAGAGGGAGAAAGTATTAAAAAAAAAAAAAAAAGACAGAAGAAGTAATGAAAAGCACAGGTGGTGGTGTCCAGTGTGATGTAGTTGAAAGGACCCTGGAGAAGCAGTTGGGAGACCTGGGGCAGCTGACTGTTTATGTCCCCTTCCTTACATCACGTCACTCCTCTCTTGTCACTATTGTCCTCATCTGTAATTGAGAAATCTGGAAAAGCTCTCCAGTCCTGTTTAACGCTGACATTCTGTCATTCTAAGGGCCATAGAAAGTATGCATTTCTGAGGGCCTCATGACATAATTTTATTACAGTGCAGTGTGACAATTAATATTCACAATAATGACTCTGGGTCATCAAGGAAAAGGACATAAAGAAGGCTTCATAAAGTTTAATACATTTTGGAATGATTTTCTGTCAGAATGTTAAATGAAAAAAGTGTATATCTTATTTGGTCCTTAGAAAGGTAACCCCTCAGTTACGCTGAATATATAGTCTAGACTGGCTAAAACTTTTAAGATTCTGTAGAGTGCAGCTTAATGTATTTGTAAAGGCTTTGAACGAGATAACGGTTTCATACTAAAGTGTTTAACAACAGCAGAAATACTTTCCAAATTAAATACTTTAGATGGATTGTTATGAAGGCAATCAGGTTTGCTTTCCTATCAATATGTATTTTCAGTTTTAACGCATTAATCTTGTGTCATTGTTCTTCTGTAAGACAGGATCATTGGCCATTTCTCCTACTAATTTATATATTGATCTTATCACTTATATTTCAGAAAGTAGATTTTTCTTTTGATGATCTTTTTTCACATTTTCTATTTGGTTATTGACATTCTTTGAAATGCATGGGCTTTTGTTCCATTTCTGACAAAAAAGCTTAAAATGCTCAGATCACTACTTAAAATCTTACTCGTTTGTCATCAAGTCCATGAGTCTCTCAGTGATGGAAATGTTGCTCTGTAGTGACTGGTATGAGCATCTTGGTTCTTCCACTGTTTAAGTATTCCAAGGAGATAGCTCTGCAGCCCTTGGGGAGGAGCTTGAGAGATGTGTTTAGCTTTCAAAGCTGCTCCTTTGGGCTGCTCTCCAAACTTATCACTGATCAGAGTCGTAGCCTATTTCCCCCTCAACTGTGGCCTGTGTTAATAACAATCCTTAGCTTATACCCAAAACCGTTGGAGATGTATTAGCTTTTTTCTCAATCTTTAAGCATGCAGGCTCTCGAGTAAAATATGGTGGTGATTAATGCCTGAATTTGTGTTGTTGTTACCTGAGTGTTACAGAACCTGTGATTTTTTTTAAAGGTTCTCATAATAGTTTATTCTCCAGAAGAGACCAAATATAATATATCAGATTCTAAGTTGGTCTCCAAATTTGTCCTCCACGGGTGAGGAAACATGATACAATAGAAAGTGGGGAGGCATTATTTCAATGTAAGTAACTGGAGATGGGATATTTCCCTCAGGGGAAAAAAGGTAAAAGCAGCACTTTTCTGCCAGCCAGGGTGTGGCCCTCTCTCACCACACTGTCACTCCAGCCAAGTCACTTAACCTTCATGGTCTTTGCTTTCCTGAGATATAAAATGGGATATGAACTCGGTGACCCCCAATGGCCCATTTGGCTCTTGGGTCCTCTGATTCGCTAGTGAGCTAGGAGGTGAAGATCACTTTTCCTTTGCCAAGAGTAACTAATTGGGTTGCAGACAATCAGTGCAGAGTGTTGGGGCCACACATGAGTAGTGAATGTGTAATGATTGCCCAGCCATCCTGCAAGGACATGGGGGTTCAGATGGTGAAGGGTCCTTCAGCCCATCTGAAAGCTCCCCAGAGCTTGGTGGAAGGATTAGAGAGATGCACTGTTTAGTCAGAAGGCTTGTTTGGAAAAGGGTCTGGCTAGCATCCTCAAAGACTTCTGAGACTCCAGAAACACTATGTGCATGTAAAATACTGATTTGAGGATAAGTTCTCTGAATTTGCCGAAAGTAACTGCTCAGCTTTTTGAGGGCTTATTTGCTGTCCTGGTTGCCTTGGTAAAAATATACAAAGAGTACAAAAAGCAATGGAATCGGGGAGAAGGAATAAGGAGCACGTGTGTTGCTATACACTGGGAAATACACGGAGTCAGATGTATGACTTGAAAGAATCTTGATTGAAACAAATGCTCAAAATCTTAAGTTAACCAAAATAATCTAGGCAAAATGATTTAGAATATGATTTTAATTCTGATAAAGAACATGAACTATTAATAGTATTTGCACCTGGATGGTGAAATTATAGGTGATTTCTGTACTCTTTATATTTATCTACAGCATTTTAATATTATTCAAAAAGCAGGGATAACTTTTATAAACTGGAAAATTAAATGTGTTGGGAATTCAGCTTTTCCTTAGACTGCTTTTTTCCATGTTCTTAAGTTCCATTACTGTTGAGTGGTGTGGCCTTTTCTTTTTTTGGAATTAATAAAAGGACATAATATAAAAACTCTACTTTAAAACATTATTTGAGGATTCCCCTATTCTGACTTATCAATGATAGATCACAGATACATTACTGAATGGCTTTTTGGCGTTTCCACTTTCACTGTCCACTTTGATTCCTTTAACATCGCTCTGGCAGCGTGACATTATAATTGCCCCTAGTCGTAACTGGCATATTAGGAGGAACAGCCTTCACTGTGTCAGTTCAGGCTCCTAAGTGTCTCATTTTTAGGACATATGCTCTGGTTAAAAGTACTCTAGCCTGGGTATTTTACTCAATCAAATAAACATTTCCAGATTAAATGAAATAGAGCCTGGAAAATGAATGTCTTAATCATTTTTTTTCCCCTGAATTTCACATCTCCATTTATTTGAATGACAGACCACTTTTGTATCTGTATTAGATCTAACATCTCTTGCTCTTTGCACAGGCTGGATAAATTGTATGTGAAAATGAATGTAATTGAGGGTAAAGGAGGCTTTCCGAGAATTAGAGATGGATACGAAATTGTCCGCATAGGAGCTTGCCTTGCACTCAGAGCCGGGCATCTGTGGTATCTTCTTTGTCTCTGTATCTCTTTGGTTATTGAGTTTCATCTCTGCATCCATCTCTGTCACTTAGGACTTACTCAGTGACCTTGACTGAGTTACTCAATTGCCTTCTTTGGGCCTTGGTTACCTTCTCTTTAGAGAAGAGACAGTGGGGATAGTAGCATTATCTATCTCATAGGGTTGATGAGATCATTTATGCAAGCTCCCACTATAAAGCCTTCAGGATGATGTTTGGCACAAAATAAGTGCACATTAGCATGTGTTAGCTATTGTCATTATGATTATCATCATCAAGCATAAAACCCTTGCACTGTAAATTCATCAGATCTTCACCTTTTATAGCTGGTATTTCCTCAATACATTGTATTCTAATACTGCATACCTGTAACTCTTTGGGCATTAATATAGATGTATCTATATATACTAATTTTTTTCTACATACCTATAATAATAGTTGCTCAGATTCAAATTATGGAATTGCATAAAAAAATCTATGTAACTGAAAAAGTACAACTCCCAAAATATAACCATAAAATCCACTTGATTTTGTTGTTCAGCGTCCATGTAAAATAGATTCAGGAGCAGTTTTTCCCCCATTACTGGATGGAAACTTCAACAAGTTCATTACTCTTGGATAATAGGAAGGCCTGGGGTCACTTTACACAAAAAATACAGTCTTGATTCAGAAAATAGGCTGTTTAGTCCAATATATTCATCCACACTCAGTCTTTATTCGGTCCCCTCCTCCAGCTGAGGCACAGTTTTGGTGGGTCACCTGCCTGCAGGAGTTGATCAGCCCCTTCTGTCTGCACCCTGGCCTCTCCCTCCCTTCTTCGATCTTTGGGGCTGTGGCTTCCAACCCTATCAATGTCAAAATAGGGTGAGAGGGAGGGAGTTAGAGGGCATGGACATTATTCTTTCTTGAGTGATAACATCACAACGTGCCTTGTTCTTTCGTGTCCTCACAGGGGTGGTTAAAAGAATTTTTCTTTCACGGATGCTTCCGTGGTTTCTTTGGAAGTTTCCCTCAGACAGCAATGCCTGTGACTTGGGGGTGGGCTTCCATCTAGCCAGCAGGGTCAGCCCACACTGCCTGCGGTTTTGTGGTGGGCCCCTCTACGTGGCCTCTTTCCATTCTCTTTCCCCTTGAGGAGAGGTACAAACCCCGCTAGGCCAGCTAGCCCTCCCGTGGGTTTCACCATATCTCATCCACACAAAACTCCCACAACTTCTTCTGATGAACTTTGAGGACCAGGTTGATTCCAACACATTAGTAACACTCTGCTTATGCTGCCAGAGCAGTTAGTCATTCCATTGCTCACTTTGTAGATTTTTTCCACAAGAAGTCAGACCCCAGTCCCCTATTATCCCCCACACCTAACACATATACCCTACAGTGGTCAAACATTATGCTTTCTGAGTAGCCCTTTGAAGAGCTTCTCACCAGGTTTTAATTACAGGGTGCAACTTTCTTGAAAGAAAACTTCCATACAGACTTTGCTTCATGAAAATCCACTTCCCTGTTTTAGACCTTCCTGTAGAATAGGGGCTACCATAGCCATTCCACGGGCTCTTGGGGATCTTTTCTGAGGCTCCCCCTGGTGGACACTTCTGCACTTACTTTGTTGCCTATTATTTTGAGCATCTGGCTTCTCATTTGCAACATCAGATTTAAACTCCATTTCTATGGAACAGATATGTCTTTAAATATTTCATAAATGTTTCAGTAATTTCACACAACATATAATATGGCAAGATTTTAAGTTAAAAATAAACTAAGGTCACATAAAAACCTATGCAATGTAGTCTTTGGGCAATAGTTGAAGACTTAAAGAGGAAAAAATGCCCTGCAAGGAAAACAAACATTACTGAGCATCATTTTTTTTTTTTTAACTTCTGACTCTACAATTGAATTCTAAAATTAAGGAAAAAAGAACACTTATATTACAATGACGTAAAATGATCTTCTAGCTACACAGCTTGAAGTTTCACTAGTGGTTTTAGCTCCATCAGAAACAAAAGTTCCATTTCATTTTCTGCTTATCATCCACTATATAATAGATTATAATGCTAAAGGGGAATTAATTGTGTGACAGTGGAAATGAGTTTGCATAAAATTTGTTTACTTGAAAATAGAAGCACTCATATTTACCAAATTTGCAGTTAGCTAAAGAAGTGGCATGGTGACAGCAGAGTTAAACCAGAGAACAAACTGCACCACTAAACTTAATTGGAAACAGCATTTACGTAGTGATTGAAATAGAAAGGTTGAAAATGTGAACAACCATAATGTAATGTTTTCTGTTGGGATTTAAGAGTATTTATACTTTAATTTGTAAGTGTAAACAAGATCCACTTTAAATTGTGCACATGCATCAGCACTTTGAGAAATGGACTTCCGATTCCCATTAATGTAATTTTTAGACCCAAGAAGTTGGTATTTCCAGAGGGTTTTTTTTCACCCAAGGTAGTGAGAAAGAGACTGTGTGAGTATGTAAGTGTGTATTTTTTTCCCTTTCTCTGAACATCTGCTACCTTTGTTTATTACACAAACCAATTGATGTTAATTTAAACAAGGAAAATGTAGCATTTACACTGTGTAGAAGGCTAATTCATCCAGTGAGTTTTCATTGGTATATGCAACATCTCACCTAGTCTTCCTGAGTTATATGTATTAGAAGAATACAATCTAGTTATTATTGATCTGGAAAAATGGCTTTTTTGGTCTACAATATTCCTAATTTGAGAAGAAAATGAGCTTCATATGAAATTGGTTATTTAAGAAAGCAGGTGTCAAAGAACTGTGGCCCTGGAAACCACAACGAATGTGTATCCCAAGATTGGAAAAGTATTTCATAGAACTAACTATTTGATATTTAACCCCATAGTCCTGAATTAAGTTTCAGACACCACCCTAAGCAATTGCTTCATATGTATTAAATAAAGGCAAGGAAGATTATTTAAAGATTCACAGAAATTTAAATTTTGTATCAAAGGTGAGATTCAAAGAATCTGCTTCTTTTTCTCCTTAAACAGTTTTCATATCTAAAAATGAGATGAGTTATTCACTTTATGAGGACTAGTGCCATAGTCTTCTCTAATGGAGAAGGAAATTTTTCTTTTTTTAATTGAAGTATAGTTGATTTACAATGCCATGTTAGTTTTTGGTGCACAGCATAGTGATTCAGTTATACATACATATATATTTCCTTTTCATATTTTCATTATAGGTTATTACAAGATACTGAATATAGTTCCCTGTGCTATACAGCAGGACCTCGTTGTTTATCTATTTTATAGATAGTAGTGTGTATCTGTTAATCCCAAACTCCTAATTTATCCCTTCCTCTACTTTCCCCTTTGGTAATCATAGTTTGTTTTCTATGTCTGTGAATAATTTTTGGCTTATAGATAAGTTCATTTGTATCTCTTTTATTATTATTTTTCTTACAGCCATGGCCTATTTCTAATCAGGAGATGGAAACCACACATTAATTTGGATAGAGAAAGTTTAATATAAAGAATGATCAGCTGGGAGGAGGGTAGAGCTCAGTGGTAGAGTATGTGCTTAGCATGCACAAGGTCCTGGCTTCAATCCCCAGTGCCCCCATTAAAAAAAATTAATGATAAGTAAACCTAATTACACCCCCCCAAATAAAGTTAAATAAAAGAAGTAAGAAAAAAATAAAATAAAGTTGGGTTATGTTTTTTTTTTAATCCATCCTGCCAATACCTGCCTTTTAATTGAAGTGTTTAGTCCAATTAATGTAATTACAGATAAGGCAGGTTTTATATTTGCCATGTTGCTCTTTGTTACCTCTATGTCTTATGATTTGTTGTTCCTTTATTCCTCCATTACTGCCTCCTTTTGTGTTAAATCAGTATTTTCTAGTATACCATTTGAATTCCCTTGTTTCTTTTCCTATATCTTTTTTGAGTTCTTTTGTTAGTGATTTCCCTGGTGATTACAATTAACATCTTAATTTGCAACAGTGTAGTTCAAATCAATGCCAGTTTTATTTTAATAGTACACAAAGCTCTGCTTCTGTAGAGCTTCATTCCTTCTCCTCTCCTCTGTGCTGCTGTTGTTACATAAATTAAATCTTTATGCACTGTGTCCATCAGCACAGATTTATTATCACTACTTTCTTCTTATTGTATGGAAATCATCTGTTTCTTACATGACTGAAAGCTCTTTGAGGATAAGTACTGTGTCTTACTCGTATTTGGATACATAGAACCTGGTAGAGTGTCTGGTACACAGTAGCTGCTCAATAAGTATTTGTTGACTGAAAATAAAATGAATTGAATACTGAACTGGTAAACTGAGACTACAGACCTCTTATCAGATCATTGAATAAGGATGTACAGGTGGTTGAACCAAACTCACATCATCATTAATGGTGATGCCCGTAGACCTATTCAGGGAAGTCAGTTAGTAGTGGGTAACTAAGTTATTCTCAGGCAAATCCATTTCTTTAGTTCTAGGAAAGTATTGGTTACATAAAAAACATTTGACTGCGGGTGGCTCTTCTTAGTGTCTGCTTGGTACTCGTGTGGTGTGTTGGGAGGGTAGTGGAGATGGATTACTCCCTGCTGCTTAGGTCTAACAGGTGGAGAGGGAGGGAGGGGGAGAGAGAGAGAAGGGTTGTTATCAGGAAGATGGAGAATTGTTATGAGAATGTACTTTTAAAAAATGCTTATAGAAGGAAGCAAACCAACCTCAAAAACACCAAAAAAGAGAACTTTTAATAATAAATATAACAGTTGGGCAACATTATCTGATGTCAGCAACAAAAAGCAGTTCAATGTCCTTTCAAGGACCTCAGAATAAGGCAGTTCCATGCAGGGATGTACTGACTGCATTTGGTCCAGTTTCCTCATGTTACTGATGTAGAAAACAGAGTTGAAGTAACCTGTCCACAGAAACACAACTGGTCAGTAGAGTCAGAACTAGAGGTTGGAGTCCAAGTCCAGTTCTCCATCCTGGTACCCACTGGGTGTGTTTCTCTGATGACCCAGACCACCTTCTCGCCTCCCCTGGCCCTCCCTGTGGAGCTATGTCCCTCCAGGTCTGGCTAATGATGAACCCTTTCAGCAACATGTTTGGCTCTTACTCCATAGGGTAGACGCCACTGGTTTCCCATCCTGTCATCACTCCTTCACCCTTCCCTCTCCTTCTGGCCTCTGGGAAGGGCTGGACATGCCAGAAGTCGTCTCTCCAGCTTCCCGTGCTACTAGAACACGGACATGTGGCCAGTCCCAACGGATGGGACCTGGAGAGAAATTAACTGCAGGGTTTCCAGAAAAGCTTGTCCTCCTTATTAAAAGGAGAATGACTAGGGAAAATGCCCAGCTTCCCGCCCTTGGATGCAGCTCTGTGAAGAGGTTACGTGTGCAATCTGCCAGCAACTTTACAGCCATGAAGGTAGAAGCCTAAAAATAGGGCCAACCGTCTGAAGAGGACAGAAAAGAAAAATGGGAAGTACCAGACACTTTTCCCCCCTATTCGTAAACTTCTGAAGTAAACTGTATGTGTAGAAAATTAGACGCATACAGCGCCATGAAATTTCACAAATTGAATGCACCTGTGTAACAAGCATCTTCCCGTCACTACCTCCCCCAAGGGTAGACACTCTCTTGACATCTAACATCATAGAAAAATTTGCCTGCTTTGGTACCTCATGTAGCTGGAACTTGACTGATACGTCCATTTCTGAATGCACACTATTCTTCTGTGCCTGGCGTGTTTCATTTGACATCGTGTTTGTGAGATTCATCCTTGTTGTGTGTCATTACGGATCATTCACTCTCATCAGGGAATAGGATTCCATTGGGAGAATGTGTTATAATTTACGTATCCATTTTCATCCTTGATGGACTTGGGGATAGTTTCCCCACTTGGTCTGTTGCAAATAGTGCTGCGTGAGCGTTCTTCTGCCATGAAGTATGTTCGGGTTACCTAGGAGTGGAGATGCTGGCTTGCTGGGTATGCTTATGTTCAGACTTAGTAGACAGCGTCAGTCTTCCAAAGGGGTGGTACCAATTTCCACTCACACCAGCAGTGCACAAATGGCAGTAGCTGCACATTCTTGTCATCTGGATTCTTTCTGAGCCGCTGAATTGACCCACCCTGGAAACTGTCTACTTCCAAATGTGTGTGTTTAACCAATGGCTGGGCAGAACCTCTGTGACACACAGCCCAGAACTTTCCAACTAAGGCACTCTGCAAGGGTAGTCTCTATAGTTTGCTCTGAAAGGCATCTTTCCTTTAAGGCCAACTGCTTTCTGACCTGGTGGGTCACCCGCTGCCATGGCTGAGGACACTGGGAGCAAGGCCTTAGTGTTTCCTTAGGGAGTGACTCCCCCCATCCAGGTGCCCCTCATTTCTTTCCTAGAATATTGCAATACTCTGCTAATGGATTTTCTCATCCGAGTATCTCCCTACTCCAGCATATCCTCAAATACTCCCTCATATACCTCACAGTGGAACTCCTGAGGTCTCCTGGGTTATCTACAAACAACTGAAAGTGTTTTCTTTGATAACCCATTTAGCTATCCAAGGATACCCTGAAAGGGTTCTTTGCTAAAAGCCAGCGTAGTAACTACCATTAACTGAGAACTCATTTTGTTTGCCAAGCCCTGCCTGTGCTAAAAGCATCACATATATCTCATCTTAGTCTCAAAATAATATTTTAAAAATCTTTGTGCCAGTTATCAATTAATGGCCTCTCTGTGCCAATCTACCCTTCATTGCCTGCTCTGTGAAAATCGTGTTGGACCTTTTTAAAGTATTTTTCCTTCGCTGGACGGCACGGTGTTACGCTTTGTCCGTAGAGGGCGCCGGAGAGACACTGCAAGGAGGAAGGGGCTTTCCGTTTCTGGTTCCAACGCGCCCCTCTCGGATGGCCCGGCTCCTGCAGCGCAGGGCCGCCAGCTGCTTCGCCTAGCATCCCTCCTGGTGTCTCTAGTGAGACACCTCCCCATAAATGGCTTTTTCTAGCATCCTAGAAAGTGGGTTTTGAGCCAGTTTAGAGATTTCCAGCAAGTCCCTCCTCGGCAGCACCATGAGGCGTCTCTGCTACTTAGTGAGCCCCGACCGGGTCTCAGTCCTGGGAAGCGAGGGGCTTCCTCGGGGCTTTCTCTCAGCCGGAGGGGGCAGTGGCTGTCCTTGTGCCCACTAGTTTTGTATTCTGTAGAGTTCGGTTGCCTTTTTACTAGACAATCCCCCTTTGCTCCAACCCACTAGAATACTTAGTAACTCTTTCAGATTACTGTCCAGTTTCTATTTGGACCCTGGTGGATATAGTCCTTTTCTGATTACCTTTTTTGTTCCTGGGTTTTGGGGGAGAATTAATGATTGTTTTTCTTTTTCATTTGTTCAGTTGTCCTTCGTGTTATTATTTCAATCCAAAAATCTCTACCAGTTGCCTGTGCCTCCTCTCTGAAAACTCAAACCTATTATTCCTCTAACAATTTCAACTTCTTTGAGAAATCTTTCCTTAGAGCCTCCTGACTCTCCCACACGGACTTTTTACCCTTTTCACTTTGTCTGCCTTCAACATCACATTGGGAGTCTCCTTGGACTGTCCTGTGTGGATCACTCATCCATGTGCTTCCAAATTTTGTCCTTTTCTTTCTTCCTCCTTGTCTTTGCAAGTGTATGCCTTTAAAAAGTACCTTTTTTCTAGTTACAGGTCCGGGTGTATGTTCCTTTAGTCTTGCTTTAAAGTGAATTTTCATTGACTCATTATCCTTTTTAGAGGATATTTGTTTATCAATGTCACTGCTAAGTTGCTAATAAAGACCTTATTTCATTTAGGAAAAAAAAACCCTTTTATTGCTGTTTTAGCAGGGTTTGGGGAGGAGCCAAAAAAGCATACACAATGGTTATTCTGCCGTCTTTACCCAGAATTCCCTGTACATATTCTTTTGAAATCTACATTTTATTTTTAACTTAGTAGTGTATCATGAACAACTTCCCACATTGTTACAGATTCTTGTATTATATTTTCTTAAATTACTAAAATATTTCAAAAGATCTTTGGTATCCTCTGCTGAAGATACGCTTTAATTTATTTAGCAGGTTTCCCCTGGTTGGACATTTCCACTGTTTGCATTTGTTTGCTTCTGAGAAATTTTTGTAAGGGTCACAGAACAGACCTGCCTAACAGAGATGGGGGTGCTCACCCAGGACCCAGGCAGACGTAACACAGAGACAGCCTGTCACATTCACATCACAGCTCTATCCCCAGGGGGCTCTGGAGAATCCACTAATGACTGGAATTATCTGCTTTGATGACCCATCTGGCTGCCAAGGGCAGGACATCCTGACCACCCTCTTAGCTAACTGCCTGCTAACCAACAGCTGACCAGAGAAAAGGCAAAGTTCATTATTTTCAACTTGTCTTCAGTTTTTCCTTCTCTCTTTTCTCCTCTGTTTTGCATTTAACTCCTAATGTTGCCTCCAATATATGAGATAAGTCTGCTCTTGACTTCCCTTGCATACAAGTAAGTAGTGTGTTCCTAATTAATTTTCTGTCTTTGAGTTGATGTTTGACACTATTACCTACAGTGTTTCTAGGATCATTCTCCTGGATAAATCAGTGTGCTCATCCAGAACTGTCTTCCCTGGATAAACAAGGCCCTGACTTCTGGTGGGGCTGGATTCTGTGCCCCAATCTTGGCTCTTCTGATTACAGAACATAACACAGGAGAGAACAGTTTTTAGCATCTCTGGTTATAAAATGCACCAAATAATGACATAATTACACAGAAATAAATACAAGATGCTCAATGAAAAGCTAAGTTGTGGAGAAACTTACAAGGAAAGTGAAAATAATCTTGACCCTTCCAGTCGTTACCCTCCTCCATACATAAGCACAGCCTGGCGATTCACAAGTAAATGCAAGGTTTTCAACACCTAACAGTTTGGGGTAATGAAAAAACAAGTCAGGAGTAAACCATTCTACACAGTGCCTTTCCTTGTGCTTTTTTAAACTCGAAAGAGGCTCAAGCAACAACATTCTCGTTCTAAGCTGAAACCCACAGGGGCTGGGGCGGCCCAGGCACAGTGCTCCTTTCATGAACCCTGAGTGAAGACTGGGCTTGTTCATAGAACTTGCTGGGCAGTTAGACCACACCCTTCCTGGGCTGTTGCTTTGGAACCAGGCAGTGATGTAGGCTGGGACCTGAGGGGCTCGCTGACCCCCAGAATGCAGGATGGGTTCTGCTTCTGAATCAGCCCTCCTTGTGGAAGCACACCTGAGGGAAGCCTTACTGTCAGGCATGATCTGTTGCTCTGGATGGTCAGGCTTTCAACCTGCATTTCCTGAGCTGCTGCCATGTGGAGGGCCTGGAAACAACACGGAGCACCAGACTGGTGGGAGACAGGCATGGACCCCCAGAATCACAAGACAGTCTTTTCATGCCCCTCACTCAAATAACTAACTCCTCCCCGCCAGCTACGTGGCCAGCTCCACAGTTTCAGTAGAGGAGAGGTCTAGGGGAGCCTGTCTGCTTGGAAGTGGGTAGTGAGGGAACTGGATGGGAAAGTTTCTTCTTAGATTGTGCACGGCTCACCAACATATATGGCAAAGTTTTCCAAAGATGTGTTTATTCATGTATATAGGATTGAGAAAATGGCAGTTTTCCATACTGCTTATTTCACCACATTTAAAAATGCTTTTCTTTTTTTGTTATTATGCAAGGAGGTAAGGGAGGGACTGGTGGAGATGGTAGGAAGACAGCTCCAGCCCCCAAGCCCCCTTGGGCTGCCTCTAGCCAGGCCTGCCTTAGGCATGAAAGATGGCCTCCGAACCTGTCCCCAGTGCAGAGGAGGTTACTGTGTCCAGGAGACTCTCTATGCAAAGAAAAATGCACTAGAGCGTAATGAGTGCTGCTGATCATCCTTTCCTAGTTTCTTGAGAACCTACTGTGAGCTAGCCACAGTGCTGGGCCCTGAGGGTACAAGCATCCTCGTTCCCTGAACTCACAAGGGCAGGGAGACCCAGGGAGGAGGGTTTCCTGATTCAGTACAGGACAGCCAGTTCAATTGGAATTTCAGATAAAGCACAGTTTTTTAAATAAAGTATGTTCCATGCATTATTTTGATTTGCTAAGACAGGCAGTAAACAGGAGAGACCATAAAGAATGCAAAGTGCCAAGGAGCATAGAGGGAGAAGGACTTCCTTCAGGTCCCTGCCTACATGGCATCTTCTCGGTGAGGCCACCGTGACCGGACCCGCACCTCAGCCCCTCTGAAGTTACAGCACGCATGGATGGATTTATCATCAGTCTTGCCCAGGAGAATGGAAACGCCCCCAGGGCAGGGTCCTTATCCCTCCTACTCAGTGTTTGGATTTCCAGCAAGTAGGTGCTCAGGAAATATTTGTTGGATCAGTAAATGTTCCCGGGGAGATGGAAGGAGGGCTTGATGGTGATGGGGGTGGCACTGGAATAGGGTCTTTCCTAAACAGACAGAGGGGTGGGAAGGACATTCCAGGCAGGGGGCCGGTGTGAGCAGGGGTGTCGGGGATCAGAAGAGCTGGTGGCCAGTTTCTACAGGTGCGCAGGGGATGTGTCTGGGAAGGAGGTGGGAGAGAGAAAAGCAGGGACCTGCCCTGGTGGGCTCTCCTGTGTCCCCTTCACTGAGGGGGAACCAGGAGAGGTTTCAAGGTGTAAGGGAGAATCGGAGAAGTGTAGGTTAGAGCAGAGAGGTGGTCTGCAAAGGGCTGGTGAGAGGGCATGAACGGAGGCCGGATGGTGCCAGTGGAGAGGAAGGGACTGTTGTGGGTATTTTGGGGAAGAATCAACAGGACTCAAGTACGCAAAGTGCTAGGAGACAAGGTAACAGATTCAGCCATCGTTGTGGGAGAGAGGGTGACATTTGAGCTGGGCCCTGAATGCTCCAGGAGGGCAGGGGCAAGGTCTTGGTTGGGAGGAAGGAATTCTGAGCAGAGCAACCATCATGAGTACGTGCACCGACATGTGATGGGCCACCGTCTCGTGGGGAACAGTGGGCCGTCTGTATAACCAAGGCTAACTGTAAAGTCCCTGCCTGCAGCCTCTCCACGTGGATAAAGAATAGCTCACATCCCAGCCTCCAGCTGGAAGGAGCCCTGGGTTAGGGGGAACATGGATCTCATGGGTGATAAGCTTTCCTCTGTGCCCCCAAAGGGACTCTGCATTGGCCGTAACCTCAGAGAACAAATGCTCCCTTGGGGAGTCATGTGCACAGTTCAGCTGTTTCTGAGTGCTGAGGTCTAAGGATTAAAAAGCAAACACACAGAGACCGACAGTGAGCTAATGGCATTTCACAGGACAGTGATGATTCTGAAGCCGCGTGAACAGTAGAACAGGAAGTGAAGCCCAAGCATGTCTGCTCTGAGCCAGGCCCTGTCCTAGCCCTTGAAGCTCTCTGCCATCTGCCCTTCCTGCTTGAGCTCACAGGAGCGAAGGCCCGGGCCGTGAGGAGAGGGCAGGCTTTTTATTTGCATACAGTAAAAGGTGTATAGTCTGTGCATTTCATATATCCTGTGACCTCAGACAGGAGATAGGACAATCCCAACAACCCAGTGGTTTCTTTTGTGTTGTCCCTTTTGTATTCAGACCTTTCCTCCATCGCTAAACTCTGGCAACCACCACTCTGTTCTCCGTGCCTATATTTCTGTCTTTTCCAGAATGTCATATAAATGGAATCATCCAGTAGGTACCCTTTTGAAATTGGGTTTACGTAGTGCAGTGCATCTGAGATCCATCCACGCTGTGACATGTGCCTGTCCCATGGCCTGTCCCTTCCCACGGCCCGCAGTGCTCCGTGTATGCGTGTGACAACTTAGCCACTTCCTGCTGAAAGACACGGGGTTATTTCCAGTTTGGGGCCATTATAAATAATGCTGGTATAGACATTCATATGGAGGTTTTTGTGTGAAACACATTTTCATTTCTCTTGGATAAATACCTAAAAGTGGACTGCTGAGTCCCCTGGAGGTGAAAGTTTAACTTTTTAAGAAATTGCCTGTTTTCCAGAATGACTACCATTTTGTCTGTGAGAGAGCAGAGTTGTAAGGTTGACTTTTCTTTCATTTGTCCCTTCCTTTCTTCCTTCCTTTTATTTATTTTTCTAACTTTTTTATTGATTTATAATCATTTTACAATGTTGTGTCAAATTCCAGTGTTCAGCACAATTTTTCAGTTATTCATGGACATATACACACTCACTGTCACATTTTTTTCTCTGTGAGCTACCATAAAATTTTGTGTATATTTCCCTGTGCTATACAGTATAATCTTGTTTATCTATTCTACAATTTTGAAATCCCAGTCTATCCCTTCCCACCCTCCGCCCCTCTGGCCACCACAAGTCTGTGTTCTCTGTCTATGAGTCTATTTCTGTCCTGTATTTACACTTTGTTTTTGTTTGTTTGTTTGTTTGTTTTTGGTTTTGTTTTTTAGATTTCGCATATGAGCGATCTCATATGGTATTTTTCTTTCTCTTTCTGGCTTACTTCACTTAGAATGACATTCTCCAGGAGCATCCATGTTGCCGCAAATGGCATTATGTTGTCAGTTTTTATGGCTGATCTTCCTTCCTTTTAAATTTGTATTGCAGGGTACCTTACCTGCCATCTTAAGCACAATATCTGATGTGTAAAACTAGGTGAACTTTTATTTATATACACACCCAGGTAACTACCACCCAGATCAAGATACAGAGCACTCTCAGCACCTCCTCCCAGGAAACATGCCACAATCCAGCGGAGGAACTGCTCTTCTGAATTCTATCACCATAGATTAGCGTTGCCTGTTTTAGAGCGGCATTTATGTGGAATCATACAGTATGTAATCTCGTGTCTGCCTTCACCTCGCTCAGCGCCACGTGGAAGCCACCCAGGCTGACGTGGGCTGCAGCAGCTCAGTCTTGTCTGATGGCTGAGTGGTGGTGCATCGCATGACTATGCCTCGATACTCTCTCTCCTCTGATGAGCATTTCGATTGGATCCAGTTTTTTGGCTGTTAGCAATAAAGCTGCTCTGACTATTCTTGTATGTTTCTGTGTGTTTTTGGTGGATGCACGCACTCATTACTTTTGTGTACACGCCCAGCTGTAGAGTTACAGGGCATATTTAGCATTAGTAGAAATTGCCAGTTTTCCAAGAGGTGGATCAATCTTCAGTCCCAGCAGCCCTGCGTCCAGACACTTGGCACTGTCAGGTCTTTTCATTTTAGCCATTCCAGTGGAGGTATATTCGTAGCTCACTGTGGTTTTAATTCTCGTTTTCCTGATGACTAACGATGCTGAGCATCTTTTTTTTAACATTTTTTATTGATTTATAATCATTTTACAATGTTGTGTCAAATTCCAGTGTTCAGCACAATTTTTCAGTTATTCATGGACATATACACACTCACTGTCACATTTTTTTCTCTGTGAGTTATCATAACATTTTGTGTATATTTCCCTGTGCTATACAGTGTAGTCTATTCTACAATTTTGAAATCCCAGTCTATCCCTTCCCACCCTCCACCCCCCTGGTAACCACAAGTCTGTATCCTCTGTCTGTGAGTCTATTCCTGTCCTTTATTTATGCTTTGTTTTTGTTTGTTTGTTTTTGTTTTTGTTTTTTAGATTCCACATATGAGCGATCTCATATGGTATTTTTCTTTCTCTTTCTGCCTTGCTTCTCTTAGAATGACATTCTCCAGGAGCATCCATGTTGCTGCAAATGGCATTATGTTGTCGGTTTTTATGGCTGAGTAGTATTCCATTGTATAAATATACCACTTCTTCTTTATCCAGTCACCTGTCGATGGACATTTAGGCTGTTTCCATGTCTTGGCTATTGTAAATAGTGCTGCTATGAACATTGGGGTGCAGGTGTCATCCTGAAGTAGGGTTCCTTCTGGATACAAGCCCAGGAGTGGGATTCCTGGGTCATATGGTAAGTCTATTCCTAGTCTTTTGAGGAATCTCCACACTGTTTTCCATAGTGGCTGCACCAAACTGCATTCCCACCCGCAGTGTAGGAGGGTTCCCCTTTCTCCACAGCCTCTCCAGCATTTGTCATTTGTGGATTTTTGAATGTTGGCCATTCTGACTGGTGTGAGGTGATACCTCATTGTAGTTTTGATTTGCATTTCTCTGATAATTAGTGATATTGAGCATTTTTTCATGTGCTTTTTGATCATTTGTATGTCTTCCTTGGAGAATTGCTTGTTTAGGTCTTCTGCCCATTTTTGGATTGGGTTGTTTATTTTTTTCTTATTGAGTCATATGAGCTGCTTATATATTCTGGAGATCAAGCCTTTGTCAGATTCATTTGCAAAAATTTTCTCCCATTCCATAGGTTGTCTTCTTGTTTTACATCTGGTTTCCTTTGCTGTGCAGAAGCTTGTAAGTTTCATTAGGTCCCATTTGTTTATTCTTGCTTTTATTTCTTCTAGGAGAAAATTTTTGAAATGTATGTCAGATAATGTTTTGCCTATGTTTTCCTCTAGGAGGTTTATTGTATCTTGTCTTATGTTTAAGTCTTTAATCCATTTGAGTTGATTTTTGTATATGGTGTAAGGGAGTGTTCTAGCTTCATTGTTTTACATGCTGCTGTCCAGTTTTCCCAACACCATTTGCTGAAGAGACTGTCTTTATTCCATTGTATATTCTTGCCTCCTTTGTCAAAGATGAGTTGATCAAAAGTTTGTGAGTTCATTTCTGGGCTCTCTATTCTGTTCCATTGGTCTATACATCTGTTTTGGTACCAATACCATGCTGTCTTGATGACTGTAGCTCTATAGTATTGTCTGAAGTCTGGGAGAGTTATTCCTCCAGCCTCTTTCTTTCTCTTCAGTAATGCTTTGGCAATTCTAGGTCTTTGATGGTTCCATATGAATTTTATTATGATTTTTTCTACTTCTGTGAAATATGTCCTGGGTAATTGGATAGGGATTGCATTAAATCTGTTGATGGCCTTGGGCAGTGTGACCATTTTAAAAATATTGATTCTTCCAATCCAAGAGCATGGAATATCTTTCCATTTTTTAAAGTCTTCTTTAATATCCTTCATCAGTGGTTTATAGTTTTCTGTGTATAATTCTTTCACCTCCTTGGTTAGATTTATTCCCAGATATTTTATTATTTTGGGTGCTATTTTAAAGGGGATTGTTTCTTTACTTTCTTCTTCTGTTGATTTATCGTTAGTGTAAAGAAATGCAACTGATTATTGAACGTTAATTTTGTAACCTGCTACCTTGCTGAATTCTTCAATCAGCTCTAGTAGCTTTTGTGTGGACCTTTTAGGGTTTTCTATATATAGTAACATGTCGTCAGCATATAGTGACACTTTTACCTCTTCTTTTCCAATTTGGATCCCTTTTATTTCTTTCTCTTGCCTGATTACTGTGGCTAGGACTTCCAGGACTATGTTGAATAGGAGTGGTGATAGTGGGCATCCTTGTATTGTCCCAGATTTTAGTGGGAAGCTTTTGAGTTTTTCACCACTGAGTACTATGCTGGCTGTAGGTTTGTCATATATAGCTTTTATTATGTTGAGATATGTTCCCTCTATACCCACTTTGGTGAGAGTTTTCATCATAAATGGGTGTTGAATTTTATCAAATGCTTTTTCTGCATCGATTGAGATGATTATGTGGTTTTTGTCCTTTCTCTTGTTGATGTGATGTATTACACTGATTGATTTGCGTATGTTGAACCAGCCTTGTGTCCCTGGGATGAACCCCACTTGGTCATGATGTATAATCTTTTTTATGTGTTGTTGGATTCTATTTGCTAAAATTTTGGTGAGGATTTTGGCGTCTATGTTCATCAGTGATATTGCCCTATAATTCTCTTTTTTTGTAGTGTCTTTGCCTGGTTTTGGTATCAGGGTGATGGTGGCTTCATAGAATGAGTTTGGGAGTAATCCCTCCTTGTCAATCGTCTGGAAGAGTTTCAGAAGGACTGGTATGAGTTCTTCTTTGTATGTTTGGTAGAATTCCCCGGTGAAGCCGCCCGGTCCTGGACTTTTATTTGTAGGGAGGTTTTTAATTGCTATTTCTAGTTCCTTTCTAGTGATCGGGTTGTTCAAGTGTTCAGATTCTTCTTGATTCAGTTTTGGTGGACAGTATGTTTCCAGAAACTTGTCCATCTTCTCTAGGTTATCCAGTTTGGTTCCATATAGTTTTTCATAATATTCTCATATGATATTGTGTATTTCTATTTTGTTTGTTGTAATTTCTCCATTTTCCTTTCTTATTTTGCTAATTTGTGCTCTCTCTTTTTTCTTCTTTGTGAGTTTGGCCAGAGGTTTGTCGATTTTATTTACTTTTTCAAAAAATCAGCTTTTGGTTTGGTTGATTTTTTCTATGGTCTTGTTAATGTCTATTGTATTTAATTCCTCTCTGATCTTTATTATTTCCTTTCTTCTGCTGCTTTTTGGGACTTTTTGTTCTTCTTTTTCTAATTCATTCAGGTGGTGGGTTAAATTGTTTACTTGAGATTGTTCTTCTTTTTTGAGGAAGGCCTGTATCACTATAAACTTCCCTCTTAGCACTGCCTTTGCTGTGTCCCATAGGTTTTGAGTGGTTGTGCTTTCATTATCATTTGTCTCAAGGTATTTTTTAATTTCAGCTTTGAATTCCTCATTGACCCATTGTTTTTTCAATAACATATTGTTTAATCTCCATGCTTTCCTTTTTTTCTTCTTTGTTTCTCTGTTGTTGATTTCCAGTTTCATGGCATTGTGGTCAGTAAAGATGCTTGAGATAATTTCTATCTTCTTAAAATTGTTGAGGTTTCTTTTGTGCCCAAGTACATGATCGATCCTGGAAAATGTTCCACGTGCACTTGAAAAGAATGTATATCCTATTTTTGGGGGGTGTAATGCTCTGAAAATATCCACCAAATCTAGTTTTTCTATTGTAGTATTTAATTTCTCTGTTGCCTTGTTTATATTCTGTCTGGAAGATCTGTCTAGTGATGTTAATTCAGTGTTAAAATCTCCAACTATGATTGTATTCCCATCAATATCCCCCTTTATCTCTGTTAGTAATTCTTGTATGTACTTAGGTGCTCCTATATTGGGTGCATATATATTAACAAGTATAATATCCTCATCTTGTATCACTCCTTTAATCATTATAAAATGTCCTTCTTTACCTTTCTTTATGGCCTTTGTTTTAAAGTCTATTTTGTCTGAAATCAGTACTGCAACACCTGCTTTTTCGGGTTTTCCATTTGCATGGAATATCCTTTTCCATCTTTCACTCTCAATCTATATGCGTCCTTCTCCCTAAAGTGGGTCTCTTGTATGCAGCATATTGAAGGTTCTTGCTTTATTATCCAGTCTGCCACTCTGTGTCTTTTGACTGGAGCATTTAGTCCATTAACATTTACAGTAATTAATGACAGATGTGTGTTTATTGCCATTTTGAACTTATCTTTGCAGTTGAATTGGTATATCCTCTTTGTTCCTTTCTTCTTCCTTTTGTGGTTTGGTAATTTTCCTTTGTATTATCATGGATTTTATTTAATTTTTGTGACTCCTTTGTAAATTTTTGGCTTGTGGTTACCCTTTTTTGTAAATCTATCAACCCATTACTATAACTGTTTTTATTAAACTGATAGTAACATGATCTCAAGCCCATCCTACGGTTAAAAAAATTTAAAAAAGAAAGAAAAATTATTCTATATTTCCCTGCCTCCCTCTCCCACTCTCAGTGATTTGTATGTCTTCTTTTATAATTTCATGTTTACTTTATTTGTAATTCATGAGTTATCACCTTTCCACTTGTGTGTTTCTCATTTCTGTAGCATCCTGCTGCTTTTCTATTTAGAATAGTCCTTTCAAAATTTCTTTTAGCATGGGTTTAGTGTTACTAAATTCCTGCAGCTTTTTTTTTTTTGTCTGTGAAACTCTTTATTTCTCCTTCTATCCTCAAGGATAGCCTTGCTGGATAAAGGATCCTAGGCTGCATCTTTTTTTCATTCAGGGCTTTGAATATATCTTGCCACTCCCTTCTGGCCTGTAGTGTTTGTGTAGAGAAATCAGCTGAGAGCCTTATGGGGGTTCCCTTGTAACTTACTCTTTGCTTTTCTCTTGCTGCCTTTAGAATCATTTCTTTATCCTTGACTCTGGCCATCTTGATTATGATATGTCTTGGTGTGGGTCCATTTGGGTTCTTCCTGTTTGGGACCCTCTGAGCTTCGTGTACTTGGATATCTGATTCCTTCTTTAAGTTTGGGAAGTTTTCAGTCATGACTTCTTCAAAAACCTTTTCAATCCCCTTTGATCTTTCTTCCCCTTCTGGGACCCCTATTATGTGAAGATTGGGACGCTTTATGTTATCCCATAGGTCCCTTATGCTATTTTCATTATTTTTTATTTGCTTCTCTTGTAGTTCTTCTGAATGTGTGCTTTCTATTGCCCTGTCTTCTAGATCACTAATTCGTTCCTCTGCATTATCTAGTCGGCTTTGCACAGCTATTAGATCATTCCTCATCTCTGTCAATGAGTTTACCCATTCTACTTGGCTCTTCTTTATAGCTTCAATTTCATTTTTGACATATTTTATATCTCTAAACACTATCACTTTTAATTCCTTCAGCAATTCGATCACTCCTTTTTTGAAATCTTGATCTAGTAGGCTATCGATGTCTATTTCATTGATCTTTCTTTCAGGGGATTTCTCTTGTTCTTTTAATTGGGAAAGGTTTTTCTGCTTCTTCATCTTGCTCATACCTCTTTGGCACTGTGGTTTATGGAGTATCAGTTGTTTATTTTGGTCCTTAAGGATTTTATCCATCTGATGCCTATTTAGGAATAGAACTTAGGAAAAAAAAGAAAAAAAATAAGAGAGAGAGAGAAAGAATTTTTAAAGAAGGGAGAAAGAGGGTTTGAAAACAGTGTATAATGAATAATAGAAGAGCGAGTTGAAGCAGAGTATTAATCGGGTTGAGACGTCCTTTTAAAACCTTTACAAAAAAAAAGGGGGGGTGGAGATGAATAGATGTATTTGAAACCTGTGTCTAATCAATAGCAGGACATCAAAACCCAAGAGAAATAGAAATGAATTAAGAAGTAAAGATTAAGAGAGTAATAGAAAATAGAACAGGTAAAGACAGATTTAAAAAAATAAAAAAAAAAAAGGGGGGGGGTTGTCGGTGTTCTCCTGGAGTCTGTGTGCTTTTAACGTGAAGTCTTTCTGTCTTTGTCCTGTTTTGGAAGCTCAGCTTGCTTTTTCCAGAGGCCCTCCGTTGGCACCCTCTTCTGTGCTGCTCCCAGCTCCTGTCGGCAAGCCGATCGCGCCTCCTCCTAACACTGGGTTTGGTGCAGCTCTCCTCTGCTGTGGGCGGGCGGGTCGCTGCCCCTCCTGATGCCGCAGTCAGATGTTGCAGACTGGCCGGGTAGGAGGGCGGGTCGTGCCCCCTCCCTGCACCTCGGTCAGGGGCTGTGTTCCTGCCCAAAAGGCAGGGGGGCTGCTCTCCCTCCCCTGGACCTGGTAGCTCCGCTGCTCTGTGCGGCTGTGTGCTCGGTCGGCGCTCCTCCCTGGTCGGCACTCCGCATGTGGGCTCAGGGAAGACCGAGGGACAGCCTTGTCCCTGCTCCGAGCCAGAACCCAGCTCCTTGTTTGTCTTTGTGGAGCAAGTTCTCTGAGGGACCAGGATGGAAGGATCCTATCTGCCCCGGGCTGCAGGCCAGTCTCAGTCTGGCCTTTGAGGCTGCTAAGCCCTGTGGTGTGGATGCAGGTTTCGCCCCCGCCCCCGCCTGAGTGCTCAGCGTGGAGGATATGGCGGCTGTGCCTGAGCCCCGCCTCTCTTCCCCTGAAAACTTTCCGCGGGTTTTCAGAGATGAGGGTGTGCACCCTTCCCCCGAGAGCACATCAACCTTGCTGTTTTATGGAGGGCCCAGGTTGTTCTGCCCTGTGCACCCACAGCCACGGTGCGCAGCCCCTTGCGTTCCCCCGGGGCTGCCTCCGTGCAGCCGCCCCCGTCCTCCGCCCGGCTTGGGCAGCCTGGCCCTGCCCGCCGCTGCCGGCCGCGTCTCAGGCTGGGTGTTGGGGGGACGCTCTGTGCCCGTTTAACTTAGTTCTGTTAGTCAAGGGCTGCTCTGTACAGATCCGAGCCTCGGAGGCTCCCCCTTCGTCCCGACGGCCTCTCAGTTGGAGAGGGGAGACCCAGCGAGCGAGCGCCAGTCCTCCTTTGCCGCTTCCTCCCCGCGGGACCCGTCCCGCGCTGCTTTGCCTTTTGTTCTTTCTTTTTTCCTTTTCTGCTACCAGATTTTTGGCATCTTTATCTTTTGAAGAGGGCGATGTTCTGTCGGAGTTCCACAGGTGCTCTGGTTGGCTGAGTGGATCTGTAGATGTGGGTCTTGGTGTATTTGTGGGAGAGGGTGACCTGCGAGCGTCCTTCCGCCATCTTCTCCCGGAAGCCGGTGAGCATGTTTTTATATGTTTCTTGGGCATTTAGACATCCTCCTTTGTGAGGGGCCTGTTTAAATCTCTTGTCCATTTTTATCTTGTTGACCTTTCTTTGCTGGAGAATGGAGGCCATATGAAGTACATAAACTCAGCCAGCGGTCACCTCAGGGAGAAAACTGACATTGATCCAAGGGCAAAAGATGCTTTTTTGGGTTGTGAGTGGGAAGAGGGGAGAAGGGGGCTGTCTCCTCTGAAATCTTGCATAGCCAGGGCGGTTCTGTGTGGTTAGCTCACTGACCTCAAAGGTCTTGAAAGCCCCTGCCCAACTCCTGGTCTTTCTCACAAAGTTTTTGGTCAAGATTGGGAGATTGGGTTGTGGTGTGGCATGGGGTGGGACCAGCCTGTCCTCCTGACCGCTCTGCACAACCAGCCAGGCCCTTTACTGAACAAGGACCTTTCTGGTGGGCAGACTGAGATAGGGTGCCACCTGGTGCTCCTCCAACCCAGTGAGACACCCCTGGGAGCTGTCACCCTGCGTCCTTTAGCACTGTGTCCCAGGGGGCTCACGGGACAGCTGGGAGGCCTCACCTGCTCACAGCCCTGGGCCTGTGGCCGCATCTGACTGTACAAGCTACATCCACATCAACTGTATTTTGGGGAGTATAGTCTAGTCATTAAAATAAATTTTTAATTGAAGCGAAATATGTTTACAGAAAAGTTTAAAAATCATAAGCTCACAGATAAGTAAATGATCACAAAGTTAACATACCTACATAACAGACACCTAGGTCAAGAAACAGAACATTTCCAGCAACCCAGGAGTCCCACGTACCCTCTCCCACTTGCTGCCTTGTCTGTCTTTCTCAACGGTAACCACTATCCTGGCTTTTAACAGCACAGGTAAGTTTTGCCTGCTTTTTTTTTTTTTAATTTTTAATTTTTAACACGTTTATTTTGGTATGGTTCCTTAAAACTACACATATTTCAGATGTACATTTGATGAATTTTGGTAGATGTATACTTCCATGAAACCACCACCGCAGTCAAGATAGCTGACATTTCCATCCCTCCCCAAGAAGTGAGTTTCGCCTGTTTTTGAATGGGCACTATTTCTGGATAGTGAGAGGGGTGTTGGAGTAAACCTCTCGCAGGGGTGCACCTCTCGGTACCCTACCATCCATTTGAAGCCCGCAGACCTGGATGTGGAGTGAAGACGTGGCTGGGGGCTGGAGAAGCAGTGGAGAAGTCCCTAGAATGGGAACAAGGTGGGACCAGAAGAGAGGATGGAGTAGCTGGTGAGGCAGACTCAGGCCTGCATCTGATGGGTCACAGACAGGCGAGGTCTTCAACGTGAAGTTTACACCTCACGCCCACTCCTGCTCCTAGCCCCTCACCATGAAAACAGTCTCACCCAAGCACCAGGAGCCTCTCTCTGCTCTGCTTGTTTTGCTAAAGTCTGCTCTGCCTGCCTAAAGTCAGGCCCTAACCAGACAGAGTCCAGATGAGATTAAACTTCCTCTTAACAGAAAGGCTGGGAGGTCTGTTTCTCTAAGGTCTGGGTCTAGCAGGCTGGAGGAAAATACAAAAGCCCTTTAGCAACCAAGACGTCGCGGAGGCCACCAGATGTGAGCTGAGTTGACTTCCTACGAAAAACAATCAAGTGAAAATTTCCCTCATTACCAAAGCTTCAATTCCCCTGAAGTCTGGGAGAACAAGGGAGTTATAAAATGCTGTATAAACATAGTCACCAAGATAATAATAATAACATGGAGCATGAGTGAGCTGGGTGGATTGTTCCAGCGTGGGGGCAGAGCAAAAATCAACACCATTCCAAGCACATTCATTTCATTCACTTATTTTTTTTAAACATTGACTCAGCACCTGCTTTGAGTTAGACATTGTTCTAGGGCTTGTTGTTCAGAAATGTACAGAGGTTGGGTCTGTCGCCCAAATGTTATGTCTTCGCGGAAGTCAGCCAGCTTCTGCACACGAGATCACATGTGTGTAAGTTTTGCCACTCGGGGTCGAAGACGCACAGACAAAGAACTCCACTGCCTTTCTTGTTGTCAGCCTCAGAAGTCTGGAACTTGTTATGATGCATCCAAGTTCCCCTACACTCTGTCTTTTCTGGCTCTTGGACCCACCTGCCTTTTGTGATTCTGTCTGTAGTTTCAGCCTCTGATCCTGCCTCTTAGGGTAACGAGTCCTGGAAGCTTGTACCTTGTTGGGGGAACAGAGTGACCCCCCCCCTTTTTGTTTGCCCAAGCCTATCTCTCTCACGGACACTAAGGGGGGTCCTCTAGCGAAGTCTCCGTGGGTGAACTCACCATGTTTCCTTCAAGCTTTCCCACCATACTTCTCACGCCTTTGAATGGCAGAATCTTTCACCCCGTTCTTCAAGCCAGGAAACCGAGGTGACGCTCCCTCCTCATGTCCCCCCTCTGCTCATGACCACCATGCAGCCTCAGAGTGTTAAAGCAGCACCGGGTCTGAGCAGAGCGGGGTATGAAATGGAGGGGAGAAATGGTTTACTGGCTGTGTGGGTGGTTCTACGAAGATTGCTCTTTAAACTTTGGCCCTGACTCACTCCTTTAGTTTAACCGGGATGGGACCCAGAGATCGCATCATCCCATGTCTGCCCCAGTCCTTCCCCTTTCTTTTTAGGCTTCCCTGCCCAAAACAACACAACAACCCTTCCCATTCCAAAAAAACCACTTCTGCCTCTTTTGTTTGGACAACAAATACAAACTTCTCTTAAAAACAAGACAATGGGCCCCAGACGGAGTTGCTTATGCCAAACGCATGTCACCAAACCAAGACTTACAGTTTTGGCTCTGCAATAAATAGAATCTTGAACCAGTCAATGGGGAATTACCTAATTAGCATTATTTAGGTAAGCTGCCTGATAGACCACTGCCATCCACTAAAGGAAAGTAACTTTGTAATAACCAGCCCCCCGCCCCCCCTTTTTTTTATAGTGTAACTTCCTTGTTCCTTCTCCCTCTGCCTATAAAATTCTTTCATCTCCTAAACTCCTTGGAGCTCCTTTCCATCTGCTAGATTGGGTGCTGTCCGATTCATGGAGCATTGAATAAAACCAACCAGACCTTTAAAGTTTACTCAGTGGAGTTTTGTTTTTAGCATTTCTATTTGTATAAGCTCATGCAAGTAGCTACTTTGGAGAAGAGGTATCTCCAACGTGGCAGGCAAATCTTACACTCAGACACTCTGAACTAACACTTGCTGACTGCATGAGTGAATCTATACCTTTTCTGTTCAAACAGCTTTGAATCGCACAACTATTCACTCTTCTCCCCTATTCCCTTACACACTGAAGAGTTTCAGGGTCTAAATTTTCTTTCTTCTTCACCATTTAAATTGATTTTCTCAAGTGCCACTAAATCTTTCTTAGGACACAGTGGCCTTCACAGAGGCTTCCAGGAACAGACACAGCATGGCTGTACATGAGGCAGAACAATATGCATTGTTTTGTTTCAGTAAATATACACAATGTGTACATTTTCAATGATTTGCTTCTTTCCTGTCAACTAACACAACCTAGGAGGATTTTTCATTCAGTCATTCGACAACAGTATGTTGAGAATTTACTCTGTGCTGATTAGTGTGCTAAAGGCCAGTGTACAAAAGTGAACAAAACCCAGTACAATCTCAGCCCTTAAAAAAATTATGTAACTCACAATGCAGTGGGAGCGGTGCTAGAGTCGGGGTGGGGACAGGCAGGGACAGGATCCAAGGGGGTACATGGGAGAGACTCCTGACCCAGGCTTTGTTTTTTTAAAGTTTTTCTTTTGGAAACTTCCAGACATATACAAACGTTGAGAGTACAATGAACCCTCATGTCCCCATCACCCGGCTTCCACAATGATCGGTATTCTGCCATTCTTATTTCATCTGTCTCCTGATCCCACTTTTTCCCTTGAGTGTTGTAAAACCAACCCCCATATAACATCATTTCTCCCATTTCAGATTCCTGGTTGCAGCTCTAATAGAGGAGGCCTGCCCTAACCAGTCTCAACGAGGTCACGAAAGCTTCCTGGAGGCAGTGGCATCTAAACTGAGGCCTGGAGAAGGAGTAGGGTCAGCAGCCGGGTGACAGTGACAGGGGAGGCAGAGGAGGGCAGGAAGGGGGATAAGTTTCAGACCAAAGGAATACCTTGTGCAGAGGTCAAAGGTGAGGGGAATATGGTGTGTTTAGCACATTGACACTCACCTGTGGTCTGTGGACCAAGAGAATGGGCATCACCCGGGAGCTTGTTAGAAACTTAGAATCCAGGGCCCCAACCCAGGTCTAGTGATTCAGACTGTGTTTTATCAGAACTCCCAGGGGATTCATTTGCAAATGCAGGTCTGAGAGGTAGTGGGTGAGGGGACTGCCTGAGGGTCGCTGCAGCTGGAAATTAGAACAGAGTGGTGTGGTTGGAGCAAGGAACAAGGTCAGGGAGGCCCCTACAGCCAAGGCAAAGGCGCGAGCTTTACCCTGACCCCAGAGGAGGTGGGAGCCTGGGAAACGAGTTAGGCTTTTGCTCCCTTAGGAGCTATGGGGGTCAGGGGGCTGGGCATGGACCCCAGAGCCCCACAGCCTTGCCTGGGTTGCATTTTCATTCTATCATTCAAACCCCAGCCTGGCTTCTTACAAGCAGAGTGGCTGTGACTTGAGACACGGCTGTTTAACTTTTCTGAGCCTCCTTCCTCCTCTGTCCCGAGCACGGCACTTTCCTTCCACGGGACCTTGAGCGCAGCATCAGTGAAGAGCGAATCTGGAAATAGAACCTGGTTTTGATACGAGCAGAATTCAAGAGGCATCAGAAATGCGGCAACGGCCTGGCTCCACACCCCTCCCTCCCCCAGCCCAGACTACAGTACCAGGGTCCTTCCCTTCCGGAAAGCCCTATGGTCAGGGAGAGAGCACAGAACTGAATTCGGGCTGGGGACTCAGCTTCTAGAGAAGTCAGTTCAGTGCTCTGCTGAGAGGCAGCTCCCCAGCCCCACCTCCATGCCTGTTGCCATGCTGCCCGCCTGCCCTGGCTCAGCCCAGGACCCTCACCTGGAGTGTAGGTGTGCACACGTCCGTTTATTCCTCACTACTAAGTAAGCCACTATGTTTGGGACATTGTGCTCTGTGCTTTGGGGACCCGAGGATGAGTGAGGAACAGAACCCTCCTCCCCTCAGCCTGTCAGAATTCTTCCTGTTCTTTGAGCTCATGCCCACCCCCTCCGTGGTGCCTCTCCTGACCACGCTGAGCTCCAGTGGCTGGGGAAGCCACAGCCCAGTAATAGCACAGAGTCGAGTGCCTCATGGGGACATGTCGCCAGAGGAGAACAGGCAGCAGGTCTTGAGGGGGCCAGGTCCCTCCCCAGGAGTCCTGTGCTGTGAGCAGGGACAAAGCTTGGCTGATCAGGGAGGGCCTGAAGGGGTCATTTGCTCGAGGTCAAAGGGCTGAGGAGCCACACTGGTGCCCGGCTCCCTCTTTCCCGCCTCTCCTGGGTTGCACCTCCAGAAGTGGCCACACGGGGTCAGTGTCGTTTCACGCTTGGGTTGGCATGGCTGGCCGGGGACAGCCCTGGACCCTGTGGCTCTTTCTGCAGCATCTTTCTGCAGAGAGTTCTGGCTAATTGTGAAAAGAAATTTTCCCTAAGGCTTGGAGCAACGTGGCCCATTAGGCCGGAGGGACCCAATGGCTCAGGTGAGGAAGAAGAGCAGTGGATTATTTCCACAGTCTTGTTTCACTGAGAGGAGGCCCAGGGCCCTGCCCAGATGCCCTGCACAGGCTGGCTCTGTGCTCTCTAAGTTAAAAACAGGAGGTGCTCATGGAGCTGGGAAGAAGCCTGAGATATGCAAGTTTAGGAAGATGGAGGGCATGCCCCTCAGGAACACCTGGGGGTGCCAGTCAGCCGCAGACCACCTCTGCTGGTCCTGTCTTTAACAATTACAGGACACGTACTCTCAGGTAGTGCTGGTGGCTGGGGCCTCCGGCCAGGCCACGAGGCCCGGGGACTCGCTCTGCACCAGGGGGATGGCACGTGCTGGCACGTGGCCAACCACCCTGCCAGACATGGCCTCCTGGGGGAGGGTCCCTGGAGGCCTCATCCTACAAAGGCATGCCTCACTGGCTGGTAGACCCTCCTGCTCCCCACAGGGACGAGGGGTTCCTCAACCTCAAGTCACTGATGGCTCCCACGGCCTAAGCAATGAAGGCCAGGATGGAGACTTTCGGGGAGGAGTGGGCTGGGGACTCCAAGGGACTCTGAGGGCCAAGACTGGCCCTACACACACTAGACATCATTTTGCTCCACTGGGACAAGACTGCAAATCATATATGTAAGTTCACTCCCAGCTGAGTTTCCCATTAGCCAAATTCTAAACGTGCCCATAGCCACTGTCCACTGTGAAAGGAAGTGTGACCAAGAGATGTCAGAGTGGGAAAAGACTGCAGTTTTAATTGGTCTTAATTGAGGATGGTTAATATATCTCATTTTTCCAAATTTTACAAATGTTAAGCCATTGCTAAGGGCCACTCCCAGGAACTTAGAAGAGGTCCTTGCCAGCGAGGGGTCCTGAAGCTTCATGCTCGTCCACCCGTGCCCTGGACACATCCCTCTCCCCTCCTGCCCTCCCTCCTCCAGGGGCTGGCTTGCCTTCTTTGCTCTCCACCGCCCACTGCACGTTGCTTTTGGCGGAGGGATTTCTTCCCCTCCCAGATGGAAGCCGGGGCAGATCTCGGTCCCCTGCCTCTCTGGGGCCTTGCTCTTCCTTCCAGTAAACACACAACCCTTCTAGGATTTCCACTGATTTGACAAGTAGAGGCAACAGACACGGGGAAGAAGATGGAGCCTTCTACCCTGCCTCTGGGGTCTTTGGGTGCCCCGGAGAGACAAAGGCACACATGGGTGTGGATGGTGTACCTTTAGCTGGGACCAGAGGGATGAAGTGGGTAATTGTATTTCTGAGGAACACATACTTGCTCTCTCCCAGGCTCTTCTCCCCAGAGTTAGTGTTGAAGGGCGCGGCTGACAAGATGAGGTAGAAGCCGGGCAACTGGTGGCTGAGGCGGGGGTCACTGCCACTCCCGCCAGACCCTACCTGAGTTGTCCCTGGATGAGACCACAGCCCCTGAGGGCACAGGCTGTGTCTTGTTTATCTACATGTTCCCTGCACCCGGCGTACTTCTTGATACATAGTTGGTGCTCAATGAATGTTGAATTTAAAGAAGAGAATGAGGCTGGGGGATCTGACTGCTCCCAGGTGGCCCCTGAGGGCACGGTAAAGGCTGCTCTGTGTCCGAGTGGCCGTGGGCATGTGAGGGCCAGGGGACTGCCTATTACAGGCAGTGGCCAGGTAACTGGGGCCAGACCTGCTGCCTTCTCTCCCCTTGCCCACATTCTCACCAAAGACACTATTTTGTTTAACAAGGTCCTTCCTGTAGAAATCAGGCAAGGACCACCTGCAGCCTAGTGTTTGTTCATACACAGACATTTCTTCTGGGCATTTCTGGGGAAATTAGTATGCTTTTCCCAAATATTGAATCTTGAGAAAAATCAATTGGGAAAACAGGAAAACATTATAATTCTCCTGTGGGAATCGAAGCTTAACAATCAACACAGAGACATGATTGGTTTGAAGGATGCCTCTGACATCAAGTGAATCAGAAGCAGAAAGTGCTGACAACTCCTACTTGAAGGTTAAGGTCGACATTTTTGGGCAACCAGGGATGGGAACCCATAGGAGAGACATGGTCACCATATAATCAGTCTTGTTTAAGACTGTTGCAATAGCATGACTATGTGTTTGTGGCCCCGTCTGGTGCTTGAGTTATTGTTGAAAATAAATATTAATAGGTTTATACACTTAGTATAACTTTTTCAAATCCTATGAGTGGTGTTCCAAGAAATAACAAGTTTTGAAAGCAAAATAAGTCCCTAAACTGGCACACAATGTAGTGCTGTTCACCTTGTGGGAGATCCGCATGTTCCATCATCTGAATCCCACCCAACAACATTCGCTGTTGTCTTCCTGTGTTTGAATATTCACTATTGCCAGTGTTCTTTATGAATACCACTAAACTTAACAGTTCTTATATATTAAACTAAAAATTTTAGACATACATAATAATGAGTAAGGCATATAAAGAACATTGAAAGTGTTTTAAGAATAACTTATGATTTGGAGAACTTCCAAGAATTCCCAGGACTTCAATTTCTTGTTCCTTAATCCTGAAGTTAAATATCTGTCAAGAATTTGGAAACACTATTCCATCCTCAGTGAGGTTCCAATTTTGAGTTAGGGGACTGGGCAAATGGAGTTCTAAGGACCAGGACACTGGCTGGGAGAACTGTGAGGTTCACGCAGTGGCTGCTGGTAGACATCATTCCAGGTGGAGATCTCAGCCCAGGGCGCATGATTTGTGTTTGGCTTGGTGGGTTGCACTGAAGGGACTGAGAATCAGAAGGGATCTCAGAGGTTGTCCAGCGACCTTGCATTGCTGGAGCATCCACAACAGATGACCCACCATTTCCTTGTGCATGACCCCCAGGCTCCCCACTGCCTCCAGCCCTGCAGAGGGGAGTATTCACTTTCTCCCCAGGGAAATAAAATTTTTTGTCCTGCCCAGGTCAGGCTTTGGAAGACAGTACAATCATCCCTCGTCCCTAGGTATCCACCGGGGATTGGCTCCAGGACCCCCAGGGTACCAAAATTCCCTGACCAAGTCCCTTATATAAAGTGATGGCATATTTGCATATAGCCTACACCAACCCTCTTATATATTTTACATCATCTCTGTATGATTTATCATACCTCATGCTATGTAAAGGCTAGACAAAATAGTTGTAAATAGAGTGTAAATGCTATGGAGATAGTTGCCATCGTGCTGCAAATTCAAGTTTTGCTTTTTGGAAATTTAACAAACATATATACATTTTTATCCAAAGTTGGTTGAATCCACAGACGTGGAACACACAGATACGGAGAACCCAAGGTATACGATCCTTTAACTTGGCTTCTCGTGTGGAAAGAGCTCTGGGTCTGATTCAGAAACCCTGATTTGAGTCCTGAATATGTCAAGTACAAGCCTTATCAGGCTGGCCTCTAACTGATCTGTTTACAAGAGTGTTCCCCCAGGCTCTGAGGCTGGGGTACTAAAAAAAATACTGGTTAAATAAATGAATAGATAAGCAAATGAACGAGTAGTTGGGGAAGCATTTGTGAAAGGGCTGGCACCTGATGGGCCCAATTTCTGGTCATCGCAAGAGAAAAATAAGAACTTTTGGTGAAACAAGAATTGAAAACATATGTATATCGTTCCTTCTTCCCCAAACTCCATTTATAAAGTTTTATTAAGACATTTAAAAAAAAAAGGTGTAAACTGCCAAGGACGAAGATTAGAGATGTCAACAACTGTTTAGAAGACAGAATAAGGAGAAGCTTGGGAGGCTGCAGGAGGCACTGACTCACTCAGAAGGAGGGGACGAGAAGGGGCGGAGAACACAGGGAGAGGTGGGACGCCCCTCTCCTGCCCTCACCCTTATGGGAGATGGGAAGTTTATTCACTGCAGAAACAGACCAGACAGACCAGTTTCCAGGTCACCAGGCCCAGTGGACTGGGAGAAAGACATCCACTGAAGTCAAGCAGTTGAGTGCCAGACCCCAGACTGTGCCCTGAGACCCCACTCTGAGCTGACCAGCCTGGCAACTGGAGGTGCTTCCAGGTGGGCAGTTGGAGGATTCCTCTTTGGAAAAAGTGGCCAGTCCAAGAGAAAAGACCTACATGATTGAAATCTGGGTCCTCCCCCCAAAACAAGCAGGTCTCAGCCTGGTCACTCTGTAGAGAATGCCAGTGGGTCCTATATCTGGTCCCCACACTGGCTCAGAGAGTCCCCACTCAACCACCCCCAGACAGCCCACCCAGGGTCCCCAGAGTGGGAGAGTATCTTTAGTAAGCCAACAAACACAAACTCTGCCTTGTGTTCCAGTTTTAGGGAAAACGCTCAGAAAACAGTCCCCAGGCATCCCTCAGGGAGGTTGCAAGTTGACCACCACAGTAAAGCAAATATTGCAATAAAGCAAGTCACATGGAGGTTTTGATTTCCCAGCGCATGTAACAGCTACGTTTCTACTACCCTGTAGTCTATGAAGTGTGCAACAGCATTGTGACTAAAAAACAATATACACACCGTAATTAAAAAAATATTGCTAAAAAATGCCAACCATCACCTGACAGTGCAGGGTTGCCACAAACCTTCCATCTATGAAAACCTCAGTATCTGCCAAGCACGACAAAGCGAGGTCTTCCTGCGCATATTTAAAAGGACTGCCGCTCTTGCGGCAGGAAGAGGACAAGCGGGACTATTGTCACCTGCTAGGAGTTTGCACTGAGTTTCCCAAACCACGCTTTTTATGAAAAAAGGTTCACACGAACTTCAAACCATTAGTATTATTCACATGGCCGTAGATTTATGATGAACATAATTGTTGAAATAATGTTTCACAAATATGATGACTAATTCAAGAACAGGAGGTGTTTTCTATGCATTTCTCATATTAAAAACCAGTTTCAATGCAAATAAAGTTTCTTATTTTTTATTCCTTGGGTTTCAGGAGTTTTTAAGAACAGAAAATAGAGTGTACTGCAAAATGCAATCTGATTTGGGATTTTTAATTTGATACCGGTGGGTTTACCTCGCAAAGCATTTTATTGAAAAAACTCAGATTATTTTTTTCCTTAAGCAGAGAGTATATGTGTATATGTGTGTGTGTGTGTGTGTGTGTATATGTATATATATGTATATATATAAATAAAATACCATATATATATATTGTATTTTATTTTTAAAGGGAGGCTTATTTATGTTTCCCAGTTTGGGTTTATGTATTTTTTATCCATACCAGACAACTGCCAATGTTAAAGATGGAGACAAAACAAGCAAACAAAGGTAAACGGAAATAAAGAGTTCAGCAAACAAAGATAATGTAAGATGCAGAAGAAACCTTAAACAATTAAATTCATCCTCAGAAAGACCAGGACATAAAGAAAGAGGATGCCATTTATGTAGATACACGCCCCCAGAGAACAAGAAATAGTTCTTAGAAATATGACAGTCAAAAATAAATTCAGTAGGAGGGATGGAACATAAATTTGTGAAAATCTCTCAGAAAGTAGAACAAAAAGATGGAGATATGGAAGGTAAGCTGGTCAGATATCATACACTAGACAAATTTCAGTGGCAGAGGCCAGAGGAAATTGAGGAGGATATTATCAATGAATTAATACAAGGGACATATTCAGCACTGAAGCCGTAAGTCACCAGTGTGACAGGTCCCACAGGGCACCAGCAAGAAGAATGAAAATACAGCCACCCCAAGGTACTTAGTCTTGAATTGTCAGAACATCAGAATAAAGAGATGATCCTATCAGCTGGTGGTGTAGAGAAACAGTTTCACACCAAGATCAACAGTGAGAAGGGGATGAGGTTTCCCACCAGCAGTGGTGGGAACCAGAAGACAAGGAAAGGATGCCTTCAAAATAATGGGCGAAATGCCTTCCAGCTTCTACTTCCAGCCAAACACTTACTCTTGGGAGGACAGACTAAAGGCATTTCAAACCTGTTGGCTTTAAAACGATTTACCTCCCACGCACCCCTGTCTCAGGAAGCTCCTGGAGCAGGAGCTCCACCAAAATGAGGCAGTAAACCAAGAAAGAGGAAGCTGGGGGTGCAAGAAACTCGGGAGGGTGGGACTGGGAATCTCCTGGATGACAGCCCTGTGGTCTCTCAGGCCCAGGAGGCTGGGAGCTGGGGGACAGCTGTCTCAGAGCAAAACCCAACATGGCCCATTACCTGGGTATCAGATCACAGATATAGAGGTTTTGAGGTGAAAAAATGAAAGGCAGGTACACAGAGAAGCAAGCAAACAGAAAAGGCAGTTCTTGATGTGGGGTCAGGGCAGGGGTGGGGGGACACTTTACAGGAAGGAAAAGTGTCATCTGGCACCAGGAGCCTCAGCTGGGAACAGTGTCTACTTAGTCATAATACAAACACTCAGTATCGATTTTTAAATGTCGCCACACAACTTTCTGTGAGGTGGGAGAGTGGAAATGTGTGTATGTACGGGGGGGAGGGGTGTATAAGAGAGAGAATTCTTTATCTTTTGTAGCAGAAGTCAGTAAAGAATGTCTAAAATGAAAAATGAATTTAAAAATAGCCTTTAAGGGGGAAGGATATAGCTCAGTGGTAGAGTGCGTGCTTAGCATGCATGAGGTCCTGGGCTCAATCCCCAGTACTTCCATTAAAAAAAAAATTAAATAAATAAACCTAATTACCACCCCCCACCAGAAAAAAAAAAAGTAAAAACTAGCCTTTTAAATATGGAGGTAAATTTAAAAAAAAAAAAGCTACAGGAAATAAAGGTGGCTGCCCTGGAGTTGGGGCTCAGAGGGGGAAGGGGTGGCAGAGGACTCTGGTTTTCTGTGATCAGCCTTGAAGTACTATTTAAGCTGAGAATACACATATCCTGTATTTTGTGCTAACAACAAAAGCTAATGGCAATCCCCCAAACTTCTGCCCCCCTCTTTTCTACTGCAACCCCACCAGGCTCCCTGCACTCAGAAAGCAGTTCTCCATGCATCACAGAAAGGGCTTCTCAAGTCTCCTGAAGCTCAGCAGAGTTAGCAAAAGCAGAAGCAGCCCCCGTGCTCTTCGTGAGAGACAAGAACCCAGCAAGCAGCGCACCGGCAGGTCAGGGCGCTATTCCCTCACCTTCCTTCCATGCTGCTGGGCTCCTGACAAGACTCAGTTCTCTACTAAATCAAACCCTAAATCTCCTGCCTCACCCCCACACCAGATTCAGCCAAAACGACTTTGCAGGATTTATTAAACTGGAGGAACTTACAATGAGGGGGAAACTCTCACACATACCCCCTCACACATCAGGCATCTTCAGATGCTCTTGTCCTCTGGAGGGAGCAGAATGGACGGGCTGCCCTGGGAGACCCTCACATCCGAAACTCATTACAGATGTGCGCTTCAGAGTAAGAAGGACACTTGGAGACCTGTACATTTCAGAAGTTTGGGGGTATAAGTATGTTGCCTGGAAACCAGACACCAAATAGGAAACAGGAAACCCCAGGAGAGAGAGGCTTAAATATTTCAGCATCATTTCCAGAGTTGAAGGCTGCTTGCCAGCTCCTGAGGGCAGCTCTGGTCCTCCTTTCTCCCCAGCCTCCGATCATCAGAGCTCCTCCTGCCTCATGGCCCCCCATCCTAGTCTTGCTTTGTACCTCTTAGGGAGAGGCTGGATTCTTAAAGGGTCCACACCAGAGTCCATGTACACACAAGCATACACACACGCACACACACATGAAGCTGTTTTCTGGCACTGGGTTCTGATGAAGCTGGATGTTTATCAGAAATGTCAGCTCACACCTCCAGACTTCCTGCAGCTGCAGTGGCTGCCCGGGCCGGAGCTCTGACTTACGGCTTCCATTTGTGTGACCCTGGGTGAGGCTGGGTCTGTCTGAGTCTGTCCCAGAATCCATAGACAGAGCAGAATTGGGGCCAAGCTTGGAGAGTTCCTGGGACACAAGGGAGCCCAGGGCATGAAACTCAAGTAGCCCTGCAGCGTTGTGCCCTGTCTCTTATGCTCTGTGTCTTTGTCTGTCACTGAAACCCATGTGAAACCACTCCCCACTTCCCGCCTGAAGACCTCCTGGGGGCTCCAGTTTTTTGTGTTCACCCTTCCTCCACGCCTGCAGCTCTTTGACCGCAGTTCTCACTTGGCTTTAGCATCTGCACACTTGGATGTTTAGGGCATGTATGGTGTGAATTTCAGGGTCAGGCAGACCTCGTTTTCCATCACCAGCTGGATTTGGGGCAATCTAACCTCTCTAAGTCTCCATTTCTTCATCTATAAAAACATGGACAATCCTTTTCTGTCAGTGGTATTGTGAGGATCGGGGGATATCAAATATCTGGGTCTTGAACAGACCTTTCTGCAAAGATAGACAAATGGTCAACAAGCACGTGAGAAGATGCTCAACATCGTCAGTCACTGGGGAAATGAAAGTTAAAGCCACAACGAGCCACCACTCCGCACCTACTGGAATGGCTGTAACAATAAAAGAGAAAAATGAAAAATAACAAGTGCTGACGAGGATGTGGAGAAATCAGAACCCTCATACTTTGTTGGTGGGAATATAAAATCGTGCAGCTGCTGTGGAAGACAGTTTAGCAGTTCATCAGAAAGTTAAACACAGAATTACTATATAACCCAGGAATTCCACCGTTAGATATATACCCCCCAAAGAATCAAAAACAGATACTCAAATAAAAACTTGTATGTGAATGTTCATAGTAGCACTATTCACAGTAGCCAAAAGGTGGAAACAAGCCAAATATCCTTCAACAAATGCATAGACAAAGAAAATGCAGTCTAACTACACAGTGGAATATTATTCAGCTGTAAGAAGGAATGAATACATGCTGCAACATGGTAAACCTATGGTAAGTAAAAGAAGCCAAAAGCAAAGGTCACTTATCATATGGTCCCATTTATATGAAATATCCAGATTAGGTAAATCCACAGAATCAGCAGATTTTTTTTGGCTGGTAAATATTCTATTTAGTGGTGCCCTTGGTACTGTTTCCAGTGCAGATCTGACTCTTCTGTAGGGGAATTTCCAGTGTGAATGTGAGAAGACAGACCCGCAAACTAGCCCTGGTAAATTGGATAAATAACAGGACGTGTGCTTGAGGTTTCATGGGAAAATGGATGTGGGAGTGGTTCGCTCCACTCTGAAGAGTGGGCACTGTGGCTAGTCTTCAGTATCACCAGGTGAACATGGACAGAAGCTCCCTCAAGCAGAGGACATGGCTTGGGGAGAAACAGCAGATTAGTGGTGGCCAGGGGCTGGGGGGAATGCTGCTTAGTGTGTACAGGCTTTCCTTTTGAGGTGATGAAAACGATCCAGATAGAGGTGACTGTTGCTGAGCATTGTGAAGGTACTAAACGCCACTGTGTTGTACACTTTGATATGCTTAATTTTATGTTATATGAATTTTACCCCAATTAAAAAAAAAAGCATCTTCTCTACAGGCCTGTGTTTGGTGATGGATGAAGAGCTTTGCTTTTCAAACTTGGCTGCATATAGGAGCCACCAGTAAATGTGGATGCCTGGGTCCCACACCCAGAGGTTCTGGTTTAATTGTCATGAGAAGAGCCCTGAATATAGAGCTTTGTGGAAGCTCCCCAAGGGATTCCAGCACCCAGGACCTTCCCTTCTGTTTTCACCTGTCTGGTACCTCTTCCCCCCAGCTTGCAGGCTTGCTGTGGGCTCCAGGGCAACTAGACAGATTGCCCTTGGCTGACCTTGGTGTGCTTCATTACAACTTGTGTCAATAGGGTCTGATCTTGTACTTGAGCATGTGAATGTGGGAGGCAGTGAGAAGTTAGACTTATATGCAAACATGCGAAGAAATATACAAGGCCTGGAGGGTATGTGTATGAGGGTAAGTGAGGGTGGTCAGCCATGGCCTTAAACCCTTCTACCTTGAAGGAGGAGTTCCAGGTATTTCCTACACAAGTCACCCATGGAGACAACCCCAAAGTGTTACATTAAACCAAGGGAGGAGGGTGTCTAATTGTTCTGACAATAGCGTTGGGGAAATTCTCAACATGTTTTTCCACTGCTGCATAAGAAACCAGCCCAGAAGACAGTGGCTTAAGAACCCTTTACAATGGTGAGATAACACCTCACAACCACTGAGGTGCCTACTCTCAAAATAAACAACACAGAAAACCTAAAAAACAGAAAACAGTAAGTGTCGATGAGGATGTTGAGAAATTGGGATGCTTGTGCACTTTTGGTTGGTATGTAAAATGGTTCAGCCACTCTGGAAAACAGTATGGCAGTTCCTCAAAAAATTAAAGACAGAATTACTAAATGATCTAGAAATTCCACTTCTGGGTTTATACCCCAAAGAATTGAAAACTCGAAGAGATATTTGTACACTCCTGTTTATAGCAGTATTATGCACAGTATCCCAAGGATGGAAGCAATGCAAGTGTCCATCAATGGATGAATGGATAAATAAGACAAGGTATATACATACACACAATAGAATATTATTTAACCTTAAAAAGGAAGGAAATTCTGACACATTATACCATAGATGATGCTTAAAGACAATATGGTAGGTGAAATAAGCCAGTCACAAAAGGACGAACACTGTGTGATTCTACTTGAATGAGCTACTTACAGTAGTCAGATTCATAGAGACAGAAAGTAGAATGGTGGCTGCCACGGGCTGGGGTGAGGGGACAACAGAGAGTTACTGTTTAGTGGGTGCAGGGCTTTAGTCTGGGAAAGTGAAAAGAGTTCTCTGGACAGATGGTGGTGATGGTCACCCAACAATGTGAAGGTACTTAATGCCACTGAACTTGAGACTTATCATCTTAACCCTTTTTATGTAATGTATATTTTACTATAATTTTTAGAAAGTTTATATACTACCCCCCACCAAAAAAACTCCAACAAAAACCCAGTTGATTATCTCTCATGATTCTGTGGGTTCCCTGGGCCTGCCTGGGAGGTATTTTTTTCCCCATGTGATGTCAGCTGGGCTGCAGTCATCTGGGGCTTGGCTGGGGCTCACTCACATGGTTGACACTCTAGGGGGGGCATCTGGAAGCAGGGCTCAGCTGGGACCTGGGATGACGGGGCCTCTCATTCTCCTTGTAGACTCAGGGCCTCCTCCTCCCTGAGTGGCCTCTCCACATGGTCACTCCAACAGGGTAGCCAGACCTCTTCCATGGTGGTGCAGGGCTCCCAAAGATGCAAAGGCAGGAGCTGCCAGGCTTTCTTGTGGCTCTGGCCATGACCTGACACAGAGTCCTTTCCAGCACATCCCATTGGTTAAAGAGAGTCGCAGGCCCAGCCTGGGTTCAAGAGGAGGGCCCTACACAAGGGTGTGGACACTGGGAGGTGGAGAGGGTCACTGAGGGCCATTTTTACAGACTGGCTGCCATGCTTAACATTTCCAGGACTGGAGTTTATGACCTCCTCCATTCTCCTCTACCCACGTCTCTGCCCAATCTGCCCCTCTTCTTGGGTTCCTTATCTTGAGGAACGGCACAGCCGTCCGGTCCCCTAACCTGAGCCCAGACTCATCCCTGCTGTCCCCCTCTCCCTCCCCTGTCTGTCCCCCACCTACTCATTCACCAGAAAGTCCTGCCTTCTGTATCCCAAACACTCCCACTCCTCCCCAACCCACTGTCATGGGCTTCCACTAGGCCACACCCATCCCATGTGGACTGGCCTCCTGGACTGGCCCCCTCCAACCTCCCCAAACCACAGAGTCAGTGGGTCCTGTCCTCTTGAAGTCTTCCCACCTCGCTGAGTCTCCACAGCGCCAGGGCAGAGCCATCACCTTCCCCGGCCGCCCAGTCTAACACGGTCCCTGGTGCTCTCCCTGACGGGGCTGGCTTTCACTTTCGTCACAGAACTGCTTACGCCCCCTGCTCTGCCCTGACTCCTCTTCCCCTTGTTTCTGCTTCCTGCTGTGTGTTCCTCATACTTGTACTTATTTACGTGCCTTCTCTTTCCATAGCCTGAAACGTATGGGATTATTTCTCATCTTGACATTTTTAGATTTTAAAAGAGATGCCAGTTTCATATGGTCCCAGCCAATAGATTACGAGTGATGTGTAGGTGAGTGGCTTTGTATCTTGGGGTCTTCAGCACCTGGCACAGGGTCTTAACTAGTCAGTGCTGTGGATCAGGCCTTAGGAAAGAATTTCAGAAAGTCCAGAGGAAACACAGGCATGAGCCCAGGGACATGAAAAAGTACATGACGCAAGAGGAGCAGGAGGCTCCAGAAGAGAAGGTTCCGAGAGCATAACCAGGAATAACCTCCGTGAAGAAGAACACTTCTAAATAAATGGAACGGGATTTTCTTTAAAAAGCTCTTAACGTGGAAGAACATGTGTTGGTCCTGGATGATGGGCACAGAAACAAGGACAAACTCAAGAGAAGAGCAAGAACTTTGTGAAGAGTGTCAGGAAATCTAAAGCCGAGCTTTGCAAAAACGAGTGGTTTTGTTTGGCTTTTTATTTACTGTAGTTGCTTGTGGCTCCATTTGTTTCCTTTTGCAGCTATAACAAATTCCTACAAATTTAGTGGCTTAAAACAACACAAATTCAGAGAGGGAAGGAACAGCTCAGTAGTAGAGTGTAGTGCTTAGCATGCACGAGGTCCTGGGTTCAACCCCCAGTACTTCCATTAAAAATGAACAAATAAATAAACCTAATTATGTGCCCCCCCCCAAAAAAAACCCAAAACAAACAACAACAAAAAGCAACAACACAAATTCATAATCTTACAATTCTGGAGCTCAGAAGTCTAACGTGAGTCTCAGTCAAGGTGTGGGCAGGTCTGCATTCCTTCTGGAGGCACTAGGGAAGAATCTGTTTCTTCATCTTTTCTAGCTTCTAGAGGTGCCCACAGTCCTTGGCTAGTGGCCCCTTCTGCCATCGTCAGAACCAGTAATATGGGGCATGTCTCCCTCATGCTGCCATCTCTTTTATCACCATCTATTGTCTCCTTTTTCCAATTCTAAGGACATTTGTGACTCCCTTGGCCCACCAGGATAATCCAGGGTAATCTCCCTATTTTAAGGGCAGCTGATTAGCAACCTTAATTCCATCTGCAACCTTACATTCCTTAATTCGATCTGTATCCTCTTTCCCAGGTAACAACACATTCACAGACACTGGGGTTTAGGATGTGAGCATCTTGGGGGGACCATTCTGTCTGCCACAGTTGTTTTAATTTTGTTTGGAAGAATAAGCAAGATTAATAAAAAGGGGATAGACCCACACTACTTGGTGGTAAATGTTAGTGGCTGTCAGAACCCACTCAGATGCTATCTGCTCCATAAAGGGGAAAACAAACAATTTTAAGAGGACATTGCAACATGACATGGAATGAGGTAGTGTAGCAGAGGAGAATTTTGGTTCATGAATTCAAGCGTGCATTAAAGGTCACACTTTCTGTTTTCTTCAAATTGGCAAGTTCCTGTCCTGCCTGCTTTGCAGGAAACATAATTTAAATTATTACAAGTCTCCTCCCCAAAATTCAGGGGATGGACCTCTGAACCATCAATCATCATCACCACCACAATCCTACCTGTCAGGTACTGCTCCAAGTATTTACACATGTGAACTCACTTAATCCTCATAACAATCCTGAGACAAGTAATACTAACATCTCCATTGTACAGATGAAGAAACTGAGACCCAGAGAGATTCAGGATCTTCCCCAAGGTCACACAGCTCCAAGCCAGAATGGTTGTGGTTGACATCCTCCTTGTGTGAATTCAGAGTGATCCCGTGAAGGGTTTCTCTGTTTTAATGCCATGTGTAGGGTGGGAAAATCATTGATGAGATGGGGCACCCTGGTACCTGTGCCTTACCTTCTCCAAGGGTGCATGCAACCACTGACCCAGGTCTCACCAATTCCTCAGCACTGCTCAGTCCTGCTCCTTCCCACCCTGATTCATGACTATTTTTTCCTTTGCCTTGGGGGATTTTGTCCCTTACTCCTGCAATAACTATTAAAAATATTTCTCATAATCTCTTGAACCAATGCCAGGAACAGACAGCCAAGTGAGTGCTTCTATTTTTGGCCTCATTGTACAGAACTCCCCCCATGGGAGGGAACACATAAGGACCCAGCTACCATCATCAATCTTGGGGCCAGGACATTTAAAGGAGGAATTAACAAGAAATTATTCAGTTACACAAGAAAGGGAGTTTCTGGCACATTTAACCTAGTTCAGATACATCCCAGAGCATGGACAGAATCTGCAAAGAATATGCCCAAATTCTGCTTGGTTGGTTGGTCCTCTGTGAGACATCTTGCAAAAGGTGGAAGGTGTCAGGAAATTGGCATATTTTGAACCAAATTTTTAAAAATGGGAAAAGAGGTAGATTCCAAAACCAACCTACCTGAAACTTGGAAAATCCCCTTGAAAAGATTATTAAATACACAATTTGTAAGACTGGAAAAGAAGAAATGGCCTCACTTCCTTAATAGTGTGGTCACCAGACTGGAGGATCAGGGAGATATTATACTCTGGATAGAAACATAGACCTTAATAAAGACTCTCATTACAAATGATCACCCAGGTGATAACCTGGTTAGATAGTGTTATGGACTGAATGTTTGTTTCCCTGAAATTCATATGTTGAAGCCCTAACCATGAAGGTAACAGTATGTGGAGATGTGGGGTCTTTGAGAGATAATTAGATTCAGAAAAGGTCATGAGTCTGGGACCCTCACAATGGGATTAGTGCCCTTCTGAGGAGAGGAAGAAACACCAGGTAGCTCTCTCTCTTCACCACACGGGGACACAGTGAGAAGCTGCTATAAGCCAGGATGAGGGTTCCCACCAGAACCTCGCCTGCTGGCACACTGATCTTGGACTTTCAGTCTACAGAACTGTGAGAAGATAAAACCTCCATTGTTCCAGCCACCCAGACTGCATTATTTTGCTATGGCAGCCCAAGCTGACTAATATAGATGGGTTGGTAGCTGGCACAACAGAAGTTCTTAGAAAGGGTTTATTAATGGAATTTTATCAAGGGGGGTGGGCAGGGATTGGGGCAGACCTAAACTGACATATACAGGTTACTTAGGTCCTGCGCCTCTGTTGCTGAGAATAGAAGGTAAGGATGCCAGGAGGGAGGAGAGAATTTTTTTAGGGTGCGGAACCTAATTTAAAGGTGGGAAGCACAAACAAGAAGAGATACTTCTTTCCAAATGTTTTAAACTAACATTGCTCCAGGCTTTACATGACCACCACAGAAGGGACCCTGACCCCACAGCCAGAGCTCATTGGCCCAAGATTGTGGCTACAGAGGGCCTGGTTTGCACAGACCAGCAGGGCTGGCCAAGTGCAGCCATTTCAGGGGGAAAGCACACTTGTCCAGAAGTCGTGGGTCGTGTGCGTTCTTATTATGGAGGGTGGCTAGAGCTGCCATTCTCTCCTGACCTGCCTCCCTGCTTCCCCTTTGACTCTCCACACAGTTACCATTTTCAACCTTAGATCAGAACTCTCCAGTCACTCCTCTTCCCACCAGGGTAGAAGCCGAAGTCCTCCCCTAGGAAGCCCCATGGAGTCTGGCCCCACCCTCCTCTCTCAGCTCCGCTCCTCACCCTCTCCTCGCTCACTCCACCCAGGCCCTGCCCACCTCCTTGCTCTTCCTGAAACACACCAGGCTTTGGGCTTTGCACAGGCTGTCCCCTCCATTTACAACATTCTTCCTCCAGATACCGGTGTGGCTCACTCCCTCACTTCCTTCAGGTCTTTGCTCAGGTGTCATTTTCTCAAGAAAGCCTACCCTGACCACCCTATTTAAAACTGCAGCCCTCAATTCATTATGTTAATAGTCTTTCTCCTTTCACCAGAAGATAAGGTCTCTGAGGACAGGGATTTTGGTCTGTTTCATTCACTGCTGTATCCCAAGCATCCAGAGCAGTGGCTGGTTCATTGGATCCCTTAGTAATCTCTGCTGCCACTTCCTGTTCTGCCCCTTCTGCACAGGGTAGGACCACATTCTCCCCACTCTCCTGAGTGACATGTGCTACTTCCAGAAGGGACACTAAGAGCCAGTGTGTGACTTGGCCTCTTCAGCCTGTTTGTTTGCCCCATCTCTTAGTCAGGACTGGGTGGAGTAGAGCCCCTGCAACTTGACATGCACAATAGCATTGGCAAGAAAGACACTTTGTTGTTTTGAGTCATTGAGATAATAGGGATGTTTGTTACTGCAGCATAACCTAGCTGATCTTGACTGATACAGTAGGCCCTCTATAAATATTTAATAAATAAATAGTCAATGAATCCTTTGGTTGCCTTCATAAAGTCCTCAGTTAAAGAACTCCACTCTAGTATTGATATATATATCATGTATTATAATAATAATACTTATTATTACAATTATTTTTGAGAGCCACTTAAAGTTTGCAAGGCATAGATCTAAGCATTTTACATGTACTTATCCATTTAATTCCCAATAATTAAATATGAAATAAATGCTATTATCCCACTTGTCAGATGGGGAAACTGCAGCATGGAGAGGTTCAGGCCAGACCCACTGGTTAATGTATGACTTTCATTAGTCACCATTGTGGAGTTTACAGTGGATGCACCCAGCCCCTGCCGAGCACAGTCAAAACGTGCCAACTGGCTGTGGGGATACCTGCAGCCATCCTCTCCTTATATTCCTGCAGCTTCTGGATGTGGAGTGAGACAGGAACGTGTGTTCAGAAACAGGAAGGGACAGACAGCTTGCTAACCTGCCTTGCTGGGTCATAGGTCACCTGGATGACTCCATGTCTGGTTAATATCTCAGGATGTTTTAAGTGGTTTGGCTGCCAGTAAAATTCCCCAAAATATGCTTTGAGGAAAAACATCCAATCATCCAGAAAAAAAAATCCAGCCCCCACCCTTGTCCTTTAATTTTTAAATCTTTGTGTATTCTTTGGGAAAATTCAATCCATATGTTTCCCAGCCTTTAATACACTGAAATGTTTCCTAGGGAATATTTGACTTCCCCAAACCTCAGAACCTTCCCCCACTTTCCCCTCCCTGTCTTCAGCATCACCCCATCCCTCCCAACACTTAAAATGCAGGAATTCACGTCCCAGCAAAATCGAACCTTGGGGGAAGCACTAAAGCTGTGCCTGGAGAAGCCTGAGTGGCTCTGAGCCATTGAGATGCCTGCGGGGGCATCCACCCAGGGCCTGTCACCTCCAAGCATCACTAGTCGCAATGGACAGGCTGCCCTCCTCCATTCCACGTGTGTCCCACTCCCTGAGCGTTGCTTCTGGAGCAGTGGAGGCAGACCTCGATGTCTCTTTACACACTTGGAGTCAGAACAGTCAGACAGTACAAGGATTTATGTGAAACTAGGTGGCGATTCAGGTTTCACAGGGAGCCTGGAGCCTCAGTGGGGAGAGTCTCAAGATAGCTCTACCCACTCCTGACGGCGGCTCTTCATCGAGGGCCAGCTTGAGACAGGGAGTGGAAAGGGGAGCCGGTGTAGTGCAGCAGGGCTGAAAGGCAGGCTGCACGGGGGCTTCACGCCAAGCTCCACGTGGTGGAAGTGATAATAATTATTAATGCCTGACATGTGTGTAACACTTCATAGTTTTAAAAAAGCTGTCAGCAGCTTGACGTAGCCAGTAGTTTGGAGCCAAAACATCTAGATTCGAATTCTTTGTCCTAGCTGTGCAACCCTGGGCAAATCACCTAACCTTTCTGGGCCTCCCTTTACTCATCTGTGAAATGAGGACAATAACAACTCCTGCCTCACAGGCTCGTCGTGAATCTGTGAGAAAACACGAGAGAATTCACTTTCAAATTATGAAGCGCTAACAGCTAAAGCTGGCTGTTGTGGAGTTGACACCTCATCTCTCTTGCTGCTCAAATCTTGACGCTCAAGAGCCTGACTGTGCCCAGGGATGACAAATGAATTTTCAATTTTCCATATTTCTTTCTACAAAGGAAAGCAGATGTCACTCTCCAGCTTACCTTCCTGTCTTGAGTGCACCCGGTTGCCAGCAGTACATGTGGGTCCCAGGATTCCGGTGCGGGTGTCTGCTGGGGCCCATTTCTAGGAGGCACTGTGGGTCCCCCCAAGAGGAGAACTCGTCCTAAAGGAGGACAGGTGGAAGGCAGGGCTTGGGGTGGGTGTCCAAAGGAGAGGGGCGGCTTTGAGTACCTCTGAAGAATCCCAGCAGGAAGGCCAGGGACACAAGGGATGGAGTGATTTCCCTAAGTGCTCTGTCAGACCCGGAGGTCAGGCCTGCTTGAAGCTGAGGTGCAAACCCCCACCCCCTAGGACGAGGCACCGTGTGGAGAAGCCTCAGCAGCCATCTGCAGGGGACAGGGGGACCAAGTGATGCCTTCACGGGGGATGGGAGGAAGGCAAAGCAGGAGCGGGGCAGGCACCGCCGGGCTGCCCTGGTACCACGGAGCCAGCACGGGGACTCCCAGAATGAGGTTACCTTGAAGTGGCCCAGGATAGCCAGAGAGGGCAGCACTGCTAGTCCTGTGACCCTGACACTCTTGGCCTTGAGGTTCCATTGGGCTCTCCAGGTGCCTCTATCTGAGCAGAAGTGAAAGTCTGACAGTCAAGAAAGCATCACCAGCCAGTGTGATGCAAGTCTGCAGAGAGGCCTCCAGGTGAGATGTGCTTTTCTGCACATTAGGATCACCTGGGGAGCTTTGAAGCCTGCCAATGCCCAGGCGTCACCCTATAACAACTGTCAGAATTGCCGGAGGCGGGACCCAGGCATCAGCAGTCTTTAAAATGCCCCAGTAACGTGGATAGACCTAGAGAATATTGTGCTTAGTGAAATGTCAGACAGAGAAAGACAACTATTGTATGATAGCCTTACATGTGGAGTCTAAAAAAATAATACAAATGAGTGTGGACAGAAAACAAACTTGTGGTTACCAAAGGGAAAGTGCAGAGGGACAAATTATGGGAATGGGATCAACAGACAAACTACTGTATATAAAACAGATAAGTAACAGGATATACTGTACAGCACAGGGAATTATACCCATTACTTTGTAATAACCTCTAATGGAACATAATTTGCAAAAATACTGAACCAGTATCCTGTACACCTGATACTCACACAATATTTTAAATCAACCATACTTCAATAAAAAGCGAACAAGCAAACAAACAATGCCCCAGCGGACTCGAATGTGTGGCCAAGTTTGAGAAAAGGTGATCTAGGGAATTAAAAAGAATCCCCATGCCTCAGCCTTACCCCAAAACAAAGAAATCTGACTCTCTCTGGGGCTTGGGCATCCTTTTGGTTGATTTTGACAGGTCTCCAGGTGGTAGTAATGCGCATGGGGGTGAGAACTGCTGAGGCCCAAAGCCCTCATGTAGCCCTTAAAGAACCTGCAGCCCAGAAAGGTCAAGGTATTTGCCCAAGGACATGTAATACACGCTGGGACCAGGCCATGAATCTAGCTCCAGGCCCTGAATCCTAATGCAACGCCCTTCCTATCACACAGGGCAGTTGACCCTCGTGGAGAGTCCCTCTAGCCATTCATTTCACAGTTTAGGTGTTAAGTTGGCACAGCTGGGCAAGAGGTTGCGCGAGCACCCTTGACTTTGATTAGAGAGCTTGCATTGGGGGCCACCCCTCCCCTCTCCTGACCTTTGTCAAACCCAAAGGGCAAAGTCCTTTGGAGAGACATCACCCAACCCCGTGGGAAGAGATTTAGCATTCTTTGCAGGCTGAGGCTGATAACAGACGGTGATGATAAGACATGAACTAGTGTGGGGTAAAAATCTAGAAGAAAGAGCCCGACCCCGAGGTATCTGAGCTGCACTCAGCCTGCACTCTCCTGGAAACTGCCTGGAGCTTGTACACCTCTTGCCCTGACTCACAGTGCTCTTTCTGTCCCTCCCATCATGTGGTTCCGTGGGAGCACCATGGGTTTGGAGACAGACTGCCCTGGTTTTCCTCCAGCATTAGCACCAACAATAAATCCTGGAAAGCAGTGTTTACCGAGTGCCTCCCATGTGCAGGCTCTGCACCTGCATCTCTTTGGCTTCTCTTAATGCTCAGAAGAATGAATACTCCAGTAGGGATCATTAGTGCCCATTTCACAGACAAGAAAACTAGGGCTTGAGGAGGTTAATAGCTCTCTCCAGATCACCTGGGTAGTGAGTGCCGGAGCTGGGATCTAAACTCAGGTGTGAAGTCCGTGCTTTCTCTTGTGGAGCACCCGGCCTCCCAGCATGGGCCAACCCAGCTCACTTCAGTCAGCCCCGAACTCCTCTTCATCTGTCAAAACCCTCCTCATTGTTTGGGACCTCGGGGACTTGCTTCCTGCCCTGGTAACCCATGCCTACCCTGGACTTATCCTGGTCTCTCTGCTGCCTCATGGTGCCAACTCCCATTGTCTTCTTTGTTCCTGGGTACCCGACCCATGGGAGGAGCCCAGAAATGCGCAGCGGTCTCTGTGGCCAGCAGAGCCCGGGATCCTTGAGCCCTGTGAGGAGACACTCAGGTGCTGGGGCAGCAGATCCCCTCGCCCCGCTCTGCCCCACCCTGACCTCACCGCCTGGGGTCTACTCTTGGGTTCAAGAGGTCTCCTTCCCAAGGGACGTCTTTCAGATCCAAATACGTAACTAGGGGAAGGTAACCACAAGCTCTGATCAACTTGTCATGAACTTCCTTGGCATGGGAAGTGGATTGGTACCTTAATTTTGTAAAACAATTTCATTATTAACACAAATTTACAGTAACGCTGAAGGAATTTAAAGAGAAAATGATCCAGTGCATAACCCTACCTACTCCTCTTACACAATTGTTTTCATTTGTCTGTGTCTCTCTCCAGCCTTTGACCAGAGAAATGCACGTTTTTTAACTTAGTTCTAATCAGAGTGTTTATAAGCAATTTTGTGCTCTGCTTATTTTAATTAGAACTAGCTTACAAGCATTTCCCCTACTCTCATCTTCATGTTGATTCATTCTAACATCTGTAGAGGCTTCGATCACTTTTTTTTTTTTTTTTTGGTGCTGTGGTTAAGTTGTTCCCCAATAGTTGATGAGTGAGGTTCATTTTATAAATAACTGCGGTTGGACATCTTTGTCCATACATTTTTTATGGAGGGGCAGAGAGGCCAGAACTGTTGTGTGTGGCAGTGGGATTGGATGGGGTGGGTGGAATGGGAGGGAGAGAAAGTGGAGGAGAGCAACTTTTCCCTCAGTTTTGTCTGCACCAGCCATGCTCACAAAGCAGGCTTCCCGGCCACCCTCCTGTAGGCAGTGAGGTCACAGGCATCACTTGTAATTTCTGCACTCTCTCTGGCTCTGAAACTTGGCCCTCTCTCCTGCCTGCATTTGTAAAACTTGGCCACAAGGAAAAGACCTCACCTCAGAACCCTATTTATTTAGAGCTGATGGGTGCAGAACGGTGTGTATATCTCAGTGAGGGTTGGGGTGGGGATGGGCTGTACTAAACACGGTAATCCTCACTTGGATCTGCTGCATACCCACCATGTGCCAGATACTAAATGCTTCCTGTGGATGATCCCACCTCATCTTTTCACACAATGAGGTGGGTATCTGACAGATGAGGGCCTGAGGCTCAGGAAGGATGCTCACCCTCTCTAGGTGATAATTACAGGGTTCTAATCCATGTATGTCAGATTTACCTCACTCCCAAACCCTAGCGGATAAGGAAGTCTTAACACATCAGAAGCTGTCATTTCCCGTCAACCTCAGGAAGCAGCTAGAACTTTGCGGCCAACTCTAGCCCATGCCCCAACCCAGGCGGGAAGATGGGCTGGCATGCGGTGACCACGAGCTAAAAGGCGCGAGCTCCTGAAAGCAACAAAGAAGGTAAAGGGCTAGGTCTACTTGGGGTTTTCCTCCAAACACCCAAGAGAAATCTCTTACCCTTCCCAACTGCAGTTGTCATTTTTAAAGTCCATGCCTTTCATCCACCTACACAAGAAGCTGTTGGAGGGCAGGGTCTGGGACACACTCTCCTTTGGTCTGAAGAGTTGATGAGGTGCTCATCACTGTGGGGTGGAAGCAACGGAGGCCAAGCTCAGCTTTGAAGGGTGGGTGAGACCCCAGTTGGTGTAAAGAAATGGGGAGGGTGACCTGGGCGAGGAGGCGGTGGAAGCTCAGGCTGGGAGATGGGAAAGAGCAGGAATGTGTGGGGTAAGCGGGCAGCCAGTGAGAAGACGAAGCCCTAGGTTGGGTTTGGGTGGGAGAAAGGCAAGAAACGAGGCTGGACACGGGGTCCCTGGACTAGCTGTTAGCCTCAGGGATGGTCCTTCTCCAGGTCTTACTTTTTCTGGCTCTGAGTTGGAGAACAGTGATGAGGGTGAGACAGTTGATTACATTTGGCAATTTCTTATAATCAGGAAAGGGGAAAAAAATAATCTAACACTTGATTAGGTAAACAACCAAGATCCAAGTTGCCACATCCAGACCCTGAGAGAAAGCAGGCCGCCTAGGGCCTGTCTCAGTTCAAACAACCCTCCTGGATGAGCACAGTGCTGCAGAGGGGGATTCAGTAAAGAAGCTGCAGTGTCTTGTCCTGGCCAAGGCGGAGTCCTGGGGGCAGCTTATGCTCAGGCCAGACGCTCCCCACAGCACCACCAGGATGGCTGCTTGGGAGACAGAAGAAGGTCTTTCTCTGCAAACCCTCCTCAATTCCTCACCTCTGCGGTTCCTCCAGAGGTTCCAGAACCTACCAAGAAAACCTGGGGAGACAAAGACCCTCTTCTGGAATGGCCAGGGCTTGCTCCAAAAGCTTCTGTGCCTTGGTTGCAGGTCTCCACCATCCTTTCCTTGTCTCTAGGGTTGGCAATAGAGAGAGGTTGTCAGCTCCTTCTCTGGGTCCCAGCCTCTTGGGCTGTTTGCTAATTTTGGTTTTGGAACTCTGGCATTAAGTAAAAACAGCAGGGGTTCCTGGCAAGGACTCAGACAAAATGAGAATTAGAAAAACAGAAGAGTCTCCAAGTCTTCCCAAGCAAATAGCCCAAGCTGTTGATGGCCCCCGGGGAACACTCTTTGGCAACAGGCAGCCCCAGACCACCTGCCTTTAGCTTGGGAGGCTTCTCCGCCTGTGGTTCGTGTTAGAAATTCTGACCTATACATCCAACTGACTGTTGGACGTTTCCATCTGAATGGAAACATCTGAAACTCATAGGTCAAAGCCAAACTCCCCAGACCCCTGGTCTTCACCCTCTCTCTCTGTCTCAGCAGCTGGCACCACCATCCTCCCAGAGACTAGAACCAGACACATGGGCTGCACCAGACACCAAACAGTCCCCAACTCCCCATCCTCCTCTCTGCTTCTACTGCTGCACCCTTGGTTCAAGGCTCTCTTTCTGATCTGCTGCAACTGACTCTTCAATGATCTTCCTACCTCCTATCCTGTCCATCTCAAAACCATCCTTGACACAACTACCAGGGGAATTCATTCAAAACACAAAGTTGATCACGTGCCCCACCCCATGCCCTTGGAATGTACAATGGAGAAGACAGCTGAAAATGAAGTCATTGCAAGACAGCATCCTTCTGAGGGGGAGGTGGTGGCACGGTTTCTATCTGTGGTGAAATAAATCTCTGTCCAGCTCCCTTCCGCTCACAGGAAGGGGTGGGGAGAGTAGGTGAGAGCTGGGTTTATGGCTCATTGTTTAGGTCAGTGCAGAGAAAGGCTTGGTGGTCACTAATGACTCACACTGTGAGAAAAGTAGGTGGAAGCTACAAGTCATGCTTTCATGAGTCGGAAAGAGTACTATAAACAGGTTACCTTAAAAATAAGTATCTTTCTCTCTCTGTCCCACCAGGGTGGCACTCCTGCCCCTGTCCCTCACCCTCCTGATGCTCAGATGCATCCCCAGCTCCTGGATTGTGATTTCTGACGTCACTAACAGGAGTGAGGATTCCACAGGGGACAGCTGATTCCATGCATTGAGGCAGGAAAAAAATTAGGATGAGCCTGGAGCGTCATTATTGCTGCTAGAAGCAAGAATGCTTTCACGAGTGTCACAGGCAGTGCTGCAAGGACAAAGAAGCCAAACCAAGGGCTCCTGGACCAAGGCTTGACCACTGGGGCATTAATTAGAGCAAGTCGAGCCAGAGAAAGAATGTGAGTTCAATACGATTCTCAAAACACTTTAAAGTATATAGAGCAGCAGTTGGAGTGCAAGAGGAGGGTGACCGTCATGGGATTTGTTAATTTCCATTGACTTTAGTAAGTGGTGCATTTCATATGAACAGGTCTTTTGTTTCTTCTATTAATTATATATCTTGTTTACCAAGGATGGATGTGTTTTTGCTTCTGTCTGTGAAAGCAGGAAAGAATAAAGGCAGGGAACTCTGAGTTAGCCAATTTGTTCAGGAAAAAGTACGCACTGTCCCAGGATGGGGCTGCTCAGCCCTAGGGTCACACAGGACAGCTGAGTAAAGTTGGGTCCCCCTGTGTTCCCTAGGGCCCTAGAGAGGAGCAGAAATTACAGACTCGGTGCCTCTGCCCTTAAGGGATGAAATTTCGAGATGGTCTCTATAAATTATAACACAATGCCAGTGAGGCACACATTTTTAATAATGCTAACAGATCAGGTCAATACATCATGATGACAGGATAATGGGTTAGGCCAATGCTGGCCAAGTGAGTTGAGAATTTGTCTCATTTCAGGGGCAAAATTTAATGCCGTAAAACCAAAAACCTTCCAAAAGGTGTGGCTTTAAAAGTCTTATTGAAGAAACAGATAAAGAATAATTGTGAAAAGGAAGCCCCCCCCATTTGACTTCTCTTCCTTGGAATCTGCAGCCCAGGCTCACATCCTGACCCAGAATTAATTGTTCAACCACCCAGATTTTGCAGCTAGAGGAGTTTGAAGCGGTGCTTTTTCTTTTTCTTTTGGTCTGGTAAGATTGTTAAAATCCCCAGGAAGGTAAAAATGGATTTGGTAAAATCACTGAAATCCCAGGAAGGTGTCAAAACTGGCACCCCAGGAAGGTGCGGAGTTCAGGGTAAGAAAGTGAAACCCACAGGATTAGCACTTTCATAACAGGTTTTGATGTAAGGGTATTAAACAGCTTTGGAATTGTGCTATTTTGTATATTTCATACATCTTTAAAAAAAAGGATCTGCTGTATTAAATTTGTGAATTTAAATAATGTTGCATGGTGTTTCTTTAAGTTTGCAATCAATGTGAAATGTTTGTGAAAATCCAATATGCTAAATTTATGAAATTTTCTAAAAAAAGAATTTAGTTTTGAGAACAGTTTTAGGTTCACAGCAAAGCTGTGGGAAGCAGAGAATTCCCATTTATCCCCTGTGCTCCAGCTACACAGCTTCCCACACTAGCAACATCCCCACCCGGGTGGGAGGCACAAGTGCCGTCCTCAGCGAGCCTGCGGTGATGCATTGTCATTGCCCAAAGCCCGTCACTTACATCAGGGTTCACGCGTAGTGCTGTGCGTTCCATGAGTTTGGACAAATGTCTAATGACACGTGTCCCCAACTACAGTGTCACACAGAGTACCTTCACTGCCCTAAAAAGCCTCTGTGTTCTGTCTACTCGTCCCTTCCTCCCCACCAGCCCTGGGCAACCACTGTCCTTACACTCTCGCCATGGTTTTGCCCTTTCCGGAGTGTCATGTGGTGGGAACCGTACAGTCTGCAGCCTGCACAGTTTGGCTTCTTTCACTTAGTGACATGCATTGATGTTTCCTCCATGTCCGTTCATGGCTTGGAAGCTCTTTTTCTTTTTTTTTCCCTTTTAATGTTGAATAATATCCCATTGTCTGGACATATAACCACAGTTTTTTAATCCATTCACCTGCTGAAGGACATCCCAGTTGCTTCTTAGTTTGGCAATTATGACTAAAACAACTATAAATATTTGTACGTAAGTTTTTGGGTAGACATAAGATTCAACTCCTTTGGATGAATTACCAAGGGGTACAACTGCTGGGTCGTGTGGTAAGACTATGTTTAGTTTTGTAAGAAGGAGCCAAACGATCTCCCAAAGTGGCTGTGCTATTTTTTAATTCCCACCAGCAATGAATGAGAGTTCCTGTTGCGCCACATCCTCCCAGCATTCGGTGCTGTCATTGCTCTGGATTTTGGCCGTTCTAATGGATGTGCAGTGGTGATTTACTAGCTGTGTTAGCAGGTGTGAATATTGAAAGGAAAGCTGATAGTTTATGGAGTGATGATTGTTATAATCTCACTAGATTAATCGGTGGGCATTAAACGGGGGGTAAAGAGTAGTCAGCATTCCTCTCCATGCCCAGAGGCCCTTCAGCCCTGAAACAGGCATCGGCGGCCTGAACACGCACCGAACAGCGCAGGCCTGGGCGAGGAGTGGCGAGGAAGGGCCGGATGGCCCTCTGTGACAGAAAGAAGGATTTAGGGGGGAGTGTCAAGGGCAGAGGGAGTCAGTTAGGGTTGGGGGGGGGAGAAAGGAACATGGCAGGAGACCAAAGCCTGGGGCGGTGGGAATGGCTAAGGAAGCATGTAAGAATGGGCACTTTAGTATCCATTGGAGGTAATTAGCACCACTGTGACGTGGACCTTCTCCGTTTCCACAAGTGGGCTGCGCTGTTGAGTGAGTGCTTTTTGGTGGAACTCCAGGAAAAGTGACTGAGCTCTGTGCTTGTGTCCAGGCAGTGGAGAGAAGGGACAGCTATGGGCAGGGAGAGGTGAGGGAGACTGAGTTACTAAATTAATGCATCACCTTCCCCCAAGGACTGTGTAGGGCTTCTGCGGCTGGGAATGCGGGAGGAGGGGGTTATATGAGATGCACTAGTGGGCTGAAGCTGGCCTTTACCAGCCCACAGGCTGATTATTAAATTTTCAGGAATTTTTGTGAGTTGGTGGTTAAACTACTGGTAGACTGAAATCTGCCAGGAGGGAGCTATTTACACCATGGAAATTGGCACCAACATTACACATCAGTAACTTGTCCAACTCTGCCCACAGCTGCTTATTAAACATTTATCTATGAGGCCATTTCTGGCCTAGCTCCTGGCTTCTCTCCAGGCTCAGCCCAGGTCACTTCCTGCTTTTCACACACCATAAATGCCAAAAGGCTCACAATTCCTGTCTCCTGGCCTTCTGTGAATGCTGCCCCCTTCCCCTGGCTCCTCTTCACTTGTCAAGCTTCAAGCCCAGTGTCACCTCCTGGGAAAGATTCCACCATATGAAAGCTGCCAGCATACACGGTGCCTTGAACCCATGAGGAAAAGGTGTCTCAACCCTGAGGTGTCCTCCCTTCCCATCTCTCTTGAGACAGGCCCGTGGATTCACTCATTTCTGAGTCAGGAGAGCCTGGCATGGGACCAGGCCCTCTCTAACCTTCTGCAGAATGACCCCCACCCCCTCCCAGGGCAGGTTTCGTCCTTAAGGGCAGTCACAGTGAGACTGCGTGGAAGGAGGTGCTGTCTTTGAAATTGGAGAGAAAATTCCCTGGGGTTTTCTGGATGGGATGAGGTGAAGGGCAGTGAGACGGGGGCCTGCTGATGCTGCAGAGGGTGACAGAGAAGACGCCCCCTCTGGAGGGCAGAGGCCTGGAGCTTCCCTCCAGGGGCAGGGGCTCCTCGGTCAGATGGGAGGAACTGACCTCACAGCGTGAACTGGTCCCCAGGCCTCTGGGATGCCTCCCAGCCGTCTTCGCCCTGGCCATGCCTGGCCGCCTGCTGCCTGTGCCGCTGCTCCCAGCCAAAGCCACTTTCCGACCCCGCAGACTTGTCAGCAGGACTAGAAATGGTAACTTGAAAGAAAAATGTAAACCGTGGGGAAACTGTTCAGGGCTGCAGGGTTCTTAAGTGCTGCTCTCAGAGCTTTGACAGGGGTCCCCGTCCCCAAGGATGACACTGTCTCAGGGTGTTCACAACTCACGCCTGCCCCCAGCTCCATCAAGTCTATTTTGGGGAAAAGGGTGGTAGAAGATAAGCAGAAAATGGGAAGATGCCAGCTGAGCTGCCTCAGGAACCCGCGCGAAGCAGGAAACAGAGCTGCTGGCCCCGTGGACGGCGCTGCCTCTCCTCCAAGGACAGCAGTGATGAGGGAGGGCCAGGTGGGGCTGGCTGGGAATGTTCCCTGACCCTCTCCTACTCTCAGAGCCGTGCCCCATCACAAACACTGTTTACTTTAGAATACTAAATTTCACTTAGACATTCTTACTGACAGTGATTATCCAACACACAAGCCAGTCTTCCTGGAGGTGACAGGACATTGTCCCCATGCCCAGCAGTGGATGGCTTGGAACAAAGTGGAAGGCTGGGAACCAAGACGGGGACATCACCCCCCACCCTGGTTGCCCAGAAGTCCTGCCCAGGTGCCTGTCCTCACCCTGCACCTTCCAGTCAGGATGTGCCCTTCGCTGCCTTACCTCTCTGGGCTTAGATTTTCCTGAGTGGCCGAGATTTCTTTTCCTGGAAAGCCGAGCATCAGTTTTTCCTGCCCCTCTGGTGCCTGAACCGGCCTGCCGTCCCCATATCACAGCTGCTTTCCTGGGAACGGCTCCACGGTGGTTGACTTAGTCACTTGCAGAAACCCATTTGCTCAAAAGAATCCATCTCTGTGCCAGGTGTGCCTGCCAGGAGAGACCTGGGAACGTGAAATTCCTTCGCAGGTTAGCTCCGAGGGCTGAAAGCAACTGAATGGTTTTACAGGATGATGTGGAGCCCTCGTTATCCTGCCATTCTGGCCTGCATGTTTCCTTGTGCCTCCTTTCCTCTTCCTCTTGTGAGTAAAGCAGGAGCTAAAATAGGTCTCGGTCCTGCCACCTCCACCTAAACAAGCCACGGCCCCGAGGATGGAGCTGCTGTGAAGATTCACGGACGCGATGCCGTCCTTGGTGCTTACTGAGCCTCTTGACATAGGGCACAGCTCCGCCCACAGCTGCTGGCACTTCCCGAAGGCTGGCGATTGTGCTGAGCAACGCAGAGGACATCTCATGGAATCGTCTCCACATCTTACGAGGGAGGGGAGTGTGATCATTATCGCCTGGAGAAAAGCATGGCTCAGAAAGTTAGGAAGCTGGTGGCATCGCTCACAAGTTGTAGAGCCAGGATTTGAACTCAGATCTTTCTGACTTGGGCGTGCGATACTGCCTTCCAGGGACTCGTCAGTTCAGTCTGATTCTCAAGTTCAAGTCTTTGGACAATAGGCAGACCTTGCAGTATCAGTCTGCTTTTGAGAATTTAGGAAAATGCCATCCCTAGAACATTTCTATCAACACATTATTGAAAGGTTAAACTTAGTGTTTGCCAGCTACAGACAGACACTGAACTTCTTTCTGCCTTGTTTTCTTTCTACAACCAGCATTTTCCTGTCTCCACTTACCTGGGAAGTATTGTGTTGAACCATCTGAAATTAATGTTATTGTAAGTAATACAGCAAAATATCAGCGACTTCACTTGATTCAACCCAATAATAGACACTGCAACTTGAAAGCCTTCACTATCTTCACTACTCCATCTCCCCCCTGTCCCCAGCCAACAATGTTTCTTGTCCAAATTATACCCTCACTTCAAGATTCAGCTTAAATCATGCCACCTCCTCCAGGAAGTCTTTGCTGAGTTCCTATCCAGAAATCATTTTTCCTAAACTCTCATATTTGCCTCTCTTGTCACCATTTTCCAGGCATCACAGTTGTCTGCATGTACACATGCTTTTTCTTCTGGTGAGGAGCCACGTCTAATTTATCCCTATCTGACTGTCTTTGTCATAATAGCTAGCCCACTGTAGGTGTGTTGGTTAAAAGTCTGTGGAGCTCAGCTATGTGACGTCCCGCTCCTTGTAGGGACAGTGGCTGTCCCAGGGCGCCATACTAAAGCTTGTAGGAGAATCAGATGGGGGGGTGAGTGCCACCCTCCCTTGGGCCCCCACCTTCCCACTCCTGACCCTCATAATCACCTGCAGTCTCCTGGCAAGGAGCTAGTGAGATGTGCCTCTGGCTCTGCTGTAAATTCAAAACCTTGGGAGCTTCCCTGGGTGGAATCTGAAATGGGCCCCCTGAACGCAGATGGCAGGGGGAGACTGAAGAAAGAGGCAGACCATCGCACAGTAAATTGGTAGGTGGCAGGTTTAATAAGCAAGGGAACTTACACATAAGGCTTGTTCTCAGGCAGCCACAAGATGAGTAGATCTCTGTGCACCCCTGCCAGACTCTTACATGTTTATATAGAGGCCTTAACTGGGGTCAATCACATGTACCATCCAGATGGTCTCAACAACAGCTTACTATTCCAAGGCCGTGTCGTTGGGCAGCTTCTAGTGCGGGGAAGGCAAGCGGAACATACATTCCAAGGACCAGGGAAGGGGGTGAGGTGCCTGTGATTACCACATCCTCCCGAGGCCCTCCTCCAACACCTGCTTGGAGAGGGGCCCAGGAGCCCTCTGTGGGTCAGACTCAACGCAGGAATCAGGTGAGCATGACTCCAAGTGCGCCAGAGATAAGGTCCTCCAGATGTCACTCTCCCAAGTCTGGCTGGATGGGCAGAGCTGCAAGCCACGGTTTTGGTCACTGTTTGTGCACAGTCTTAGGACGTGGTCTGCAGGCCAGTGAGTCAGGAGACATGTGGCTCTGCTCTTTCCTCCACTGATTACATTCTGGAAAGGATCCCCTGGCAGCCCAGGCCTGGTTTAAGTGGAAGGGATTCGTGAATTTGTATTTCCTCCAGAGAGATGAAACCCACACATACTGAATCTGCTTTCTCTCTAGAAGACATGGATTGTGGACAACTGCCGACCCTTGAGTAGCTCATCCCAAACCCAACAGCACTGCGGTTTCCCCTTCCTGTCTTCTGGTTTCCCTCCCTCCCTTTCTGAAAGCAAGACTGGAAAATGGAGGGGGCAGGGTTTTAGGTGGCTGCAATGTCCATTTCTTTGTGGGCATCCACCCAGGGCAGACTCAGGACCCAGGCCAGCGGAGCCAGCATGCTGAAGAAATGGGGCAGCGAGGGTGAAGGATACAGGCAGAGAGTCTGTCTCCTGGGTCTTCTGTCTGACGGTGCCAACCCCCATCCCCGCTTTCACTAGCGGCAAAGGAGGAAGGATACGCCGCTTGTCTGTCCCAAACTTGCCCGGAGGATAAATGAGAATGCAGATGGCACAGGGGGTGCTTTTGAAGACAATGTTGGGGCGGAACATCCAACCCAAACACATGCGAAAGCACTGTGAAAACCATAAGGCACTGTACAAACGTAAGGGGTCGAGGCGACCCCTCATTCACTGAACGCCTGCGAAAGCCAAGCAATGTGAGTGGTGCTGGGGGGCAAAGGTGAGGTTCCTCATTCTCAAGGCAGCCAGAGGGCAGCGTAGGGGACAGACAGACAGACAGATAGACACACACAAATAACCAGCACTGGACAAAGATGCAGGCATACGCAAGTGTGAAAGAGCCAGGCTGTTGAGGAGTCGGTGGAGTGAAGGCTCCCTGGAGAAGGAGGCCCGGCTGAACCCTGAGCGGCAGAAGCTTGTTAGGGGAGAACGGGGCAGGAGGGAAGGGACTTCCAAGCACAGGCTCTGAGTCAGGGGGGTGTTTGGGGACCTCCAACTGTTGTACACAGCGGAGGGGAAGCGGGCAGGGCCAGGGGCCGTGAGAGAGGGCAGGTCGGGTCATGGAGGGCCTGGTAGGAGGCTGCAGTGTGCTCTGGAAATCAGAGGACATCACTGAAAGTTTTAAGCAGGTGAGTGACAGGAGCAGCTGTGGGGCATAGGAGAGATGTGGCTGCAGTGTGTCCTGCTGCCTGGAGGATGGTCACCCAGCAGCCCGGTGAGGAGCCAGCACCATCAACACGGAAGCAAGCCCATGAGAGGTCCCCATGAAGGTGGTGCGGGGCGGGGGCCCTATGTGGTCTGATGCAGAGAAAGCTAAGAAGTGTCAAGGAAGCTGAGTGCAGAGACTTAGTAAGTAGCTGGGTGAATGGAGCTGGGGAAGGTAGGAGGTGGGGGATGACCACTGGGGGAGGGGATGCGGGAAGAAATCAGGTTATGGCAGATGAAGAATTCTGGTTTGAGTTAAGCTTCTTTCCTTTTAAGTAGGAGATAGCTTTTCCCCTCTTTTATACCAGTAATTTGTTTCATTGCAATTTTCTTTGTTGCCAAAAAAAAAAAAAAAAAATTCAGGACATATAGAAAAGTATATAAGTGAATAAAATTTTCTCTCAATTCTGATACTCACAGATAGTCAATTAACCTATTGGTGAATATTCTTCTAAATCTTTTTTCTGTGATATATGATTTTTAAAAACAAATTTGAAACAGGGTATAATACTGTTCTTAAAACTTTTGATGCTCGGCTGTATCTGAGATCAATACAATCAGAACAATGGTGGGTTGGGGACCAGGCATCAGTGTTTTTTAAGGCTGATGATTCTAACGTGCAGCCAGGGTTGAGAAGCGGCACCCTTAGACACGAGCGAGTACCAGACGGCAGAGCACAGGCAGCCTCCTGTCACTGCCAGGCTGTTCCTGAAGGTCCAGAAAGAACCCCCAATCCACATAATAACAAGAGTCAGTGACCATAAGGCACTTCAGACTTCAATCTAACGCAGTCAGACTGAGTCATGATTCAAAGAACTGAGGAAAAGTCGGTATTTTTAGATACTCTGCTCAAACCCAGTGGACACTTCGCCCTGGCGGGGAGCCACCTCAGTGGTCGAATTAATACATTAACACCTCAAGATGCGGCCTCTAGAGCTGGTGGTCAGTGGTACTCAGGATGCTGTGAATCACGGAGCAAGGTTAACTTCAGGAACTAACAAGAAAAGGGATTCTAAACTCTTGGAACAGGAGTTCACTGTCTTAGAGAAAGAAAAGACGGTGAAGAGGGAAAGGAGGGCCTCCGATCCACATTAGAGCTTCGAGTCCGAGAATTGTAAACATGTATGCGCTTGCCAAATCTCACTCTAAATGTATTCCAATGATCTCATGTTTTCATATGCAGCGGGATAAAAAGAGGCATTTTTATCCATCTTGGATGACAATGTCTCGAGCTTTTATGGAAGCGTCCTAGAGGGCTTAGTTTAACCAAGAGGGGCAGCGATATTTCAACCACTGCAAGTCGCCACAACGGGCATGTTAAACGTACGGAATGACAGTTCTCTGTCTTCTTGCCATGTGGACCCTCAAACGTATTCCCGAAAATCAGCAGCGAACTCCCCACCCCACGGGGAAAGTCTCCAATCAAAGATCATCTGAGGAGCAGGAGCGCCAAGAGAGGCTTTGGAGGGAGCCGCACATATTTTGAGGTGATTAACATTTCAGTTTTGGCCTCTTGGTCTGCATGAGCATCATCTGTTACTTGTTTTGTCTTTGGCCAACGAGATCACAGTCCATGTCCCACAAGAGAAGGCTGGAAATTATTCTGAAAGCCCTTTTAGGTGAAGCCCAGTGAGAAGGCAAATGAAGCTTCACTCCTTTTGTGGCCATACCTCACTGTGAGAGAGCACCCTCTCTGCTCCCCTGATGTCTGAGGAGCCTGTGTGCTCTTGAGTTCTAAAACTGGGGACCCTCTCAGGACCCCTGGAGTGACAGGACCCTCTGACCCCCCAGCAACCTGCTCCCCCTTCCCCAGATCCTGCCTTCACCCCTACCATCTGCAGTCTTTGCTTCTGCCCCATTGGAGCATAAATCAAGCAGCAGGGTAGCTTGGAAATATGACGAATACCTTGGCTGGCTCCTGCTTACAACGACAAGCGGGGCGGGGAGGGAATCTAAAGTAACCAGGCTTGGCTGCAAGCACAGCCAGAATTTAGGGTTCCTGGAGCCGGCCCCAGCTGCACAGACAGGAGCTGCCAGGGGCGTCTTCCCTAGGGTCGGCCCCAGGGCTTCATTCTCAGGGGAGGAGAGAGCTTTGGTGTCTGTCAAGACCACTATTCAGAAATTGTTGGACACTTCTGAGCCCTCGCTGTGAGCGTGGAGACGGGGGCTGTGGGTGGGGGGAGCTCTGCCTCAGCTGGGAGGGCCCTGGTAGTGGCCCCAGGCTTGGATGCACAGGGAGCTCTCCCACAGGTGCTGTGTGCTATGCTCGTGTGTGCAAGTGTGTGCGTGTGTGCACGCTGGGGGCCGGTGAGGCAACAGACCCCACCAAGCCCTCCTGAGGACATGGGTCAAGGGCGCCTCCAGCCCTCAGATTTGGGGACTGCTTGGTGCTGGAGGGGTCCGTATATTCGTTCTCTGTTTCTGAGTTTCACTAGTTCCCAGTGTCTCTGGTTCACTGTCAGTGAGTTGGGACCTTGCAAGAATGAGTCTAGCAGAGCCAGAAACTGCCTGGTAGGTAAAGCCGGGGGTCCTAGGCGTCACCCTCAGTCCTGCTGTCTGCCACGCCGATGGCAGTCACGGGACCCCGTGCAGGCAGCTCCTGAGTGTCCCGGCTCCTTGGTTTGGTGCCACAGAGTCACGATTGCACATGACATGGTTCAGGCTTCAGGGAGCTTCAATCTAGAGATTCTTTTTGTTTTGTTTTGTTTTGTTTTGTTTTGTTTTGTTTAGTGTTGTTTTATGACTCATGAAGAGATTATTCCCATGGCCATTGACAAGAGCTTCTAGGCACAGTGGCGGGTCCACCATGACACTTCAGAGAAGAGCACCAGTAGGCATCTGGTCTCAGCTGTGACAGGATCTGAGCACACGTGTGTCAGAAGGGCTGCCTCCCTCAAAGCATTAACCACGTTAAAATATTCACTCCTCCCTCCAAAACCCTTCAACACCTAAAAGCTTTCTTTTATCAAAGTTTTTGTTGTTGTTGTCGTTGTAGGGAAGAGGCACTGTGGGCCCCTCCCTGCAAGAAGACAGAACATTATCACCACCCCTCCCCTCACTTCCCCCAAAGCCCTCTCCTGACCACAGTATCAGTCCTCCGAGCTGGCTGGTAGAGCAATTAGCTTTCCTCGGGGCAGGGGCAGATCACCAAGTCAGGCCTCCATCCAGGGATTTCCTGTCACCAAAGCCACACTAATGCAAATCTATTTTTCATTAGGAGAAAATAAAACTCACAAGTGACATCAACTGAAAAATGTTCTTTGAGAGCAAGTTCTTCCCATTTAAAGCTAAGACATGACAGCTGGTGACTTTGAATGGAAAGTAAAATTTGCTGGGCTGAATCACTATCAAACCACTTGAGAATTTGTGTTTTTAATTTTCCTTTTTGGAGAAAGGCAGTGCTTCGGAATCCAGAAGAACAGATGAGGAATGGAAAGATCCAGTCTTGTCTCTAATTGTGGCCTTAAAAGACCCTGGACCATCCTCAGCAGAATCATGGTCCAATATCCAGGTACATTAACTTCTTATTCCCTTTACTTAAAGCTCATTTAAGAAACTGGTTAGAAAACAAATCTCTCTGTCCCACTGTCATTTGGGCTCCATACCAAAACTGAGAACTCTCCACACTTCTCCACTTAATATAATGTATCTGGTACCAAAGATCCCAGTGGTATTTGTTACAGGCTGAATGTATATGTCCTCCCCAAGTTCATATTTTGGAACCCCAACTACTATTGTGATGACAGTTGGAGGAACAGCTTTTGGGAGATAATTAGGTTTAGATGAGGTCATGAGGGTGGGGCCCCCATGATGGGATTAGTGCCCTTTTAAGAAGGGGAAGAGACAGAGCTCATCTCTCTCTCCACCACATCAGCACACAACAAGAAGCTGACTGCAAGCCAGGAGGAGAGCTCTTGCTAGGAACAGAATCTGCTGATACCTTGAGCTTGGACTTCCCAGCCTCAAGAACTATGAGAAGCAAATGACTGCTGTTTAAGACAGCCAGTCTGTGATATTTGTTATAACAGCTCAAGCGAATTAGAACAATGTTCAAGTAAGCTAAAGGGTGCTCTGTTACCAGGAACTCCAGGAGATCAGCTATCTGTACATCTGAGCTGCATCAGACATTAAAGAAGAACCATGTGAGACCAGCCTCTGTGCAGTCAAGTTTGTTTCAGGCCAATATAAATTCAGTTCCTCTTTCCCTCCATACTCTTCTAGCACTTTTAGAATCTAAAAGACATTTGTTGTCTGTGTGGACAGTGGAGAGCATCTCCAGAATTTGGGGACATGGTCAGAAGGTGTCAGGCACTGAAGGAAGATGCTAATAGAACCCTCACAATATAATTGAGATTAACTATCTACAGATGCAACCTGTCCTCAGGGAGGTTTTGTACATGCATTGCTGAGGATTTAATGATTTGCTACAGTGAGATTAGATAATTCAAAGTTTATTGGGAGATTAAACTACATAAAGTAGTGACAAAGTACATTGTGATAAGGTCATGCTACTTGAAGAGAATTAAATGGGTAGACATGAATGATCTTGTATTGAGCCTAGAAAATGAGCGTTGAAGAGCAAGAATCACCCAAGAGTGTCAGCAGAATATGGTGGAGAAGGCATTCTAGACTCTACCAGAGTCTGAGCCACACACCCCTCAGCACCTTTCCCCTGATTCCTGCTTACCAGGCAATTTTCACATAGTTTGATGCTCTATTAGACACATATACATTAAGGATTGTTATGTCTTCTTGGAGTAGTGACCCCGTGATCATTATATAATGCCCTTCTTTATCCCTGATAACCTTCTTGCTTTGAAGTCTGCTCTGACTGAAGTTAATGTAACCACCCACTGTTTCTTTTGAGTAGTGTTATGGTATATTTTTCTCTGCCCATTTATTTTTAATATATATGTGTCTTTATATTTAAAGTGGGTTTCTTCCATAAACAAAATGAAAAGACAACTTATAGAATGGGAGAAAATATTTGCAAATAACACAACGGACAAGGGGTTAATTTCCAAAATATAAAAACAGCTCATAAACGCAATATCAAAAAAACAAACAACCCAATCAAAAAAATGGGCAGAAAACTGAATTAGAAATTTGTCCAAAGAAGACATACAGATGGCCAACAGGCACACGAAAAGATACTCAACATCACTAATTATTATAGAAATGCAAATCAAAACACAACAAGGTATCATTGGTCCCACTTTGGACGGGCCCTCATTCTCTCTCCCTTGGAGCATAACTACTCGCTGCCTGTTCTCCACCCTCCAGCTCCTCATCCTGGCAGTTAAAGTCCTGACCAGTTTGGCCCCAACCTACTTCTTCAACTTTACGTCCTGCTGCTTGTCAGTGTGATCTCTTCCCAGCCTCAACTGCATGCTTCCACTCTTTGCTTTCAGTTCTCCTCCAGCCCTAAGTCCTATCCACACATACACCTCATCCCTTCCACCCAGCTTCCCCAGTCTCCCCAGCCTCTCCAGGCCACAGAGTGGTGCTTCTCCTTCTGACTATGCAGAACTTTCTGGCCTCGCATGCACATGTGACATTTAAGCAATTCAGGATTGTTTGTGCTAACTGTTCTGTGTTTTGTGTCTGTAGTGAGGCTGCAGAACTCCAGGGACCAGATTTGGCACAGTGCGTGTGAGACCCATAGGGAGGCTCTGGCCTGGCACAGACATTGAAAAACAAAAGGTTACATTCACATGTTGACAGCACACACATTGCTTCAGCTAGAAACTGTCATAAGCAAGAATAACTAAAATAGGAAGCAGCTGATTGTTCTTTCTTTGAGCCACATAATAAATCACAACACTATTTGCCGAGCTTTCATGCTGCAGCCCTGGGCACCAAAATTGCTAGTTACAGCTCTGAAAGCCAGGGTCTCCCAGTTTGAGAACAAGACCAGAGTCTGAATCCCGGCTCCACCCTTTCCTGGGTGATTTAAGCAAATTCCTTAATTTCTGACCTTTCTTGTTGTTATTTGGGGAGAAATACCTCTGCCTCGGAGGACTGTTATAAGGACTACTGAGATAGTGTATATAAAATGAGTAAGATTACAAGCAAGACACCAGTGATTATGTGATGAGTTGAATTGCTACGTTTTCGTGAAATACATTGGGAATTTAGGGTGGGGTCTGTAGGGACATGGTGAGGAGACACAAGGCAGGACCAGAGAGGGGTGGACAAACCAAATGCTTAGTCACCTTGTCCAGGGTGGGTTTGGGCTCCAGGTGCAGGGTGATGGGGAGACAGTTGCCCCCAGACAGGAAGGTTGTCCCTTCTTCCTAGTGACGCCCCTGTCTGACCTCGCCTGCTGGGTGATGCACTCCACCGTCTCACACAGGGGATCTCTCACCAGGAGCTCGGTTAATGCCGGCTTCTTGGTTGCTTCTCACCTCTTATGTCCCCACCTTGACTGTAAGAGCCGTCAGTCAGAGACGGCCCCCCCATTCCCCAGAATCTGGCAGAGAGCAGGCATTCAGAACATACTGGTTTTTAGCAGACATTCCCAAGTACACAGTTTCCAAGAATAGAATAAAGACCTCTTCCCAGATGGACTTGCTAACTAGCAAAAGGACAATTAAGATGTTGCAAGGAAGTTATCGGCAAAGGTCCAAGAAGCCGCTTTTCCTAAACTCACGAGGTGCAGCGGGGCGCGTTTTTTGACAGCAATTACAAAGCGCAGGGCAGGTGGAAGAACAAGAAGTACAGAAGAGAACCTGATTTGAGCAAGACCTTTGGCTTTGTTTAGCAACTGTTTACTGGATACCACAGTAGCGTGCCTTGCCCTGCTGTGGTGTGCGAGATGCCTCGATAGCCAGCAAGGGAGAATGGAAATATTTGAAAATAAAAGCCTAATTATTTTAAGGCATATCAAAACAAAAGCAACGAGGGAAACAATCTGGCTCTGACAGGTTATGAGAATGCAGTATCTCTGAAGAAGCTGGGGCCGTCAGCGAGGGGAGGGCAGGGCGCTGGGGGAGCCGCGGGTCTCCTGCCGGCACTGCACTGGCCCCACGAGGAGGCGGCAGGGCTGCTCCTTGACTCAAGAACCAGCAGGGGCCCAGGTCCGGTTTACCCAAATGAAGGAACAGAACACTCCCTCTCGAGCAGAGCCTGGGCTGACATGGCCCCTGAGGGGTGCCCCGACCCCGGATCCCTGCAGGCCAGTCTCCAGACTTTTGCAGCTAGTAAAGGTGCACTTCTTCCCTTTTAATTAAAAAAAAACAAAAACAAAAACAAACAACCCCCTCCAAACACAGAAGGAAGTTTCTCCCCTTTACTTTGAGACTGTTAATACCACCCAGTTGTACTTTCAAAAATTAATAAACTGGGGAGCACAAGCAGAAATCTTGCAAGAGATTACTCCATTAAAGATTTTTTTGCAGTTCCATCATTCCTTACCAGCACAAAGAGGTCTTAAAGGTGGGCCTGCCTTTCCCCCTTCTTTCTCACTTTTTCTTCTTTCTATCCCATCTTTTTTTTTTTTCTCTCTCTTCCCTCCCTTTCCTCCTTTCTCTATTTCCTTTTTAATCTTCTCTCTTCTTGTTTTCCTCTTTTCTTCCAAGGAAAAGAGATTGTTATTATATGTAAGAAGTCTAGAAGTTGGACCCTCACAGGGTCGGGTTATTTCAGCAGCACAAGGAAATCATTAAGGACCTCAGTTCTTTCCATCTTTCCTTCTGCTCTTGGAGACAGCTTTGCTTCCAGGCCAGCTTCCTTCTTGGTCATAAAATGGGAGCCTCAGTTCTAGGTATCACATCACAACACCTAGCTTGGCAAAGAGATGAGCAGAGAAAAAGCTGCCCAGAAATTACCGGAAGTGGTGGGGACTATGGTGCATTGGAGCAAATGACCCTCCCAAACAAAGGCTTTCAAATGCAGTACAGTTTCCTTCCTGCTGCTTCAAAATATTTAATTTTGTTGTTAGAGGGAGGAAAAGGGGATCATGGATGTTCTGAAATAACTGCTTTGTGAGTAAATACATTGTTGCAAGCAGTCAAAATACTGTTATTGCTCCAATGTTGCCGAAGTCAGCACTGAGCTGCAGGGAGGATGGGCCAGCAGCCAGAGATCAAACAAGAGCAAAGGCTTCTCAGCCGGCTCTCTGCCTCTCTGCTGCTGCTGGGAACCTTGCTGCCACCCCGCCACAGCTCTGCCCCCTCCCACCACAAGCTCCCTCAGAGTTTTGGGGTGCTGTCTTCTCCTTTCGTGCCTCCCACAACACCAGCCAGCACCAATGGCACAGCATCTATCACATGCATGGGGATGCAGCTGCACACGCACAGCTTAGTGTGCATTGAGGATGGATCGATCCCCCAACCTTCCCTTTCCAGTTCAATCCCTAATTTCCAGTGGTTCTCAAAGTGTGACCTGCAAACCAGCAGCATCAGCATCACCTGGGATGGTTAGAAATTTTCATTTTTGGTTCCCACCCCAGACCTGCTGAATCAGAATCTCTAGGGGGTGGGACCCAGAAATCTAAGGCTTAACAAGCCCTACAGGGGAGTCTGATGCCCTCTGATGTATGAAAGCCATTGTTCTAAAGCCTCTGTATTGTTTCAGAAACCAACAATCTAAATACTAACCCTGGCTACACATTCATGTCATCTGAGGCGCTTTAAAAAATAATGCCTGGAGGAGACGGAGAAGATGGCGGAGTAGAAGAATGCTCGCAGGTCACCATTTCCCACAAATACACCAAGACCCACATCCACAGACCCACTCAGCCAACCAGAGCACCTGCGGAACTCCGACAGAACATCGCCCTCTTCAAAAGATAAAGATGCCAAAAATCTGGTAGCAGAAAAGGAAAAAAGAAAGAACAAAAGGCAAAGCAGGGCGGGACGGGTCCCGCGGGGAGGGAGCAGCAAAGGAGGACTGGCGCTCGCTCGCTGGGTCCCCCTCTCCAACTGAGAGGCCAGCGGGACGGAGGGGGAGCCTCCGAGGCTGGGATCTGTACAGAGCAGCCCTTGATTAACAGAACTAAGTTAAATGGGCACACAGCGTCCCCCCGACACCAAGCCTGAGACGCGGCCAGCAGCGGCGGGCAGGGCCAGGCTGCACAAGCCGGGCGGAGGACGGGGGCGGCTGCACGGAGGCAGCCCCGGGGGAACGCAAGGGGCTGTGCGCCGTGGCTGTGGGTGCACAGGGCAGAACAACCTGGGCCCTCCATAAAACAGCAAGGTTGATGTGCTCTCGGGGGAAGGATGCACACCCCCATCTCTGAAAACCCACGGAAAGTTTTTGGGGGAAGACAGGCGGGGCGCAGGCACAGCCGCCATATCCTCCACGCTGAGCACCCAGGCGGGGGCGGGGGCGAAACCTGCATCCGCAACAAAGGGCTTAGCAGCCTCAAAGGCCAGACTGAGACTGGCCTGCAGCCCGGGGCAGATAGGATCCTTCCATCCCGGTCAGTCAGAGAACTTTCTCCACAAAGACAAACAAGGAGCTGGGTCCTGGCTCGGAGCAGGGACAAGGCTGTCCCTCGGTCTTCCTGAGCCCACATGCGGAGCGCCGACCAGGGATGCAGCCTCACTGAGCAGAGGAGCTACCAGGTCCAGGGGAGGGAGAGCAGCCCCCCTGCCTTTTGGGCAGGAACACAGCCCCTGACCGAGGTGCTGGGAAGGGGCACGACCCGCCCTCCTACCTGGCCAGTCTGCAACATCTGACTGTGGCATCCGGAGGGGCAGCGACCCGCCCGCCCACAGCAGAGAGCTGCACCTGACCCAGTGTTAGGAGGAGGCATGATCTGCTTGCCGACAGGTGCTGGGAGCAGCACAGAAGAGGGCGCCAACGGAGGGCCTCTGAAAACAGCAAGCTGAGCTTCCAAAACAGGACAAAGACAGAAAGACTTCACATTAAAAGCACACAGACTCCAGGAGAACACCGACAAACCCCCCCCCCTTTTTTTTAATCTGTTTTTACCTGTTCTATTTTCTATTGCTCTCTTAATTTTTACTTCTTAATTCATTTCTATTTCTCTTGGGTTTTGATGTCCTGTTATTGATTAGACACAGGTTTCAAATACATCTATTCATCTCCTCCCCCCCTTTTTTTGGTAAAGGTTTTAAAAGGACGTCTCAACCCAATTAATACTCTGCTTCAACTCGCTCTTCTATTATTCATTATACACTGTTTTCAAACCCTCTTTCTCCCTTCTTTTAAAATTCTTTCTCTCTCTCTTCTTTTCTTTTCTTTTTTTCCTAAGTTTTATTCCTAAATAGGTATTAGATAGACAAAATCCTTAAGGACCAAAATAAACAACTGATACTCCATAAACCACAGTGCCAGAGAGGTATGAGCAAGATGAAGAAGCAGAAAAACCTTCCCCAATTAAAAGAACAAGAGAAATCCCCTGAAAGAAAGATCAATGAAATAGACGTTGATAGCCTACTAGATCAAGATTTCAAAAAAGAAGTGACCAAATTGCTGAAGGAATTAAAAGAGATAGTATTTAGAGATATAAAATATGTCAAAAATGAAATTGAAGCTATAAAGAAGAGCCAAGTAGAATGGGTAAACTCATTGACAGAGATGAGGAATGATCTAATAGCTGTGCAAAGCCGACTAGATAATGCAGAGGGACGAATTAGTGATCTAGAAGACAGGGCAATAGAAAGCACACATTCAGAAGAACTACAAGAGAAGCAAATAAAAAATAATGAAAATAGCATAAGGGACCTATGGAATAACATAAAGCGTCCCAATCTTCGCATAATAGGTGTCCCAGAAGGAGAAGAAAGATCAAAGGGGATTGAAAAGGTTTTTGAAGAAATCATGACTGAAAACTTCCCAAACTTAAAGAAGGAATCAGATATCCAAGTACACGAAGCTCAGAAGGTCCCAAACAGGAAGAACCGAAATAGACCCACACCAAGACATATCATAATCAAGATGGCCAGAGTCAAGGGTAAAGAAATGATTCTAAAGGCAGCAAGAGAAAAGCAAAGAGTAAGTTACAAGGGAACCCCCATAAGGCTCTCAGCTGATTTCTCTACACAAACACTACAGGCCAGAAGGGAGTGGCAAGATATATTCAAAGCCCTGAATGAAAAAAACATGCAGCCTAGGATCCTTTATCCATCAAGGCTATCCTTGAGGATAGAAGGAGAAATAAAGAGTTTCACAGACAAAAAAAAAAAAAAGCTGCAGGAGTTTAGCAACACTAAACCCATGCTAAAAGAAATATTGAAAGGTCTATTCTAAATAGAAAAGCAGCAGGATGCTAACAGAAATGAGAAACTAACAACTGGAAAGGTGATAACTCATGAATTACAAATAAAGTAAACATGAAATTATAAAACAAGACATACAAATCACTGAGAGTGGGAGAGGGAGGCAAGGAAATATAGAATATATTTTTTTCTTTCTTTTTAAAATTTTTTTAACAGTAGGATGGGTTTGAGATCATGTTACTATCAGCTTAATAAAAACAGTTATAGTAATGTGTTAATAGATTTACAAAAAAAGGGTAACCACAAGCCAAAAACTTACAAAGGAGTCACAAAAATTAAATAAAATCCATGATAATACAAAGGAAAATTACCAAACCACAAAAGGAAGAAGAAAGGAACAAAGAGGATATACCAATTCAACTGCAAAGATAAGTTCAAAATGGCAATAAACACACATCTATCATTAATTACTGTAAATGTTAATGGACTAAATGCTCCAGTCATAAGACATAGAGTGGCAGACTACATAATAAAGCAAGAACCTTCAATATGCTGCATACAAGAGACCCACTTTAGGGAGAAGGACGCATATAGATTGAGAGTGAAAGGATGGAAAAGGATATTCCATGCAAATGGAAAAGCTGAAAAATCAGGTGTTGCAGTACTGATTTCAGACAAAGTAGACTTTAAAACAAAGGCCATAAAGAAAGATAAAGAAGGACATTTTATAATGATTAAAGGAGTGATACAAGATGAGAATATTACACTCGTTAATATATATGCACCCAATATAGGAGCACCTAAGTACATACAAGAATTACTAACAGAGATAAAGGGGGATATTGATGGGGATACAATCATAGTTGGAGATTTTAACACTGAATTAACATCACTAGACAGGTCTTCCAGACAGAAAATAAACAAGGCAACAGAGAAATTAAATACTACAATAGAAAAACTAGATTTGGTGGATATTTTCAGAGCATTACACCCACCAAAAATAGGATATATATTCTTTTCAAGTGCACGTGGAACATTTTCCAGGATCGATCATGTACTTGGGCACAAAAGAAACCTCAACAATTTTAAGAAGATAGAAATTATCTCAAGCATCTTTACTGAACACAATGCCATGAAACTGGAAATCAACAACAGAGAAACAAAGGAGAAAAAAAGGAAAGCATGGAGATTAAACAATATGTTATTGAAAAAACAATCGGCCAATGAGGAATTCAAAGCTGAAATTAAAAAATACCTTGAGACAAATGATAATGAAAACACAACCACTCAAAACCTATGGGACACAGCAAAGGCAGTGCTAAGAGGGAAGTTTATAGCGATACAGGCCTTCCTCAAAAAAGAAGAACAATCTCAAATAAACAATTTAACCCACCACCTGAATGAATTAGAAAAAGAAGAACAAAAAGCCCCAAAAAGCAGCAGAAGGAAGGAAATAATAAAGATCAGAAAGGAATTAAATACAATAGAGACTAACAAGACCATAGAAAATATCAACCAAACCAAAAGCTGGTTTTTTGAAAAAGTAATTAAAATCGACAAACCTCTGGCCAAATTCACAAAGAAGAAAAAAGAGAGAGTACAAATAAGCAAAATAAGAGAGGAAAATGGAGAAATTACAACAAACAAAATAGAAATACACAATATCATATGAGAATATTATGAAAAACTATATGGAACCAAACTGGATAACCTAGAGGAGATGGACAAGTTTCTGGAAACATACTGTCCACCAAGACTGAATCAAGAAGAACCTGAAGACTTGAACATTCAGATCACTAGAAAGGAAATAGAAATAGCAATTAAAAACGTCCCTGCAAATAAAAGTTCAGGACCAGACGGCTTCACCGGGGAATGCTACCAAACATACAAAGAAGAACTCATACCAGTACTTCTCAAAATCTTCCACACAATTGAAAAGGAGGGAATACTCCCAAACCCATTCTATGAAGCCACCATCACCCTGATACCAAAACCAGGGAAAGACACTACAAAAAAAGAGAATTATAGGGCAATATCACTGATGAACATAGACGCCAAAATCCTCACCAAAATTTTAGCAAATAGAATCCAACAACACATAAAAAAGATTATACATCATGACCAAGTGGGGTTCATCCCAGGGACACAAGGCTGGTTAAACATACGCAAGTCAATCAATGTAATACATCACATCAACAAGAGAAATGACAAAAACCACATGATCATCTCAATCGATGCAGAAAAAGCATTTGATAAAATTCAACACCCATTTATGATAAAAATTCTCGCCAAAGTGGGTATAGAGGGAACATATCTCAACATAATAAAAGCTATAAATGACAAACCTACAGCCAGCATAGTACTCAACGGTGAAAAACTGAAAAACTTCCCACTAAAATCTGGGACAATACAAGGATTCCCACTATCACCACTCCTATTCAACATAGTCCTGGAAGTCCTAGCCACAGTAATCAGGCAAGAGAAAGAAATAAAAGGGATCCAAATTGGAAAAGAAGAGGTGAAAGTATCACTATATGCTAATGACATGTTACTATATATAGAAAACCCTAAAAGGTCCACACAAAAGCTACTAGAGCTGATTGAAAAATTCAGCAAGGTAGCAGGTTACAAAATTAACGTTCAATAATCAGTTGCATTTCTTTACACTAACGATAAATCAACAGAAGAAGAAAGTAAAGAAACAATCCCCTTTAAAATAGCACCCAAAATAATAAAATATCTGGGAATAAATCTAACCAAGGAGGTGAAAGAATTATACACAGAAAACTATAAACCATTGATGAAGGATATTAAAGAAGACTTTAAAAAATTGAAAGGTATTCCATTCTCTTGGATTGGAAGAATCAATATTGTTAAAATGGTCACACTACCCAAGGCCATCAACAGATTTAATGCAATCCCTATCCAATTACCCAGGACATATTTCACAGAACTAGAATAAGTCATAATAAAATTCATATGGAACCATCAAAGACCTAGAAATGCCAAAGCATTACTGAAGAGAAAGAAAGAGGCTGGAGGAATAACTCTCCCAGACTTCAGACAATACTATAGAGCTACAGTCATCAAGACAGCATGGTATTGGTACCAAAACAGACATATAGACCAATGGAACAGAATAGAGAGCCCAGAAATGAACTCACAAACTTTTGGTCAACTAATCTTTGACAAAGGAGGAAAAATATACAATGGAATAAAGACAGTCTCTTCAGCAAATGGTGTTGGGAAAACTGGACAGCAGCATGTAAAACAATGAAGCTAGAACACTCCCTTACACCATATACAAAAATCAACTCAAAATGGATCAAAGACTTAAACATACGACAAGATAAAATAAACCTAGAGGAAAACATAGGCAAAACATTATATGACATACATCTCAAAAATTTTCTCCTTGTAGAAATAAAAGCAAGAATAAACAAATGGGACCTAATGAAACTTACAAGCTTCTGCACAGCAAAGGAAACCAGAAGTAAAACAAGAAGACAACCTATGGAATGGGAGAAAATTTTTGCAAGTGAATCCGACAAAGGCTTGATCTCCAGAATATATAAGCAGCTCATATGACTCAATAAGAAAAAAAATAAACAACCCAATCCAAAAATGGGCAGAAGACCTAAACAAGCAATTCTCCAAGGAAGACATACAAATGATCAAAAAGCACATGAAAAAATGCTCAATATCACTAATTATCAGAGAAATGCAAATCAAAACTACAATGAGGTATCACCTCACACCAGTCAGAATGGCCGTCATTCAAAAATCCACAAATGACAAATGCTGGAGAGGCTGTGGAGAAAGGGGAACCCTCCTACACTGCGGGTGGGAATGCAGTTTGGTGCAGCCACTATGGAAAACAGTGTGGAGATTCCTCAAAAGACTAGGAATAGACTTACCATATGACCCAGGAATCCCACTCCTGGGCTTGTATCCAGAAGGAACCCTACTTCAGGATGACACCTGCACCCCAATGTTCATAGCAGCACTATTTACAATAGCCAAAACATGGAAACAGCCTAAATGTCCATCAACAGGTGACTGGATAAAGAAGAAGTGGTATAATTATACAATGGAATACTACTCAGCCATAAAAACCGACAACATAATGCCATTTGCAGCAACATGGATGCTCCTGGAGAATGTCATTCTAAGTGAAGTAAGCCAGAAAGAGAAAGAAAAATACCATATGAGATCACTCATATGTGGAATGTAAACAAACAAAAACAAAGTGTAAATACAGGACAGAAATAGACTCATAGACAGAGAATACAGACTTGTGGTTGCCAGGGGGGCGGAGGGTGGGAAGGGATAGCCTGGGATTTCAAAATTGTAGAATAGATAAACAAGATTACACTGTATAGCACAGGGAAATATACACAAAATGTTATGATAACTCACAGAGAAAAAAAAGTGACAATGAGTGTGTATATGTCCATGTATGACTGAAAAATTATGCTGAACACTGGAATTTGACACAACATTGTAAAATGATTATAAATCAATAAAAAATGTTAAAAAAAATAGCAGAAGCTCAAAAAAGGAAAAAGGGAAAAGAACACCCATGCTTAATTCTAAAATTGGTGAAAATAATAGGTGCAACTAACAACATATTTTTACAAACTGACTTTCTGCAGTAAAATTTAATGACACTTAAATGTCATCAATGCAAATAAGTGATTATAACCCAAAAGCTGTCCAAGAAAGGAATAACTCCAAAACTCAAGTTTTCTTTTTCTTGTATCTGAAGAAAACCACTACAAAATAATCAAACATTTAAATATCTTTCACCAACTCATTTAAGGTAATATATTTAAAAAAAGAACAATTTCTACATGAGTCAATTAAAATATACACACTGATTAAAAAAAAAATCTGTCATTTATCCGATGATTTGACATGAGCTGCAGAATTCCTGTAAGAGTGAAAAAAACCTAAAGCTTGCCAGTTTATCCCTTTTTGATTATTTAGGTGTCTTCAAAGTGACTTAAAAACCTAAAAATTTCCTTCATCAATGGTTTATAGTTTTCTGTGTATAATTCTTTCACCTCCTTGGTTAGATTTATTCCCAGATATTTTATTACTTTGGGTGCTATTTTAAAGGGGATTGTTTCTTTACTGTCTTTTTCTGTTGATTCATCATTAGTGTGAATACTGCAACTGATTTTTGAACGTTAATTTTGTAAGCTGCTACCTTGCTGAATTCTTCAATCAGCTCTAGTAGTTTTTGTGTGGACCTTTTGGGGATTGTACACAGAAAACTATAAACCATTGATGATGGCAATTAAAGAAGACTTTAAAAAATGGAAAGATATCCCATGCTTTTGAATTCGAAGAATTAATATTTTAAAAATAGTCACACTGCCCAAGGCAATCTGCAGATTTAATGCAATCCCTATCCAACTACCCAGAACATATTTCACAGAACTAGAACAAATCATAATAAAATTTACATGGAACCATCAAAGACCTTGAATTGCCAAAGCATTACTGAAGAGAAAGAAAGAGGCTGGAGGAATAACTCTCCCAGGCTTCAGACAATACTATAGAGCTACAGTCATCAAGACAGCATGGTATTGGTACCAAAACAGACATAGACCAATGGAACAGAATAGCGAGCCCAGAAGTGAACCCACAAACCTTTGGTCAACTAATCTTTGACAAAGGAGGAAAAATATACAATGGAATAAAGACAGTCTCTTCAGCAAATGGTGTTGGGAAAACTGGACAGCAGCATGTAAAACAATGAAGCTAGAACACTCCCTTACACCATATACAAAAATCAACTCAAAATGGATCAAAGACTTAAACATACGACAAGATAAAATAAACCTAGAGGAAAACATAGGCAAAACATTATATGACATACATCTCAAAAATTTTCTCCTTGTAGAAATAAAAGCAAGAATAAACAAATGGGACCTAATGAAACTTACAAGCTTCTGCACAGCAAAGGAAACCAGAAGTAAAACAAGAAGACAACCTATGGAATGGGAGAAAATTTTTGCAAGTGAATCCGACAAAGGCTTGATCTCCAGAATATATAAGCAGCTCATATGACTCAATAAGAAAAAAAATAAACAACCCAATCCAAAAATGGGCAGAAGACCTAAACAAGCAATTCTCCAAGGAAGACATACAAATGATCAAAAAGCACATGAAAAAATGCTCAATATCACTAATTATCAGAGAAATGCAAATCAAAACTACAATGAGGTATCACCTCACACCAGTCAGAATGGCCGTCATTCAAAAATCCACAAATGACAAATGCTGGAGAGGCTGTGGAGAAAGGGGAACCCTCCTACACTGCGGGTGGGAATGCAGTTTGGTGCAGCCACTATGGAAAACAGTGTGGAGATTCCTCAAAAGACTAGGAATAGACTTACCATATGACCCAGGAATCCCACTCCTGGGCTTGTATCCAGAAGGAACCCTACTTCAGGATGACACCTGCACCCCAATGTTCATAGCAGCACTATTTACAATAGCCAAAACATGGAAACAGCCTAAATGTCCATCAACAGGTGACTGGATAAAGAAGAAGTGGTATAATTATACAATGGAATACTACTCAGCCATAAAAACCGACAACATAATGCCATTTGCAGCAACATGGATGCTCCTGGAGAATGTCATTCTAAGTGAAGTAAGCCAGAAAGAGAAAGAAAAATACCATATGAGATCACTCATATGTGGAATGTAAACAAACAAAAACAAAGTGTAAATACAGGACAGAAATAGACTCATAGACAGAGAATACAGACTTGTGGTTGCCAGGGGGGCGGAGGGTGGGAAGGGATAGCCTGGGATTTCAAAATTGTAGAATAGATAAACAAGATTACACTGTATAGCACAGGGAAATATACACAAAATGTTATGATAACTCACAGAGAAAAAAAAGTGACAATGAGTGTGTATATGTCCATGTATGACTGAAAAATTATGCTGAACACTGGAATTTGACACAACATTGTAAAATGATTATAAATCAATAAAAAATGTTAAAAAAAATAGCAGAAGCTCAAAAAAGGAAAAAGGGAAAAGAACACCCATGCTTAATTCTAAAATTGGTGAAAATAATAGGTGCAACTAACAACATATTTTTACAAACTGACTTTCTGCAGTAAAATTTAATGACACTTAAATGTCATCAATGCAAATAAGTGATTATAACCCAAAAGCTGTCCAAGAAAGGAATAACTCCAAAACTCAAGTTTTCTTTTTCTTGTATCTGAAGAAAACCACTACAAAATAATCAAACATTTAAATATCTTTCACCAACTCATTTAAGGTAATATATTTAAAAAAAGAACAATTTCTACATGAGTCAATTAAAATATACACACTGATTAAAAAAAAAATCTGTCATTTATCCGATGATTTGACATGAGCTGCAGAATTCCTGTAAGAGTGAAAAAAACCTAAAGCTTGCCAGTTTATCCCTTTTTGATTATTTAGGTGTCTTCAAAGTGACTTAAAAACCTAAAAATTTCCTTCATCAATGGTTTATAGTTTTCTGTGTATAATTCTTTCACCTCCTTGGTTAGATTTATTCCCAGATATTTTATTACTTTGGGTGCTATTTTAAAGGGGATTGTTTCTTTACTGTCTTTTTCTGTTGATTCATCATTAGTGTGAATACTGCAACTGATTTTTGAACGTTAATTTTGTAAGCTGCTACCTTGCTGAATTCTTCAATCAGCTCTAGTAGTTTTTGTGTGGACCTTTTGGGGATTGTACACAGAAAACTATAAACCATTGATGATGGCAATTAAAGAAGACTTTAAAAAATGGAAAGATATCCCATGCTTTTGAATTCGAAGAATTAATATTTTAAAAATAGTCACACTGCCCAAGGCAATCTGCAGATTTAATGCAATCCCTATCCAACTACCCAGAACATATTTCACAGAACTAGAACAAATCATAATAAAATTTACATGGAACCATCAAAGACCTTGAATTGCCAAAGCATTACTGAAGAGAAAGAAAGAGGCTGGAGGAATAACTCTCCCAGGCTTCAGACAATACTATAGAGCTACAGTCATCAAGACAGCATGGTATTGGTACCAAAACAGACATAGACCAATGGAACAGAATAGCGAGCCCAGAAGTGAACCCACAAACCTTTGGTCAACTAATCTTTGACAAAGGAGGAAAAATATACAATGGAATAAAGACAGTCTCTTCAGCAAATGGTGTTGGGAAAACTGGACAGCAGCATGTAAAACAATGAAGCTAGAACACTCCCTTACACCATATACAAAAATCAACTCAAAATGGATCAAAGACTTAAACATACGACAAGATAAAATAAACCTAGAGGAAAACATAGGCAAAACATTATATGACATACATCTCAAAAATTTTCTCCTTGTAGAAATAAAAGCAAGAATAAACAAATGGGACCTAATGAAACTTACAAGCTTCTGCACAGCAAAGGAAACCAGAAGTAAAACAAGAAGACAACCTATGGAATGGGAGAAAATTTTTGCAAGTGAATCCGACAAAGGCTTGATCTCCAGAATATATAAGCAGCTCATATGACTCAATAAGAAAAAAAATAAACAACCCAATCCAAAAATGGGCAGAAGACCTAAACAAGCAATTCTCCAAGGAAGACATACAAATGATCAAAAAGCACATGAAAAAATGCTCAATATCACTAATTATCAGAGAAATGCAAATCAAAACTACAATGAGGTATCACCTCACACCAGTCAGAATGGCCGTCATTCAAAAATCCACAAATGACAAATGCTGGAGAGGCTGTGGAGAAAGGGGAACCCTCCTACACTGCGGGTGGGAATGCAGTTTGGTGCAGCCACTATGGAAAACAGTGTGGAGATTCCTCAAAAGACTAGGAATAGACTTACCATATGACCCAGGAATCCCACTCCTGGGCTTGTATCCAGAAGGAACCCTACTTCAGGATGACACCTGCACCCCAATGTTCATAGCAGCACTATTTACAATAGCCAAAACATGGAAACAGCCTAAATGTCCATCAACAGGTGACTGGATAAAGAAGAAGTGGTATAATTATACAATGGAATACTACTCAGCCATAAAAACCGACAACATAATGCCATTTGCAGCAACATGGATGCTCCTGGAGAATGTCATTCTAAGTGAAGTAAGCCAGAAAGAGAAAGAAAAATACCATATGAGATCACTCATATGTGGAATGTAAACAAACAAAAACAAAGTGTAAATACAGGACAGAAATAGACTCATAGACAGAGAATACAGACTTGTGGTTGCCAGGGGGGCGGAGGGTGGGAAGGGATAGCCTGGGATTTCAAAATTGTAGAATAGATAAACAAGATTACACTGTATAGCACAGGGAAATATACACAAAATGTTATGATAACTCACAGAGAAAAAAATGTGACAATGAGTGTGTATATGTCCATGTATGACTGAAAAATTGTGCTGAACACTGGAATTTGACACAACATTGTAAAATGACTATAAATCAAGTTGCAGAATAGAAAAAGTTTGTTTTGTTGCAGGTTTTACAGGAACACCGTGATCTGACCCATGTGGACAGCTGCAAAGTATTACAAGAACAAAGAAATCCTACACCAAGAAGTTTGTAGCAACCAACCAGAGCCCCTCCCCTTTTTAGTGGAAAAAGACCCTGAAGTCTGACTTGAGGAAGATGGTTCTCCAAGATATTATTAGTCTGCCATTATCTTGGTCTGCAGCTGTCTACATGGATCAGGTCATAGTGCCTCTGTAGAATCTCTAACAAAACAAAAGTTATTTTCTATTCTGCAACTTGTTGCCTTTATATAAGAGCAAAAGTGTTAATATCCTTAAAGATCAGAGCCTTGAAAATAGGCTCTCCTGTATATTTCAGACTAAAGGCAACATTGTTTTACAAAAGGTGCAGATCCAGCAAGACTAAGCCTAGAAAACAGGGCACAGGGTTAAAGCCAAAAGGACAGATCTTCTATGGTGTCAGAATTTTTTCTTTTCTATTATAGTATATTCTACTTTTATGTTCTAAGTTTATAGGAATAAAGTTCAGCCTTTTCCCATTTAAAAAAAAAAAAAAGAAAAGAAACAGATGATTAGCCTTTACCTTATCACTGTGCACTATAGATTCTTTTGATTGATACATTTGTTCCAAGAGAACTTTGCAAACCTAACGGATAAATGGCGGCATTATGCAAATTCTACATACTTGAGGACAGATAGTTAAATAGAAGCTACCAATTCGTATTATCTTTCAAATGTCTTCAGGGCAAGTTCTCTCATCAAATGTACAGCATCTTGCAAGTGTGGAGGTTTTGGCATCTATCTGCATGAAGTCTAGTTTCATATAAGTGGGGAAAGATTCTGAAATTAAGACAAGTCAAATTTAAAAAACATGATCCTAATTCATTTTAAATTAGAACAAAATATGAACAATGTAAATATTAACAGGATAGAACTGTCAAAAAAACTTCATTCTTCAAAACATTTCAGCACTGAAGATTAAGAATGAAAAATTGAAACTGTCTATGCTATAAATAAATCAAAGTTTCCTTCACATTTTCTTAGGAAAATCATGTATGTTTTGATGGATGAACTGAATATATTTAATTTCAAGGTGTGCTTAAAACAAAACTGTCACTACATTAAAAAGATGGTTTTCATGCTGGAAATGAACTAAACTGAGTCACAGCTTATCTGACAAATGTTTCAGTGTTTCATTTTCCTTTCCCAAGCCTACCAAATGTTTGTGTCAAATGTGCCACAATCATCTCACAATCTCAGATGCTTCTTCACAAACTGGTATAGGGAAGAAAAATTATACAAAGAAACCAATGCATAAAATGTAGACGTTAATGTGTATGTTCTCCATTTTAACCTAACGTTTTTGTCATTTTTCCTCCTTTTGGTTTCTAATTCTTGAAATAACCCTGAGAATCATGCATCTTGCTTCAACAGAGAATAAGAAAAAGAGAGGAGGAGGAGAAACCCAGCACCCCCGCCACCCCAGTTTCTAGGGTGGTGGAGCAGTGTAGACAATGCTCCACTGTGGTCACTAGCAGACGAGGCTAGGAGATAAGACAGGGACCAGGGTCAGAGGAAGAGGGAAAATGATTAATTTACTTCTGAACATGTGCAATTAGAGCAGACACCTCATTCAATCAGTATCTGAATACCTAAAAAGTTGCTAGGCTGCAGGAATTACAAAGAAAGTTGGATCTGCAGGTCTAATCTAAGATTTGGGTGTCATCAGGTGGTATAAGGAAAAAGTCTGAATGAGACCAGTCCAAATGAGTGTACAGAGGAAAAAAAGAGGTGGACTGAGACCTTTAGAAGAGCAAGTTTAAGAGAAATGCAGGAAAGGGGAGCCAACAAAAGAAGAGCCCGAAATACAGAAGGTAAGTCAAGAGAGACCAGTGCTACTAGCGGAGAATTTCAGTAACTAGCATCAACCTCTCACAAAACTCAGATGAGGCCTGAGAAATACCTATTAAAACGTTCAACTAGGAAGTCAGTGGTGTCCTTATTGGGGAAATTTCTATGGGTGAAGCGAGAGATAACAACACGTTGAGCAAAAGAAAACAGAAAGAAGGGAAAGGAAGAATAGGGTAACTTTTATTAGCTTTGCTATAAGGAGAAGGAGAATTATACGGCAATAGGGAGAAGGAAGACTCTGGACCATGAGAACATACAGTGAAAAGGAACTTAAAGGAGAAGAAACTAATGGAGATTAAGTTGAAGACACAGGAAAGATCTTGGTTCTAAGACTTTCTCCAAACTAACTTCTGAACCTCAATATTTGTCTCATTTACTTTAACCCACAGGAACCAGAGCTGGGAGAAAACAGATATATTCTCTAACAGAAAACCTTTCCAGATTCCACTAATTTCTAACTATTTCCCGCCCTGTCCCCATACATGCATGACAGTGCGCTATGTGCACGGGCACAGACAACTTCAGATCTGTACCGAAGTCTCCGCTGTGGATAAACAGAAAACAAAGACCCCTGAACTGGACACCACAGCACAAGGATTTGTATTATTTGTCATTTTCTCACTTTCAAAAGAAAATAACCCCCTTTTCTAAAAAAATACAAATTATGGAATTTGAGAAAAGCATTTCAATGAGAAAAGAATACAATTATAGAATCAATAAATTCTAGAATGAGAGTTTAGCAGGTATAATTGGAAAGATGCTAGATTAGAACTTCAGATTCCAGATCTGTCATTAACTCGTTTTAGGATTATGAGCTACCTCTTCTACCTTTCTGAACTTCAGTTTTCTCAACTGTAAAACTCGTGAACTAGATAAAACAGATTACTGTGGTCCCATCCAGCCTTAATAAGAACGTGATTCTGGTCATATGTATGCTATTTCTAGGTTAAAAAAAAACAAACAAGGTTCAAAGAAGACAAGTCAATGACCTGAAAAGTTAGTATGGTAGAGCCATCTAGGAATTTATGGTTCCCAATTCCCAAACTAATGTTCCTTAGGCTATGAAAAGTTTGTGTTTTTATGGCATATGCAGATATTGATGATTTTTAAAAAGCCTCTTTTTTTTCTCTCCTGCAAATTACATTTTCAAGGATGGGCACAGCCAAGGCTACAGTAAAAAGTGGAGCACATGCAGAATGTCTCTCCTTATATCCATCCAGCTTAGTGCCTCTCTGACTGGGTCATGCTTACTATGGCCCTGAACTATTTAATCAAAGAAATAGACAAAAGGTCTGTAGTGGCCACTACCTATCCAGTCCACAGGAGTCCTGTGCCTTCAACACAGGGTATACAACGTTCCCTATACCCACTGGATCCTAGGATGTCTCACAGTGACCTCATGAGTTCAACCCCTCTCTGACAAACTAAGGCTGATGGTGCAGAGCAGGTGAAAGACACTGTCAACTGCCTTGGTCCCTACTTTGTGTTCCAGTCACTCATACTATAAAGACTTCAAAGATGACCCTGCAGAGTTTCCTAAACAATTAACAGGAACTTTTCTATTATTTTCAAAAGTAGTTATGGTGAAATCCAGTTTGAGTAGTAACATAAAGACAGAGTGGAAATAGGAGAGAAAAAGGGGTACTGGGAAAAAAACAAATAAATATTTGTCATTTAATTACTTTCTACATGGGGTCAAACAAACTTATTTTAATACATATACAGATATATATCATACCAAGTATTTTCTGTATTTACATTTGCATACACATTTAAAAAGGAATAGTTTAAGCCTTTTTATTCAAACATCTAACAAAGCATTCCTACTCATATTTTGTTAAATAATCTTATAATGTTATTGATCCAGCATTCTTGGAATTTATCAACACTGTAAAACATGCAGTAAAGAGACACATTCTTGGTCAAATGATACATAAAATACAGATTTGTTTGTCTCAGCTAAATTTCCACAGCTAAACAATCCACTTCTTCCAGGAAAACAATAACACCACATTCATTGAAACTGCTTTCTATAATTTACCCTAAAATATCTGCCAACTATATATAGCAAGAACTCATGATGTTGAAAATAAATTCAATAAATCTTTTGATCAACTTCTTTAGTTAATGTTGAATATTTTACAGCATTCAACTTCATTGCAAACTACTGTTTAATTCTTCAAAAGCATTACTAAAATAGCTAAGACATATTGTTTTATCATATGGTCCATCCCTAATAAAAAACGATAGTCTATGAAAAACCTTAACTACTATATATAAAATAGAAAAAAAAAAACAAGCTTATACTGTATAGCACAGGGAACTATATTCAATATCTTGTAGTAACCTACTATGAAAAAGGAGATGAAAACAAATATATGAATGTATATGTATAACTGAACTATTATGCTGTACACCAGAAACTGACAAAAGAATGTAAACTGACTACACGTGAATTAAAAAAAAAAAAAAGAAGAAGAAGAAGAAGAAGAAAAGAACAAAAGAAAAACTTAAGGGCAAAAGGCTAATTTAATACAAAAATACATTCCAGGTAATAAGGTAACAAACTCCTCCTGTCAATTTTTTCTTTTTCTTTTTCTTTTTTAACATTTTTTATTGATTTATAATCATTTTACAATGTTGTGTCAAATTCCAGTGTTCAGCACAATTTTTGAGTCATTCATGGACATATACACACTGTCACATTTTTTTCTCTGTGAGTTATCATAACATTTTGTGTATATTTCCCTGTGCTATACAGTGTAATCTTGTTTATCTATTCTACAATTTTGAAATCCCAGGCTATCCCTTCCCACCCTCCACCCCCCTGGTAACCACAAGTCTGTATTCTCTGTCTGTGAGTCTATTTCTGTTCTGTATTTACGCTTTGTTTTTGTTTGTTTGTTTGTTTTTGTTTTTGTTTTTAGATTCCACATATGAGCGATCTCATATGGTATTTTTCTTTCTCTTTCTGGCTTACTTCACTTAGAATGACATTCTCCAGGAGCATCCATGTTGCTGCAAATGGCATTATGTTGTCGGTTTTTATGGCTGAGTAGTATTCCATTGTATAATTATACCACTTCTTCTTTATCCAGTCACCTGTTGATGGACATTTAGGCTGTTTCCATGTTTTGGCTATTGTAAATAGTGCTGCTATGAACATTGGGGTGCAGGTGTCATCCTGAAGTAGGGTTCCTTCTGGATACAAGCCCAGGAGTGGGATTCCTGGGTCATATGGTAAGTCTATTCCTAGTCTTTTGAGGAATCTCCACACTGTTTTCCATAGTGGCTGCACCAAACTGCATTCCCACCCGCAGTGTAGGAGGGTTCCCCTTTCTCCACAGCCTCTCCAGCATTTGTCATTTGTGGATTTTTGAATGATGGCCATTCTGACTGGTGTGAGGTGATACCTCATTGTAGTTTTGATTTGCATTTCTCTGATAATTAGTGATATTGAGCATTTTTTCATGTGCTTTTTGATCATTTGTATGTCTTCCTTGGAGAATTGCTTGTTTAGGTCTTCTGCCCATTTTTGGATTGGGTTGTTTATTTTTTTCTTATTGAGTCATATGAGCTGCTTATATATTCTGGAGATCAAGCCTTTGTCGGATTCATTTGCAAAAATTTTCTCCCATTCCATAGGTTGTCTTCTTGTTTTACATCTGGTTTCCTTTGCTGTGCAGAAGCTTGTAAGTTTCATTAGGTCCCATTTGTTTATTCTTGCTTTTATTTCTTCTAGGAGAAAATTTTTGAAATGTATGTCAGATAATGTTTTGCCTATGTTTTCCTCTAGGAGGTTTCTTGTATCTTGTCTTATGTTTAAGTCTTTATCCATTTTGAGTTGATTTTTGTATATGGTGTAAGGGAGTGTTCTAGTTTCATTTATGCTGCTGTCCAGTTTTCCCAACACCATTTGCTGAAGAGACTGTCTTTATTCCATTGTATATTCTTGCCTCCTTTGTCAAAGATTAATTGACCAAAACTTGTGGGTTCATTTCTGGGCTCTCTATTCTGTTCCATTGGTCTATATGTCTGTTTTGGTACCAATACCATGCTGTCTTGATGACTGTAGCTCTATAGTATTGTCTGAAGTCTGGGAGAGTTATTCCTCCAGCCTCTTTCTTTCTCTTCAGTAATGCTTTGGCAATTCTAGGTCTTTGATGATTCCATATGAATTATATTATGATTTTTTTCTACTTCTGTGAAATATGTCTTGGGTAATTGGATAGGGATTGCATTAAATCTGTAGATGGCCTTGGGCAGTGTGACCATTTTAACAATATTGATTCTTCCAATCCAAGAGCATGGAATATCTTTCCATTTTTTAAAGTCTTCTTTAATTTCCTTCATCAATGGTTTATAGTTTTCTGTGTATAATTCTTTCACCTCCTTGGTTAGATTTATTCCCAGATATTTTATTACTTTGGGTGCTATTTTAAAGGGGATTGTTTCTTTACTTTCTTCTTCTGTTGATTTATCGTTAGTGTAAAGAAATGCAACTGATTATTGAACGTTAATTTTGTAACCTGCTACCTTGCTGAATTCTTCAATCAGCTCTAGTAGCTTTTGTGTGGACCTTTTAGGGTTTTCTATATATAGTAACATGTCATTAGCATATAGTGATACTTTCACCTCTTCTTTTCCAATTTGGATCCCTTTTATTTCTTTCTCTTGCCTGATTACTGTGGCTAGGACTTCCAGGACTATGTTGAATAGGAGTGGTGATAGTGGGAATCCTTGTATTGTCCCAGATTTTAGTGGGAAGCTTTTCAGTTTTTCACCGTTGAGTACTATGTTGGCTGTAGGTTTGTCAATTATAGCTTTTATTATGTTGAGATATGTTCCCTCTATACCCACTTTGGCGAGAATTTTTATCATAAATGGGTGTTGAATTTTATCAAATGCTTTTTCTGCATCGATTGAGATGATCATGTGGTTTTTGTCCTTTCTCTTGTTGATGTGATGTATTACATTGATTGACTTGCGTATGTTTAACCAGCCTTGTGTCCCTGGGATGAACCCCACTTGGTCATGATGTATAATCTTTTTTATGTGTTGTTGGATTCTATTTGCTAAAATTTTGGTGAGGATTTTGGCGTCTATGTTCATCAGTGATATTGGCCTATAATTCTCTTTTTTTTTTTGTAGTGTCTTTCCCTGGTTTTGGTATCAGGGTGATGGTGTCTTCATAGAATGCGTTTAGGAGTATTCCATCCTTTTCAATCATCTGCGAGAGTTTGTGAAGTACTGGTATGAGTTCTTCTTTGTATGTTTGGTAGAATTCCCCGTTGAAGCCATCCGGTCCTGGACTTTTATTTGTAGGGAGGTTTTTAATTGCTATTTCTATTTCCTTTCTAGGGATCGGTTTGTTCAGGTGGTCAGTTTCTTCTTGATTCAGTCTTGGTGGACAGTATGTTTCCAGAAACTTGTCCATCTCCTCTAGGTTATCCAGTTTGGTTCCATATAGTTTTTTGTAACTATTCTCGTATGATATTCTGTATTTCTATTTTGTTTGTTGTAATTTCTCCATTTTCCTCTCGTATTTTGCTAATTTGTACCCTCTCTTTTTTCTTCTTTGTGAATTTGGCCAGAGGTTTGTCAATTTTATTTACTTTTTCAAAAAACCAGCTTTTGGTTTGGTTGATTTTTTCTATGGTCTTGTTAGTCTCTATTGTATTTAATTCCTTTCTGATCTTTATTATTTCCTTCCTTCTGCTGCTTTTTGGGGCTTTTTGTTCTTCTTTTTCTAATTCATTCAAGTGGTGGGTTAAATTGTTTACCTGAGATTGTTCTTCTTTTTTGAGAAAGGCCTGTATCGCTATAAACTTCCCTCTTAGCACTGCCTTTGCTGTGTCCCATAGGTTTTGAGTGGTTGTGCTTTCATTGTCATTTGTCTCAAGGTATTTTTTAATTTCAGCTTTGAATTCCTCATTGGCCGATTGTTTTTTCAATAACATATTGTTTAATCTCCATGCTTTCCTTTTTTTCTCCTTTGTTTCTCTGTTGTTGATTTCCAGTTTCATGGCATTGTGTTCAGTAAAGATGCTTGAGATAATTTCTATCTTCTTAAAATTGTTGAGGTTTCTTTTGTGCCCAAGTACATGATCGATCCTGGAAAATGTTCCACGTGCACTTGAAAAGAATATATATCCTATTTTTGGTGGGTGTAATGCTCTGAAAATATCCACCAAATCTAGTTTTTCTATTGTAGTATTTAATTTCTCTGTTGCCTTGTTTATTTTCTGTCTGGAAGATCTGTCTAGTGATGTTAATTCAGTGTTAAAATCTCCAACTATGATTGTATCCCCATCAATATCCCCCTTTATCTCTGTTAGTAATTCTTGTATGTACTTGGGTGCTCCTATATTGGGTGCATATATATTAACAAGTATAATATCCTCATCTTGTATCACTGCTTTAATCATTATAAAATGTCCTTCTTTATCTTTCTTTATGGCCTTTGTTTTAAAGTCTATTTTGTCTGAAATCAGTACTGCAACACCTGCTTTTTTGTCTTTTCCATTTGCATGGAATATCCTTTTCCATCCTTTCACTCTCAATCTATATGCGTCCTTCTCCCTAAAGTGGGTCTCTTGTATGCAGCATATTGAAGGTTCTTGCTTTATTATGTAGTCTGCCACTCTATGTCTTATGACTGGAGCATTTAGTCCATTAACATTTACAGTAATTAATGATAGATGTGTGTTTATTGCCATTTTGAACTTATCTTTGCAGTTGAATTGGTATATCCTCTTTGTTCCTTTCTTCTTCCTTTTGTGGTTTGGTAATTTTCCTTTGTATTATCATGGATTTTATTTAATTTTTGTGACTCCTTTGTAAGTTTTTGGCTTGTGGTTACCCTTTTTTTGTAAATCTATTAACACATTACTATAACTGTTTTTATTAAGCTGATAGTAACATGATCTCAAGCCCATCCTACTGTTAAAAAAATTTTAAAAAGAAAGAAAAAAATATGTTCTATATTTCCCTGCCTCCCTGTCCCACTCTCAGTGATTTGTATGTCTTCTTTTATAATTTCATGTTCACTTTATTTGTAATTCATGAGTTATCACCTTTCCAGTTGTGTGTTTCTCATTTCTGTAGCATCCTTCTTCTTTTCTATTTTGAATAGCCCTTTCAATATTTCTTTTAGCATGGGTTTAGTGTTGCTAAACTCCTGCAGCTTTTTTTTTTTTTTTTGTCTGTGAAACTCTTTGTTTCTCCTTCTATCCTCAAGGGTAGCTTTGCTGGATAAAGGATCCTAGGCTGCATGTTTTTTTCATTCAGGGCTTTGAATATATCTTGCCACTCCCTTCTGGCCTGTAGTGTTTGTGTAGAGAAATCAGCTGAGAGCCTTATGGGGGTTCCCTTGTAACTTACTCTTTGCTTTTCTCTTGCTGCCTTTAGAATCATTTCTTTACCCTTGACTCTGGCCATCTTGATTATGATATGTCTTGGTGTGGGTCTATTTCGGTTCTTCCTGTTTGGGACCTTCTGAGCTTCGTGTACTTGGATATCTGATTCCTTCTTTAAGTTTGGGAAGTTTTCAGTCATGATTTCTTCAAAAACCTTTTCAATCCCCTTTGATCTTTCTTCCCCTTCTGGGACCCCTATTATGTGAAGATTGGGACGCTTCATGTTATTCCATAGGTCCCTTATGCTATTTTCATTATTTTTTATTTGCTTCTCTTGTAGTTCTTCTTTATGGGTGCTTTCTATTGCCCTGTCTTCTAGATCACTAATTCGTTCCTCTGCATTATCTAGTCGGCTTTGCACAGCTATTAGATCACTCCTCATCTCTGTCAATGAGTTTACCCATTCTACTTGGCTCTTCTTTATAGCTTCAATTTCATTTTTGACATATTTTATGTCTCTAAACACTATCTCTTTTAATTCCTTCAGCAATTCGATCACTCCTTTTTTGAAATCTTGATCTAGTAGCCTATCGATATCTATTTCATTGATCTTTCTTTCAGGGGATTTCTCTTGTTCCTTTAATTGGGAAGGTTTTTCTGCTTCCTCATCTTGCTCATACCTCTCTGGCACAGTGGTTTATGGAGTATCAGTTGTCTATTTTGGTCCTTAAGTAGTTTATCTAATGCCTATGTAAGAATAAGAGTTAGAAAAAAAAAATAAGAGAGAAAGAGAAAGAATGTTAAAAGAAGGGAGAAAGAGGGTTTGAAAACAGTGTATAATGAATAATAGAAGAGCGAGTTGAAGCAGAGTATCAATCGGGTTGAGCCGTCCTTCTAAACCTTTAAAAAAAAAGGGGGGGGGCGAGATGAATAGATGTATTTGAAACCTGTGTCTAATCAATAACAGGACATCAAAACCCAAGAGAAATATAAATGAATTAAGAAGTAAAAATTGAGAGGGTAATAGTAAATAGAACAGATAAAAACAGATTAAAAAAAGAAGGGGGGGTGTTGTCAGTGTTCTCCTGGAGTCTGTGTGCTTTTAATGTGAAGTCTTTCTGTCTTTGTCCTGTTTTGGAAGCTCAGCTTGCTGTTTTCAGAGGCCCTCCGTTGGCCCCCTCTTCTGTGCTGCTCCCAATACCTGTCCGCAAGCAGATCGCGCCTCCTCCTAACAGTGGGTCAGGTGCAGCTCTCCTCTGCTGTGGGCGGGCGGGTCACTGCCCCTCCCGATGCCGCAGTCAGATGTTGCAGACTGGCCAGGTAGGAGGGCGGGTCGTGCCCCTTCCCAGCACCTCGGTCAGGGGCTGTGTTCTTGCCCGAAATGCAGGGGGCCGCTTTCCCTCTACCTGCGCCGGTAGCTCCGCTCTCTGTGCGGCTGCGCACTCCGCCCTGGTCGGCGCTTCGCAGGTGGGCTCGGGGAAGACCGAGGGACAGCCTTGTCCCTGCTCCGGGCCAAAGCTCAGCTCCTTGTTTGTCTTTGTGGAGCAAGTTCTCTGACTGACCGGGATGGAAGGATCCTATCTGCCCCGGGCTGCAGGCCAGTCTCAGTCTGGCCTTTGAGGCTGCTAAGCCCTTAGTTGCAGATACAGGTTTCACCCCCGCCCCTGCCTGGATGCTAAGTGCAGGAGGATATGGCGGCTGTGCCTGAGCCCCACCTCTCTTCTCCCGAAAACTTTCTGTGGGTTTTCAGAGATGGGGGTGTGCACCTTTCCCCCGAGAGCACATCAACCTTGCTGTTTTATGGAGGGCCCAGGTTGTTCTGCCCTGTGCACCCACAGCCACGGCGCGCAGCCCCTTGCATTCCCCCAGGGCTGCTTCTGTGCAGTCGCCCCCGTCCTCTGCCCGGCTTGTGCAGCCTGGCCCTGCCCGCTGCTGCCGGCCCGCATCTCATGCTGGGTGTCGAGTGGACCCTCTGTGCCCATTTAACTTAGTTCTGTCAGTCAAGGGCTGCTCCGTATGATCTGAGCCTCGGAGGCTCCCCCTCCATCCTGCTGGCCTCTCAAGTTGCAGAGGGGAGACCCAGTGAGTGAGCTCCAGTCCTCCTTTGCCGCTCCCTCCCCGTGGGACCCGTCCCACGCTTCTTTGCCTTTTGTTTTTTCTTTTTTCCTTTTCTCCTACCAGATTTTTGGCATCTTTATCTTTTGAAGAGGGCGATGTTCTGTCGGAATTCCACAGGTGCTCTGGGTGGCTGAGTGGGTCTGTGAATGTAGGTCTTGGTGCATTTGTGGGAGAGGGTGAGCTGTGAGTGCCCTTCTACTGCGCCATCTTCTCCTCTGCCCAAAGCTTTGACTTGCTTAAGCAACTCTAAATATCTGTCACATGTAGAAATGTGTAGCTTTATCAAAGGATCAAGTAAAAATGTGCACCTTGAGGTTGGTCCACCTCTTAGTTAATGAGGAGGAGCTGCTTTTTGTTTAAATTGGGCGTGACTGCAAAATGCCATTAAGGAATTAGCTGCAAAATGGTGTTTAAAGAGGGTAGAAATATGGTTCACATGAACTATTTAGAGAGAGTATTTTTTTCTCTCATGGTTCTGAAACATTTTGAAGGTTCACCAGTATCTTTACATTTTATCTATAATGAAGTTTTTTTGTTCTGAATGGAATTGTACATGCATGTATTCAATTTCATATGCAGACACCAGATACATTTTGGTATACAAATCTTTAAATATTAGTATATATTTTTATAAGGTTATGAGCAAGTTGAAATATATGCATTCATTGTCTCTAGTAGTTTTTAGTGGTTTGAAGTCCCAATTTAAAAAATATATATATCTTCATTGTATAATGAAATAAGTTTCAAATTTATATCCTTTGCTCAAAATATTACATTTTGAAGCGTATTTTGAGCATATTGAGATAATGACTATAATTTTCTGTTTTGTTTGTTTTCTCTTTTTATAGACTTTATTTTTAAAGCAATTTCAGGTTCACATCAAAATTGAGCAGAAAGTTACAGAGATTTTCCATATAACCCCATCCCCACCAATGCATATCTTTCCCCATTTTCAACATCCCCTGCCAGGCTGGTACATTTGTTCCAGTTGATGAACTTACAGTGAGAGATTATTATCATCCATAGTTTATATTAGGGTTCAACCGTTTCTCTGGTTTGGACAATGTATAATGACATGTATCCATCATTATAGTATCATACTTATTGTGTTCACTGCTGTAAAAGTTGTCTGTGCTTTGCCAAGTCATCCCACCCTCTCCCCTAACCCCTGGCAACCACTGATCTTTTTACTGTGTCCATAGTTTTGCCCTTTCCAGAGTGTCAGACAGAATCATACAGAATGTAGGCCTTTCAGATTGGCTTCTTTCACTTAGTAATATTTAATTTTTCTCCATATCTTATCATGGCTTGATAGCTCATTTCTTTTTAGCATGGCTTGAAAAATATTCCAATGTATGGATGTAGTGCAGTTTATTTATCTAGTCACCTGCTGAAGGACATCTTGGTAACTTCCACGTTTTAGTAATTATGAATAAAGCTGCTAGAAACACCTGTGTACAAGCTTTTGTGTAGACATTGGTTTACACCATTTGGGGGGTAAATACCAAGGAGCACAACTGCTGGATCATATGGTAAGAGTATGTTTAGTTTTGAGAGAAACTTCAAACTCTCTTGCAAAGCAGCTCTACCACCGTGCTTTCCCACCAGCAGTATATAAGTTGCTCCACGTCTTCACCAACATTTAGCATCGTCAGCATTCTGGCTTTTTGTATAACTCATTTTTTGAAACATTTATTTTTTGTAATAAGTGTAGCTAAATGGTGCTGTAAGTTAAGAATTCTAAATTTTTTTATTTTCCCAGGTATTGAGAAACAGACAGAAATGTGAAAACTCAGGAAACTTCTGTGGTAACACCAATAAAACTATACCTTTTTTCTTTCTTTATTTTTCTAGAGAATTGTCAGGTATAGAAAAAATTCATTTTCAGAAAGGGAGTTAAGTAGCAAAAAAGGCCTGGGGCACATTTTGACTCACTGACTGTAATTCTTTCTACTTGAGCCTCTACCTACTCATCTTTCTTTCTTTAAGAGAAGAAATTCATTTTTTACCTTTTTAGCAGGACTTCTTAAAAATGAAGATTTGTTAGACTAATCCAGTGTGTTTCAAAACACAAATAACACCTTCTTATTTGCATCTTGGAGAACAGAGAAATCTGAAGGGAGCAGAAGCACTTGGAGTGGAGGCTGTTGGTCAAACATAGAGGCCAGCTCTCAAGAGACAGCATGCCTGGGCCAAATACCTCTCTTCTATTTCAATTAAAGTTGATCTATCTTGTCTAAAAACCTAACTATACTAGTTGTTTTGAAAGCACACTCAAGTTCAGGAGTAATGCTATTGTCGCTTACATTTCTGGCTTTGAATAGATCTAAGAGATGAGCAGCTGTGAGAATTTATTCATTAAGAATATTCCTTCTGTTAAAAAAAACGTTGATATTCTTTTTTTCACATGTATTCAAAAAATACTCTAGAATTCTTAACAACAGGTAATTTTATTTTGTAATATGGCAAGAAAAGCCTGATGAATAAACCAAAGAAAGTTATTTAGCATCTTCAGGGAATTGTGTTGTTCATCCAGGAAGGTACTATTTTGCAAACTGTTCATTATGCTTCGTAGCACTTTAAGATCCTCAACTGTACCATTTCTGGAAGATTTTTTTTTAAACTACTCTTTCAAGGGGATTACAGCTAAACTCCTGTAGATTTCACTGTATGTTTTAGTCACTTTTTTCTTTGAGTTTTTTAATCTCACAAATTATTCAAGGCTTCAACTATTATATAGTTGGCTTCATTTCATAATTAATAAGGGAAGAATAATAGTTTCTTAAATATTTTTATCATTGTTTAAGAATGTGCATATTTATTTACTCAGAAAGAAAGCACAGCATCTTAAAAAAAAATCTAGGAAAGAAAATAGAATAAGGTAACCGGCTTTTTTCCTACCTAATTTTCCAACTAAATTTTTTTTTTATATTTGATTCTTGATTTTTTTAACCAAAGTATTCAAGTAAATTGAGAGTTTCAGTGGCCCTGCTTTTTAAATTGGGAAAAAGTCACACTCATTTTGTAGGTTTCCTATCGCTTTGTACATGTTATTTTCTATCAGGGGTTTGTTTCTGCTTTGTCTGTATGCTGCTGTAAAATCATTCCATCTTGCTGAAGTTCCTCTGCTACATCTTTATTCAAGTAAATGAGGTGGGAGCTGCTTAGTCAATTGAGCAAGCTAATTGGCTAAAAATTTCTTGATAGCACAAGATAAGCATGTACTGAAAAAAATGAGTATTGCTTGCCTGTTGTCAACTGTCTTTCCAGCAGCTGACTGTGTTTAAATTATGTCATTCACCCTTACACCTGCAACTGTGATTCCATGTCTTTCATTGTTTCACTTGAGTGTACTGATACCCTTTTTATTTTCACAAAGAGAAAAATAATTAAAAACCCAAGAGAACACAGATTTTGCTTACAGTTTAATGACACTGTTTTCATTTCAACAAAGCTGGCATTTAAGAAGAGAGATCACTTTTTACAATCTGGATACAACTCTTTCTTGAAACCATTGTGGAAAATTTATAGAGATGAATAATTGGGCAAAGATATGACAGGAAAGAAATTCCTATGAACCATTTCTTAAGTTTATCCCCCCAATTATGCTTATAATGTTTACTGTCATGTGCCTCCATTTCCTATCTCTGGAGTCAATATAACATTTAGAAGAATGTGTTTTCATATGTTTATATAGACACCACATGTGCATCCAAAGCAATAGTCACCAGTGCATGTTAAGTACATAGGAGAGAATGGCATGTGTATGTACATGTGGTCCTCGTGTTTTTTATTTGACACTGTGAAGTCATATTCTTGGAATAACTCACACCTTGATGACTGATACTTAATGGAAGCCAAGAGACCAGATACAGGGTACATCGAAGCACATTTCTTATGTGTCAACGGCCTCATGTCAATTATGATAGGAATGTGGGGACATAGAAGCTGGAGTGAAGTCTAACAAGTGCAAGTCACTCATTCATCTCAATTTTGTTGGGAGCATAGAAAACTTACAAATAAAATAACTTTAGATAGTTTTAAGTTCTATGTAGACAGAAATAGGGCAACTATATAGAATGTGGCTGGGGGAGAAGTAGTTGACTTGGGGAACGGTGGGACTGTTTTGGATATAGAAGGTCAAGGAAGGCCTCTTTGTGTCCAGAGCAACTTATGCAGGGGGCTGGAGTAGATACTTACACAGCTGGTATTAGGGTCATAAGAATGGAAATACTGGGATTCAGGGGTTGTCAGTCAGGTTGCTGGTTTGATCAGACATGAGACTAAGTTGTGAGTTGATCTGATCTCATAGTAAAAGGGGAAATGGCAAATAGTGAAGGGCCATCTGCTGGACTACCAGAATGCCAAGGTCAAAGGAGGACAATAGTAGGGTAGAAGAGGGGCTGAGCCAGTGAGATCCCAGCCCCAGGGCCCCTTCTGGTCTCCCTCCCTGTCACCCGTACCTGACCTCAGCACAGTAGTGTCAGCCCTGCTGCTTGCGTGTTGCTGAGACTCTAGTAAGTAAAGGACAGAGAGAGATGGGATTCAAAGCCAACTGCTTGTTAGATCCTCTGCCTTTCGTGAAGCTGTTTTATTTTCTAAGCATCAGTATATAAACTTATAGAATGATTTTTTCTCTGCAGACCTTTTCTTCTTGAATTGAAAAATGCAGCAATTCCTCCTCTGCAGATGTTATTAGTACGTAAAGTAAGAGTAATTAATCTGAGGTTCAAATTGTTTACCAGACCCTTGCTTTATTTTTCAGATTTATCTAAAGTCAATAAATCTATAGTAACTGCTATAATTTCCTTAGTCATATAGTGAAAGCTTTATCAGATAAAAATCAATAAAAGACAATGCAGAAATACATCATAGTTACTTCTGCATTGTGGCCACCGTACGTTTTCAGATAGTTAACCCTCTTGATTTCTGTTTCCCCATCTCATTTCTTGACTTTTCTTCTAATGCTTCAAACTCAGGATGGATAAAGAGAAGTTCAAGCCACTGTATTTCATCTCCAACTCAGAGTCAATTGGCATGTGCTGTTTAATTTTTATAGTGAAACATACATTCTTAAGGTGGAAAACTATGCAGGTGTTAACAAATCATGTCAAAAGTATATTTCATCAGACAAGGGACTATGAGAGTTGTCAAAGCAGGATAACAAACTCTGTGTATAACATACCCCTTATTTAACTGTCTGTGTGTGCGAAATAACAAGATTGGAAGCATAGGTATCTGTATCTTTGATTGTGATTCTCACTACTTGGTACAATTTGTATTTCTTTTGTTACACTTTCCTATATCTTCTAAAATCTCTGCAGTGTGCCCATGTCAATATATCACAATCAAGTGTTTGTTTGTTTAAATAAATACCTAAATAAGCTGAATAAGAAAGGAGACATATTTACAGGCATAAATTTCTGCTCTTTGCCTTCAATTAGCTTATAGTATAATTAGAGAGATCAAACTAAGAGACTCCTGAAGTCACTCAAAAGATCCTTAAAAGCTAAGCTATTTTTCAGGCTAAGAATATATGAGATGGTGTAAAGGATCACATTAGCATGAGAGTGAGTAGTCAAGAAAGGCTTTCCAGGGAAGACTAAATAAAGTCAGAGTTTGAAGAAAGAAAGCAGCATTAGAACAAGGTAGGGGGAGGAGGAATCACCTTCTAGACCACGAGAGCAGCATCGGCAGATGCTGGGTGCTTGGAAAATATAGACTCCAAGTGCAGAAAACACACACATAAAGGCAAGTAATAAGTACTTATTTATTACTCCACCAAGTTATGTATAAAAAGCCAGCCATTAAATAGAATTCTTGATTCATCTACTTCCAGGCTTTCTGGAATCATGGTATATGCTGAAAAATCAGTGATTCTGAGTGCTTTCTGGCAAATTACTTCACATTCCACTCTGCAAGCCATGTCAGTTCTGCCATACATACTGTGACTAAATAAATCAAATTACACCCTTGTAGAAACTCTGTTTTCTCTACAGAAATGGAGAATTTTAAAAAAAAGTTTATGAACCCACTCTACCTGTACCAGGTAAATGATGTGTACCAGCCTAGAATTCAGTGATTACAATTCAGTTTTAGCACAACATTATGTCATGGTTCAATGACAAGATGCCCTTAAGTGGGTTGCTTCAAGTATTAGAGTGGCTTTCAATAAGGAGAGAATCTTTATCTTCTCTGGTTATTAGGGTTTGGTCCAGGAGAGTGCTGACTCTAAATGCTTGGTTGTTCTTTTGGATCATGTATTTGATTAGCTGTACTGATTTTGGATTTTATAAATACAGTCACTATATTTCTAATATCCCAGTTAGAAAAAAAAAAGTCATGTAAATTGTGTGATCAGTTTTCTGTGTTCAGAATTTGAAATTGTATATAAATGCCCCAATTGACAAGCTGCACAAAAACAGTCTCATTCCTGTAAGGACATTGCTTCTATAGCTTGCAGAGGCCTTCATTAACCTGCTCATCAGATCCATTCACACTTTGTGAATTGCTATAAATCAGGCATTATTTTATATATTTCTCTAAAAGAAAAAAAAAGCAATCTCAGGAGGCCAAACATGCCAGTTTTCTCCTGTGTTCACACGTCTACTCTCCTGCTGATCTGTGTTCTATGAATGATCATAAAGCCCTGACTGGTTTTAAAGCTCCAGTCGGGGATTGGAAGATTTTAGTATATCTTCTTTGTTATTTTTACCCTCTATATGGCATGCTAGGCAAGCTGAAGGGAAAGCCAAGCACAAAGGTATATTTTTGTTGTTAACCTACTGATGAAAATATGACTTCTTCACATAAGCAGTAAGATGATTTTCAAGCAACAAGAGAAGCAACTGCTCAGAATTAGACAAGCCTGTGCTTGCTCTCCTGTGTTGCCTGATAGTAAGTCGGTTACCATTTCCCTTGTGTTTACAGTGTAATACTTCCCTTACAAAACATTGCGTTCCACTGAACAATAATTGGGGGGGCACCTTCTAAAGATGAGGCATTGTGCAAAGCACCAGGAGATCACAGTCATAGCTCACATTTTTTGAACATCTACCATGTGCTTACCTCTTTACAAACAGGATGCTATGTTTTCCTCACCACAGTTCAACAGGATAATAACATTAAAAATAACTAATGTTTATGGAGGGCTAATTTTTTCCACATAACTTGTTCTAGATAATTTACATAAATTAATTTGCATAATTTCATTATGGAATAATTGCTCTATTATCTTCCTTGTTTTATAGGAAAGGAAACTTAGACATAAACAGGTCAAGTAATGAGCCCAAGATTTGAGTCCAGGAGCCTGAGCCCAGAACATGTTCTCTCATACTATCTTCAAAAGAGAGATGAAAAATCTAAGATTCCCATTGATCAACTTTTCCAAAGATCTTATGGAAGCTGAGTGTCAGAGTCAGGATCCAAGTTGAGTCAGATCCAAGTTTGATTCTGAAGCTCCTGCTTTTAAGCATCGGGCTACACCCCATCCTTCTATATTCCTGCTTCTCAAGAATTTCCAGGAGGTGGTGGAGACAAACAACTATAAGGACAGGCTGATGGTGATAAGGGCAAAACAATGGCATAAGCCAAGAACTATGGCAGTACTGAGCAAGCAGTGATTAAATACAACCATAGGATCAGAAACAACATCTCAGAGGAGGTAGCATTTGCACAAAGTCTGGAAGGATGAGCAGGATTTCAGTTGGTTTAGCAGGAACACAAGAGACGATTCAGGCAAAGAGAGCAGCCAACTATATGAAACAAAATCCTACAGCTCATTTCCTGAGGTGATGAGTTTAATGCACATTTACGTTTTCCTCTTTATTACTTATAATCCCACTCTAAAAATAAATTAAGGCTCTAGAAATCCTCTTGCAGTATTTTACAATTGTTGCACATTTATTAGAAACCTGTTTAAAAATTGAAAATTCTAGGTGAATGCAAGTCTTTAAACATTGTTTTGTAACTTGTGATTTGTATTTAGGCATCAGGAAGAATTGAGTCTTCCTGGCTTTGGGGCTGTGCTAGATGAAGCTCAGGGAAGGCTAGGACCATGCTGAGCTGGACACAGCAGACTGCAGCCACGCTGTGCCCTGACAACTGCTTACCTGTGCAGGTTGCATACACAGGGATCTTCCCAATATGTATTTCTTTGAGCTATCTCAATTTTGACAGCTTGGGTAATTAGCAATATTTTGGAAGACATATTTCTCAAAACAACAGTTTATCAACACAAAAACAAAAATAATTGACAGTGGTTTTGCATTTCAGGCTCAGATTTTAGTCTACAATCTGAGTGGGAACACAATATAGCTTGCCAGCTAAGAGATGGGAGCACAGAGACTATGCTCGCATTTTCACTGTCTTTGCTACCACCTAGCCTTGTGGCTTGGGGAAAATTACACAGTGTCTCTAATTTCTCTGTTTTCTTCTCTATAAAATAGGAAGGCTATCCGTATCTACCTTAGATGGTTCTTGTTGGGATCAAATTAATTAATACACATAAAGCACTTAAGCCGGTATCTGACATATATTAGGGATTGGTTAACCTTTGTTATTTTGAATATAACCATAGGTAAATCACTGTACTTTCTTGAACAAGGGGTCTTAGAACTGCATTTTTGTGCATAATAATTGCTATCATTTATTGGACTCCTAAGTGCCAAGTATTGAGTCTTACTGGTTTTGGGGCTGGGCTAGATGAAACTCAGGGAAGGCTCGGGCCATGCTGAGCTGGACACAGCAGACTCGGTAGCCATGCTACACCCCTAGCAATTGCCTACCTTTGCAGAGTTGGCATACACAAGGAACTTTCCACTGTGTTTTTCACATTTTATCTTTGATCTTACAACAGATCTTCTAGGTGCTTCTCACTAGTCCTGTTTCACAGATGAATTCAGCCACTTGCCCAAGGGCATAAGGCTAGGAAGTCGAGGAATATAGATTTTTAACTCCAAAGACCGTGTTCCTTGGGGCTGATTGTTAAAAGGACAAGATCGGGACAGGGAAAACCATAAAACATTTATCTAAGACCTGTATCATATTTTTGTACTGCTGATCTAATTAGAGAACTAATTGAAGGAAAAGAAAATGAACCAATTAGAGCTTCTTAGCAGGTCTGTCGGGTGGGCAGTGGTTTCTGGCTACTCGGGATTTAATGTGTGCTGCAGCTGAACGTAGCCTGTTCTCACAGACACTGGTCTAAATTCCAGCTTGACAGTCTTCGGGAGGTTGAGATACGCGACATCGGTTAATAAGTGAATAGTATATAAGAGATGAACATCTCTTCTCACTTCCTTTTTGCTGCAAGTGGACCATCTAACTGAATTTTGTTGAAATAAATTACATCTATCCTTCTGTTCACATTTTTTTTCTGATAATATACCATAGGGACATTTAGTTAAGGGAGGTCTTTGACCAGGTTTAACCTCATGGACCTAAGCAGATTATTCCACATATTTACAAATTATATATTATTAAAATTTTTGTTTAGCAAATTAATAAATTAGAAGTTTGCTTTTTTTTTTAATGTTCACTTTCTACCTTTTTTTTTATCTGTGTCTTTCATCCGCGATCAACATGCCCCACCCAGTTTTTTTCTCTTTGTGTGTATCCACCTAATTACTAGCTTCCCTCCATCGTCTCCTTACTGAGCGTGCTGGTCACTGGGACAGGCCTACCTCTGCAGCGCCTGTTCCTACTATGGGTAATTGAGGAATCAGGACTACCTAGTGGCTTTGCTCATGAGGAAGTCACTGAGGTTATGAGGGAGCGAGGTCCCCTGATGCTTCTGTCTGTGTGGCTGAAACTTGTCATTCTAGCTTCTTGTCAAGCAGATGGCATCCAAATGTATCCAAGGCCACTTGGGAACCAGGCCAGAGGGAGGGACCTAGAAGAGTGGAACGCGGGATTAAGGAAAAGTCTGTCACATGTCCACTGTACGTAACAGTCTTTTCCCAGATGCTCCTTACTTGAGCTTTGACCTTTTGCAGTTGGCAGTGGTGGTGCTCTCCCCATTTTACAGGGCAGAAGCTGACTCTCAGAGGGGTTGAGTGACTTGTCTGAGCTTGTCTGTCTGGTAGGAGAAAGACCAAAGCTTTTCAAGTGCTCTGCCCCTTACTCCAACATTAGCTCTGCTTTACCAGTGACAAAGAGATAGTTCTTGTCTGTCATCTATAGGGTTGAGGTGGCAGAAGTCAGTCTGAGCAAAAAAGGTTTTCCCACTCAAAACTTGTTCAAATTCAGAATATCTGTTTTATCCCAATACTCACAAAACTTAAACAACCTCTTGCTCTAAGCAGTTTCAAAGTCCATGCTTTAAATAACATTTGTGGATCTTTGTCTCCAAATTTGTAACTTTCGCCTTCACTTTTCAGTGGAACTCTCTGCTCCCTTTTACAACTAGCTAGTAAACATCTCCATTTGCTCACCTAGGAGGTCATTTTTCTTAAGGATAGCAAACATTTATTGGATATGTGCTAGCATCTGAAATAAGTATTTTATCAACTTTATCACATATAATTCTCACAATAACTAGGCAGTGTTATTGTCTACATTTTGGGAACTGAACTACGGAGAGGCTGAGGAGTTAAGTTTTGAATCTTGGCAGACTGCGTCTAGAGCCTAGTTTTTCAGTCACTGTGGATTGTGAGACTTCTGTCCATGAATGAAGAAAAATGCACTTTTGGCTATTTCAGACACCAAAGGTTATTATGTCATTAAGGGAAAAAAACATCTCAAAGTAAATCAAGGTAGATCCACGACAAAAGATTACACCTTTAAGACCAAGCATTTTAACCAGAATCCTATATTGTTTTTATAGTTCTCCTTGTGTCTTTAATTCTATATTCGAGAGATATACAATCAGATCTTAGGATCAGGTCCTTGGAGCACTCCTTTACTCTACAATATTGATCCTTTCTCTCTGAATGCCACGGTGTCATTTGCTCAAAGTATTTGACTTTCTAGGTGGTATTTTAAATTCAAGACAGTTAAAACCTGACTTATTTAACTTAATATCATAATCTCCCGTTCCATCCATGTTACTGCAAATGGCATTACTTTATTTTTTATGGCAGAGTGTTATTCCATTGTATAAATACACCACAAGTTCTTTACCCAGTCATCTGTTGATGGACACTTAGGTTGCTTCCATATCTTGGCTGTTGTATACAGTGCTGCTATAAACATGGGGGTGCATGTATATTTTCAGGTTAGAGATTTCTCCAGATATATGTCCAAGAGTGGGCTTGCTGGATCATATGAAAACCTGATTTCTTGATTCCCATTTCTTGTCCCCCTAAACATTTTATTCCTCCAAAGATATCCCTCCCCCTAAAATATATCACCATCCACTCAGTTATACAAATCCTCAAACTATAACTCTTTCTTGATTCTTCTTTTTCCCCAACCTCATATCAAATCCATCACCAAGTCCTATAATTTCTGTGTTCAATATTCTGAATTTGACCACCTCCGTCCATTGCCACCAATGTAGTTCAGTTCTAAGGTGGTCTCAGCTCCCACCTGGGCCAGTTAAGGGAGTCCTCATGACACTCTGCATGGAGCTAAAAGAGCAGACCCTTCTTGCCTCACCCGTGCTGATCTTCAGTCACTCTGCAGCCTCACTCTCCACCTCCTTGGTCTTGTTCTCTGGCTCCCCACCCCTACCCCCCAGCTGGCTCCTTGCTAGTTTTGGATCACACTCAGCTGTCACCTTATCAGAGAAGCTTTTCTTGATCCATACTCCCCCCAGCACTCCCAATTTAATCACCCTGTTTAAAATTCTCACTAATTTTTTTTTATTTTATGTCTTACTAGACTATAAGCTCCATAAAATAGGGAACTTGCTTTCCTGTTCACTGCTATGAAACTGTCACCTAGAATCATGGTGGGCACATTTAGACATTCGATAAATATCCATGAATTGAATGCATGGGTGAATGTCACTGCTCTTTTACTCATATTTCTTCATAAATTTATATATTTAGAAATGCCTTTGAAAGGTTTTGTAGCTTTTGCTAGCACAGTTGTTTGTAAAGAGCAACTCATTTTTGTATTCTCAATGAGGACAATTATTTAACCATTGATATTTTATTGTTAGCAAATTTTATTAGAAAGGATAAAGCCTGACTGCCCTTGGGGTTCATCTGGAGTGAACTGACAGGAGGAATTAGTCACAGGCTGAGCTGGGCAAGTGGTTTCTGTCACTGGACTGGATAGCTGATGGTTGCTTACTTGTGCAGAATTTCATGCCCCAAATTCTTCACAAAGTACTTCAAGATTTCTGTATTATGATACCATCAGGGAGCACATAGTCTTCCTGTATGTTTTAAGAACATACATACACAAATAACAAGAAGGATAGGAGACAACAAATAGTAGAAATGGATTGGCATCCAGAGATTTGAGCCTAGGTTTCGGCTACAATGTGTAATCCTGAGACAAGGCAGTGTTGAAGAGGCATGGGCTGGGTAGCTATTCTGAGAGCATTTGAATTCAGATTCCATTACCGTCTCCCTGTGCATTTCTGAACAATTCATCTTTATGGGGTTGTTTTGTAGATTAAATGAGGCAATGTACTTAAAGTACCAAGAATGGTGCTAAGTGCATAAATGATGGTTTAGGGGTATTTTTTAGTGATTATTTTGGGTGAACCCCATAACCTCTTGGAAACTCTGATTCCTTATCTATCAGTTGTGGATAATAATTCCTATTTCACAGAGTGTTTGACCTAACATATGTGAAAGTGAGAAGTCCATTATCAATATATCATTAGGAAATTACTACATCTTTTTTCCCCCACCTATTTAGTCCTTCACAAGCACACAGTGAGAATAACTGTAATTATCATGCCCCTTTCTAGACGAGGATCTTGGGATTCCATAACAAATCCAGAGTCACCCAGTCAGGACTGGAATCTATGACCTTGAACCTTTGGCTTTTGACTACACAGAGCAAGAAAGAAGTGCCAAGGAGACCTTCAAACAGATGTCCCATATTTTCACCTGGTCTACCACGTGTCTGGGACTTGCTGAGAGGATGGTTCTTTTTTAATTTAGTTCGGGTTGTGTAAACCACTACACCTTTGTTCTGAGACTTCCTGTCCAGCTGGGGCTCTGAAGCATGCTACATTCAGCTCACAGGTGCTCTGCTGAGCTGAAAGTGCTCCCTGGAGATCCCAAATGTTCTGAGATGTGTGCTTTTTATTTCCTTCAAACTCTGATTCTCTTAGAACTGCTCTCTCCCACTTTCAAGCTGTCTGGTCTGCATTCTTGCCATATACTGTTGAACTTGTGGATTTTGCCCTGGATAATAAGACTCTTTCTGTCTCAAGCTAGCCCACATTTGATGTCTCACCCACAGACCCACTCGTCTTCCTCCTCTTGTGTCATGTCTCCTGGCTCACTAGTCATTTCTAGCTTTATTATCTGTACCAACCTAGTCTTACTTCCTGTGAATCAGGCATCTTATGATGGGAGAACTGATACCCTGAAGGCCCCATATTCAGCATGAATATTGAGAATTTTTTCTCTCAAAGAAATTACACATATGGTTGACTCAAGAGACTCAAGAAAAATAGGGACTGATAACTTGCCCCCCACAAAAGATATTCCAGGTAGAGACAATAAAATGAGAAGTGGATTATCCCTCAAGAGCCATCTGTTCCTCTCATGCTTCCCTTTCCACCCTTATTTCCTAATCTATCCATGTATGGCTTTGATTTCATACTTTAAATCTACTTGTGAAATATTTGGCATTAGAGGGTCAGGAATTTCATAAAATTTCATAATCTTTTTTATGAAATGAAAAAAAATTCCACATATAACTGCTAAGCTGAAAACATTTATGGGGAAAATATTACTGAAATTTTAAAGATTACCTTAATTTAAATACCTTATAAAATTTAAGCCCTTGGGCACAGTGTGATACAATGCAGTTTTTCTAAAACATTTTGGTTCAGGAAAGCATGTCTAAAAATGGTCTCATGCAGGATTTGGTGAAACCCATACCATGAGTCAATGTTTTGTGTGTGAACTCATTCACATTAAACAGCTGCTTTCCAGATTGCTTGCTACTTCCTGTCCAAACAAATGGACCTCAGATTCCCTCAGGAGGCTGTCAACTGCTGAAGGCCACATCCCAGGTCCCTGTTTCCTTTATTCTTTCTCAGTCTTCCAAACACTTCCTAGACATCATTTTGTGCCTTCAGAGTTCAACAACTTTGAGTGCACTTTTCTTAGCCACCCACCTTTGGTAACTCAGGCTCTGACTTTTCTGCCACCTCATCCTGTAACTATCTCCACCAGCCATACTGGCTTCATTTTTTGGTTCAAAGGTAAATCAAGGAAGCACCCCCTCCCCACTAATCATGTGGATCTATGGATGGGTTCTACGCTTGTCCTGAATGGGAATCCTCTTGGCTCCCATGTCAAAATGGCAGTTCTGGAAAAATGTTGTCATCTTGGTCCCTGGGTGGATAAAAGATTTAAGGTTGTTCCCTGTGTTTCTTCCTCTTCTGTGACCCTAGTTCTAACACTACAGATTTCCATTAACTGACTCACAGACATTTCTTTTAGTATTTGGAGAGACCTGCTTCCATTCTTGGATTAACATTTTCATCCTTGTTTAAGCAGCACATATGTTCTTGCTGAAAAGAGCAGCAGAAAGCTGCAAGAACTTGTTTCCAAAGTGGAGTGTGGATTTTGTGAGCATGCTCACAAAGAGCCGAGACTCTATGCAGTTTTTGGCGATGATGCCAGGCCAGTTTGGCGTTTACATCATAGAACAATGAATATTAAAACCTGAAGAGACACAAGCACAGACTTGCTTTTACTTCAGTTGCTTGAGGATGGAGTCATAGCCACCTAGGTAATATTCACGAAAACCAGACAAAATAGAATTTTCTGAGGATTGACAGGAGGGAAGCTGAGGAGGCAGGGGAGAAGCTGGAGGAGGAGAGACTTCTGGTACTGACAACAATGATTTCAACCAAATTTGCTCTTTTCATATGCAGATACACTGTTTTCTGTACAGCTGGCATGTTCCCTGCTCTGGAGCACAATCAGAGAGCATTTCCCAAGAGCACCATTGCTGCAGGCAGAGGTTCCTTTTTTTTTTTTTTTTTTTTCTCCTATATTGTTTCTTCAATGATACTTAAATTGAGAACCAGTACTGAGTGGTTAGTTTATTTTAGTATAATGTTACAGCTATAGAAGTGAACTCCACCTTCTTAGATATTTTTTTCCCAAAGGCCAACATGTTTTTATTTAACACACACAGATACATGTAAAATATGGTGGCATATTTTTATGTTGTTCTGTTATGGGGGAAGAAAAATAACAAATTTTATTTCAGGGCCTATTTCCCAACAATCTGAATCTAGCATTTGACATCAAGGAAATTAGTTTAATTTACAAATGAGTCAGCTGAAAGGAAATTTAGAAGCAGTGGTGCTCAAATCTTAGTGTAGCAAGAATTCTGAAGCAGTATTTCAATATTTCTATAACAAAATCTCTTAAATTCCCTCATGCAATTATTACCTGTATTCCTCAATAACTCTGTCATCTGCTTCCTCCCTTTGGCATTAGTCTCATCCTTTCCTCAAGGTTTATTTGGATTCTATTATCAGAGTGTTGAGAGGCTTAAAAATTCTTGTTACAAAGCTAAATCACCATGGGATGGGCACAGGACCAGACGAAGCAGAGTGAAGTTATTAATAAAAAATTAACTCAGGCTGCTGAGCTATTGGTAAAAAATAAACAAAACATAGTCTTCATCGGTGAGCCATATGTTGGGATCTACAAATCTGACTGCTTAGTCAAAAATATGGATGTGGGGAAGTAACGGAATTATGAGACAGCAACAGGCACATCACTGTTCTAGACTTGAGCTAACACAAGCAAAGTTTAAGCCCAATGTCATCTGGTGCACAGTAGGCAGTAAATTGTACTTCCTGCCCCCACCCCCATTTTCTCTGCATGCTTCTTGTATTATCCTGCACTGTCTTAATTGAGAACAATCTTAAAATTCATATTATATTAGCATTTTGTTGTTGTAGTATAGAAACAAAAAATCTAGCATCATTTCACTGTGTCTAAGGAATCTTCTCATTAGTTTGGTTTTATTATTTGTTTGCTTGTTTATTTGTTTATTGATTAGTCTCTCTCTGTGTGTGTGCACTGATTCCTTGCATTGATTTCTTATCATTCAATCTTAAACACTGAGTTCCTTTTTCGCCCTCTAACTTTCTAGAAACCAAAAATTAATACTGTTGGTTCAAGTTATGTGGGTATACTTAACCTCCTTGAAAAGCAAGATTCTGATTTTGAATTTGGAGTATTAATATTTTGAACTCAGTGTCTTAAAAGACAAAGGAAAACAAAAAAAGGGGGGAGGGGTAGGGAAAAAAGAAAAAGAAGTCCAAATTTTCTAATCACATTTTTCACACCAGCTTTTATACATTTTAAAAATTTACCCAACAGATATTGCTTATGTTGGTAGCTACACAGACCAACATGAAGAATATTTCACACACTCTTTAGGGAAATATATGTAAATTAAAATCTCCCACATAGTAGTTAAGGGGAAAATAACACATTTTTTTGTTTTATTGTTAAGAAGACTTAAAAAGCAGTTACTTAACTGAAAGGAGAAGCTGTCATTTGTTAAGAGAGATGTATTCCTGACCCCAATAGTCCCAAGTCTTATAAATACATAAGTGATGATTTTGATAACCTCATCCTTCAGAGTGATGAGAGAAACATGTTAGCGAGGACATCTGAGATGGCCAAAGAGAACACAAATGAGAAAAATAAACTAAAAGAGGAAAATTATAGAAAGTAAGCCCTAGCAGTTGAAAATGAGCTGAAATGAACAGAGAAGGCAAGGAGTGATGCTAGTAGACTCAATGAATTAGAGACTGAAAGATTCTACAGAGAATACAGAATAAACATGAATAATATTATTAATGGGCATAAATCAGCTCTGCAATGACATAGAGCCACATTTTTCTAAGAAGTAGCCTTAAGAACATCCTCACAAGTGAATAGCATGTTCCTGACTACTTGTGCAGTGCACTTGTGTGGATATTAGTACGATTCCATGACACTGTGTATTCTGTCATTTTCCCACAGACAGTTGAATTATCATGGAACGTGGTGCCCCCAGAACGAGGCAGCATTGTCTGCTAAATCCACTCAGGAGATCTGAACTATAGACGTTGACATCCTAGGTTTCAGAAAATTGCTGTCTTAAAATTCCTGAGAGGAAGAGTAAAGAACAGAAAGCCAGAAGAAACTAAAAATAGGAAACTATTATACTGGCAAAGTAAGAGGGGCTATTAGGCTTTTTAAATGTTGCATATATCTCTTAATGCAGGGTGTAAATTGATTTAATCTGGATGTAGTCACGGGTATGAAGTGGTAACTGTGAAACCATGTAAAGGAGTCCAGTCATTTACTGGACCGGAAACATAACCCAAATTGGCCTATCAGTTGTTAAGTGGCATCTAATTTTCTGGAGTACGATGAACAAGGATATATGTGTAACATTTCTGAGAAACCAGACCCAACATTAAGAATTTGAGAAGTAAAGAAAAAATTGCATTCTCAGGAGCAAAAGTCTTACAGCCTTAGGGAAATGGCCGGCTCTTCTGGGGATGGTAAGGTAAGCATAGTGCTATTGGGGGAACTTGGAGCTAGATGGTTATTTCCCTAAATCCTTGTTTGTATAAGCCCACTTTTCTGTTCAGGATGCCCCCTATCCTCTGCACCCTGGCCTATTTTTGCCCTTGAGGGGCCTGGATTTATCTCTTCTATTTTCCCTGGGAAGAGTCTGTAGCAGGTATAAGAAATGAACTTTCATCAGAGGGGAAGGTATGTTTCCATCAGGCTATATTGGGCTCAAGCTGTAATATTTATTTATACTTGCAAGAAAAGAAGCTTTATTAACACTCACAGGCTTCCTTTTCTGATGAAAGGATGTACAGAACAGAGAAGCAAGTCTTTCCACGACCCCTTGGGACATCTTAGTTTTTAAGACAATGCCTCCCTGTGGACCAACTTTTTCTCTAAATAAAAGAACACTAGCCTCCCAGATAAGTCTCTGCTCAGAGGGTGAGTTTACCATTTACATGTGGTACACCTGAGGGCAGACAGAAAATAAAGCTTTCTGCAATTTTTGGCTTCTCATTTGGAAGTGCCTAGTCAAAGGTGAAATTAATAAGTATAAATGTGCACATCTGGTTTCCCAGAAGGCAATATATTGATGATACCTTTGATTTCTGAAATTAACAGACAATCCAATACAGGGTTTTAAATTTTTTTTTGTATTTATCTGTATGAAAACAAAGAGGTACCAAAAATCACAGGTATATATTTAATAAAATGCTTTTATTGAAAAAGAACAAGGTTACACAAAATCAGGACCAACCTGGAATGTCTTCAGCATTTAATTACTGTAAGAGTATTAGATAGATAAAATCCATTATTATATCAATGTATAACTATATTCATATTAATCTTAACAAGAATTTAAAGGCCTATTGTGTGCCTGGCATTCTATATACATTACTTCATATAATTGTTATAACAAATCTATGAAATCTCTTCTTTCTCTTCCATTTTACAGATGAGAAAATAGAGGCTGAAAGAGATAGAGTAATTTATCCAAAGTCACATAATTCCTTAGGCTAGACCCTGGTTTCAAATACAGTTTTATCTTGAGTTTAAAAAAACAAAAAACAAAAAAAAACATTTCTTTATTCTCTATTTGCTCCAGTGTATGGTTTCTCCTCTAAGCCTAACTTTCCTTTGGCTAATTTAAGAATAGAATTGTGCAGATGTGGAAATTCTTGTCAGAGTCCCCCACTGCCACTTCCTCTGCATGTGGCCATTGCTTTTTTTCTAGAAGACAGAGGATGAACTTGTTCGATGCTACTGACACTGAATGGCAAGGAGAGATGAAATGGAGTGGGGTGAGAAAAATGACCTGACCACGGAAGAAAGAGTTCTTAAGGGGAAAGAGACAGTTGCTTGGAATTGACCCTGAATTCTCACTGCCCCGGTGGCTCATGCCACTGTCCTTGTGAAAGCCTGTGGCAGGCACCTCTGCTTAGGTGCACACTCCATGTCCAGGGCAGGTCTTAGAACAACTAGGATTTGGCCAGGGCTGCTGAATTCAAATGCACCTGTACCAACATTTGTATTCTATTTCAAACTGAGTATTTCTGGACTGAGCGCTCCTATAGAATAGTCAGAAGGCCATTTTTGGGTTCTAGCCAAAGTTGGCTAGAATGATGAAATGGCTCTATGGACTCAATAGACTTGACATGATTTAGAAATGAAGCTAAATGAAACAAAAATGGGTATTTATTAAAACTGTATTTTGGGGTAAGCAAAAAATTAACCAATTCAACATGAGCCCAGAAGACCCCTGCCCTTTAGCTTCTGGATTCTCAAATATTAGAGGAATTATAAGAGAAAGAGATGATCTGCACTTTCTCCCTATGAATCCAAGTAGCAGCTTTAAGCATCTCAATCCAATGTGGGCAACTTCTGGTCCTTAGGCCATATATAGTCACGATATTTAGCCTAAACAATGGCTGGGACTTCAAGCTTTGGACCTCAAAACAAGCCACAGGAGGCTTTTATTTCTTCAGGCAGTGGATCTGAATGGAGAGCCCTTCTTCTGACACTCACTGGATAGGTATCCAGTTTGCTCAGTGCCTAGACCTCTCGCAGGACAGTGAGGCTCCGTTATGCTGCTATTGATGATTCCCTTTTAGAAGAGTGAGAGCTGTCTGGCGCTGCATCAACCCGAGCTGGGGATGCCTGTGAGTGTCTCACTCACCAGCACTGATGATGGAAAATGAATCCTCAACATTCCTAGTTGTTATATAGCAAAGTTAACAACAACAAAAAGTCACTTGCAGCTCTTTTACTTTTTTCTAAAAAAAAAAATTCAATTATAGTTTTTTAATTACTCATTACTTTTATGTTGTTATTTTTTCCCTTTTCATTAAAAAAAGAGCAGTGAATTCAGTGGACACAAGCACATTTGAATCCCACCCTATCAACATCTGTTTAAATTTAAACCCTTTTGGGCTCTGAGAATGCATTTATTTATTTATTTACTCTTTTTTATTGAAGTATAGTTGGTTTACAATGTTGTGTTAACTTTGGTGTACAGCATAATGTTTCAGTTATACATATATATATTCTTTTTATATTCTTTTTCATTTTTGATTATTACAAGGTTTTGAATATAGTTCCCTGTGCTAAACAGTGGAACCTTATTGTTTATCTGTTTTATATATAGTAGTTAGTATCTGAAAATCCCAAATTCCCAATTTATCCCCACCCCCCAACCCCGCTTCCTCCCTGGTAACCATAAGTTTGTTTTCTATGTCTGTGAGTCTGTCTTGTAAAGAAGTTCATTTGTGTCTTCTTTTTTAAGCTTCCACATATAATTGACATCATATGGTATTTTTCTTTGTCTGGCTTTCTTCACTTATTAAGACAACCTCCAGGTTCATCCATGTTGCTGCAAATGACATTATTTTATTCTTTTTTTAATGACTGAGGAGTATGACAAGAGAATGCTTTTAAATAGCTCAATCTAAAGCAAAGCCAGTAAAAAGGCAGAAATGAAAGTTAAACTCCCCTGATGAATGAATGGTGGTAAAAGAGAGTTATTTATTTGTTCCTACCCATTTGATTGAAGAATTCTTAAATTAAAAAGACAAGCTATACAAAACTCCAAAAGCATTCTTTTAGTCATAAGTGTTGAGGAAGGCCATTTACACAGTCACTCCCTCCTAGAGTAGGGTTTTGTGTGGGTAATGGACAGTAGAAAGTATGGCTGAAAGACTAATATGACTTATTTTGATTTCTGAAAACAGATTTTTCAGGCTTCTTTAGTGGCTACCAAAAAGTTCCTATGTAGGTTAGACTTTATGGTGATCAAATGAGTAATACTTCCTTGAAGTAATCCAGTCACTCATCATTTCTCACCCTTTCAGTTGGATAGTTTCAGTCTGTATAGATCCATAGGGTGTATGGGTTTCACTTTATGAAATGCCATGACTCATACTGGTGTGACATTTACAAGGAAATACTGGACCTCCCAACAGCTTTTAAGGAGTTGCCTGAATATGACTGAGTCAATAAAAAAACCATCTCACAGAAGAGTAAAACACTACTGGTAAATGTTGGTGTTGATGTTGGCAAATATTAGAAACATGGTATTGGTAAACTTTATTTTGCACAGAAAAGTCCATTCATAAAAAAGGACTTAATAAGAAAATAAAAGGGGCTTAATTTCTTCCTTACCTCCACCCTGAGAAATAGGGGAAATGATGGGGAAATTGAGTGTCTGCATCTGTGACTTAACAGCATGTAAGGAGAAAATGGGGAATCTGGGAATACAGCGCAGGAGCTTCCACTGATGTCAGGTTCTTTCCCTGACATCTTGCTGCAGATGTGTCAGGGTTAGGAAGGTCTATGGGCTGTTGGGAAGGAAAGAGATACAGGCAGCCTGCGGTATGACTTTGGTTGTTGTTTTCTATGCCTGATTTTAGATACAGAACATAAAGAAACACAAAGTGCCATTATGGTTGTTTTTACTTCATCAGTATTGGAGGATCTGCAGATTGGGTAGGACAGAACCTTTGAGTTTCATGGAGATTTTCTCTGTTTTTATTATGAGCGAGTCTGAGAGGTTCTCTGATAAAATGGAGAGTAGCTGCTCTCTTCTGAGAACTAACCACAGCCCACGATCAAGCCTGATAAGGAATAAGAAGAAAAGGTAACTTATTTTGAGTGACATCTCCTAAGTCCATAAGGCAGAGACGAAGCTACCAGCAGAAAGCGGGCAAGATGCATGTGTTTGAAACAAATTGACTCCAGCTTCAAAATCCAAGGACAGAGAAATGTCAATATCAGTAAATGGAGAAACATGCAGTATGCTGTGAGCACAAAGCCAAGAGAGTGAGTGATAAAACTAAACATCCATTAGGCAAGTAGAGGAAATGATCAAAATAGCCACCACACAGTGAAGTCTGAATCTATCTTTTTTTTTCCTTCTGTTGATATGTTGACATAATTGAAGCCTTGCAGTAGTATTTTCTAAACCTGTAGATCTCTTGGGTTAGACAATAAAGAATGGTGGCCAAGGGTCTTCCAAAGAGAGGTGCCATTGTGCAAGAGAGGAATTCAGTATGCCAGGAGAAGAAATGGAGCTGAGAGAGTGTGATGTGAGAAAACTACCAGAGAGTTCTAGTCATGTGAATGTGAGCGCTAAATATTTCTAAGCCTCTAGTTCTTAGTATGTAAAACTGAAATAATAATTCAAAGCACCGTTTTGAGAAATTAAGAATTGGCAAACTGCCTCAAATATAGTGATGGGTAAATAAACAGTTGTTATTACTTTTTCCACACACGCTTTCCTAAGCTTTTCTGCATGGCTAGAGGCATGTGATTTTAAGAAGGAAAAATTCTAACAAAATGCCATACAGGGGTAAAAAGGATTTCAAAGTCTGTCAAGAAGAAGTTAAGAAGTTTTATTTGCCCAGCATTGCTTAGCTAATAGAACTGGCCAAAAATCAGATCTGTTTTCATTCCAAAGTTCCTCTATCCTATTTTCCTTCCATAAATGAACTGATCTGTAAGTGATGGAAAGGTGATAATTACATTTCTAAATTCCTTTGCTTTGAAGTTTCAGATTTAAGCTGCAGGACCTCTGTCCCAGTGGGTGAGGTCCTGTGTCCTGCTGCAGTGGCACAGTATAGCTTAAATATACCGCCCTTCCGTCCCTTCCTGCACTGGTCAGGGGCCTGAGGTATGGATGCTTTAGAGCCCAGCACACTCTCACCATGAATCCAGGACCCAGGACTACTTCTTAGTTCCTCTGTCACAGCTCCAGCCTGCCCCCAGCCACCAGCTCAGCCTAACTTGAACCCTGCCCCTCGCCGCCTAGTGAGGACACTTTGCATTATTCTCAGGGATCCAAATGCAGGTAGTAAAATTACAATTTCAAAGCCAGGTGGGGAAACACAGCCAGAGGAGACATGAGACTTGCTGAGCAGGATTTTTTTTTCTTTCCCAATTGTGGAAATGATATGTGAGAGGGGAAAATATTCAGGTAAATATGGTATGGGGAGGAGTGTCTGTAATATGGTGTCTCAAGGGAATGTCCTTAGTTTTGTGCCCCCAGCCCCACACAAGAATTAACCCATCCTTTCTCTATAGTTCTCCCTCTCACTTTGCTGGAATCCCAGACTGAGGATGCTTTTAACCCTTCCTCCTCCTCCTCCTCCTCCTCCACCTCCTCCCCCTCCGCCCCTTACCTGGGGCTAGCGTAGCCTCCCTTCCCAGTTTCTGTCCCTGTGCAGGACTGTAGGAGGCCAGCTCTAGTGAATAGATAGGTAAAGATCAAGTGTGCATCCCAGCGTTTGACCTAATCCAGCCAGTATCAATAAGGAGCAGCGTAATCTTTTCCCGGATGAGGCCCAACTCAGTTTACTTAGTCTAGGAGTGTGAATTAAAGCCCAGGCTTTGATGACTAATTAAAGTCCCTCAAGTCCCTGAGCTGTGTGTGCATAATCACGCATTAGAACTGGGATCCCAGGGCAGACGAGACTTGCAAGAGCTGTAAATGTGGCCAGTGGAAATGAATTCTCAAGTCAGCTCCGTAACACGACTTCCTATTTCTGTAAGGTATTTCCAAGAGACTTCCTCTGTAAAGTCAGCCCCGAGTCCCTGAAGATTTCCATTCAGCGCTGTAGCTAAGTTGACTTCCAACCCGGGGCAGAAGTTTTCCCTGAGACCTGGTGTTAGTTTCTTTCTTTCTTTCTTTCTTTCTTTCTTTCTTTCTTTCTTTCTTTCTTTCTTTCTTTCTTTCTTTCTTTCTTTCTTTCTTTCTTTCTTTCTTTCTTTCTTTCTTTCTTTCTTTCTTTCTTTCTTTCTTTCTTTCTTTCTTTCTTTCTTTCTTTCTTTCTTTCTTTTCTTTTTTTTTTCTCTTTCCTTTGCCATTGCCAGCATGCAAGGATCTCGTGGCTCCTGTCCGGGATCGGAAGCTGAATACACTGGTGCAGATTTCAGTAATCCACCCCGTGGAGCAGGGTCTGACAAGATAATCCAGCAGGGAGATTGTGGAGGTGAGTGTACTGTGTGCTGGCTGACTCTCACTCTCTCTCAGTCGCTCTCTGGATTTGAGCACATGGGCTGAAATAAGTTAGATCATGGCCTACAGCTATGCTCTGTCACTGTCTTCTGTCATTTAGGAAAACATACCTGAGTCTACTGAGCATGCATTTGTAACTTACCAGAATAAACAAACGGGGGAAGAACTTGCCTTTTTATAAAAGACCTTATTTTTCTTTAGTAAATGGAAGGAAAATCTCCATTTTGAATCTTTGAATAGAGTACTAAATAGAGAAAAAACATATACAAATTTTAAATTAAATGGAATGAATATTTCTTTGGGGGGGGGGAAGAAAGTTGTAAAGTACCCAGAGAAGTTTTAAACCTGTTAAAAGTGTTTTTGCCCATTTCATTTTTTCCTGTATTCTTCAGACTGACTGTGGAAACGTGATAATCTCTGCTGTCCTTTTCTTTTTCAAAGAAAAACATGCCTTTTTAAAGTATGATTTTTTTAGAGAAAGGTAGATGATTCATTTGAGAAACTAATGTTTCTAGGCAAGAGGTGTAAATATTTCTCCTCCAGGCGAGAGATTTCCTATTTACATTTATTGTTACTAATATAACATCCAAAATGTGTCGGGAGGAAACTTGTATTATTGTGTTGGATCAGATTCAAAAGAGGAAGTGTTTCCCTTTTGATTATTTTGTTCTCATCATGCATATTTCACAGCCTCAGTGAATGAGATACTTATTTGAACATCTGGAACCAAAGAAAGTGTACTCTAAACCCCTGAAGCTTTGCGCTTCTTAGACTTGGGAGCCCTGAAAAAGAAGTTTCTCTGCAAGAACCTAAATTGCTTACCCCCAGACCATGATTGCTCAGTGCAGTTGGTGAAATAAATGATTCAGACTAAACACCACTCATTTCTCTAATGGGAATGACCCAGGTCCTGAGCAGGACCCTGAATCTGCCCCTGGGATACTTCAGATTCCAGTGCTGGTCTAATTTGTAGTTACTGCTGTGGTTGAATAAACAAAAATAGTTTTATTCACTTGTAGAAAACAACTAAAAATTGGAAAATTGTTCATTTGTATGATAATTATTTCCAGGTATTATTTCAACTTACTTATTTGAAACATAAAAGAAATTATTTTGACATGCTAATTTGAACATGTATAGCTGTCATTGATTGTTTCATTCACTGCCTGTTCCAAAGTGTCTAACACAGTGCTGAACACAAAGTAGTATTTGTTGAATAAAAGGAAGAAAGAATAAGTGACTAAATGAATAACTGCAGCTTCCAGAAACTTCCACAGACAACTGGTTTACAGAACTCTAGCAGACATCTCTGTGATATTCAGCAATATATGTTTAAATATAGATACAAAATTTAATGTTGGATGGCAGCTCTCTAAAAATGAATTCTGAGGCATTGAAATATCAGATGCACTGCATCCTGAGCTACTAATCCCATAGCCCCAAACCCATCATATTTAGTTTCCTTCATTAGTTTTCAAATCAGTCTGAGAAAAAAAAATAGCATAACATCTGAAAACAAATGGATGCTATCAGAGCATGGCTTTCAACTGAATCATTACAGAAGGGAAATAAATGGACAGCCTAAGATTACCAAATGCTTCTTTATGAGAAAATAGCTTCCTTTTAATTTGATCAGTCGATATCTTAGGTTATTTGCATCAATCACAGGTTAGATCCATTCAGTGTGTTCTAAGCAGACTGACCACTGACCCTAAAGAAGGGCTCTGCGTATAATGAAAATAAATTGTTTTTCAAGATTTTTAGCTGCTCTGACAATGATACAGGGCTTTACCAGCAGCAGCTCTATCAGTACTTTGGGGACCTGGGCCGTGTTGTTCCCCATGGGCATCATTTGGCAATTCAGATCTCTCTTCTCATAGAACTGTTTCCTAGAAAAACAAACAGACCCAGACACTTTCTGCATTCTCATGTGTCGCTGCCTGCTGCCGACTGTGGTGGCTGCCTTACTGAATCAAAGTTGTCTGCTTGTGCTCTTACAGGGAACAAGAGACCCGCTGTTCTTAACCGGCGTCACATTCACATCTGAGTATCCCATCTATGAGGAGTCCAAACTAAAACTAACAATCTATGATGTCAAGGGTAAATCTCATGACACCGTAAGTACTTGCACTTCTTTCTTTCTTTGGGAAAAGAAATCAATAGGCTTTTCCAAACCATCAGGTTTTTGGTATAACTGGCATTTTTCAAAGAGGGTCTTTGTACTGTGTTTATGCTTGTCTTATGTTTACAGTTTGCTGGGATTTTTTTTTTTTCAAATTCGTGTGGCTTAGTACCAAGTTGGCAAATTGGTTAGGAGCAAAAGCTTTCAGAACAGATTTCCCTCTTTTTCAGGAAGGCTGGCTTGATGTGCTGGTTTACATTTTTGCTGTTGTTGCTGTAAGGAGTTGCTGAAAGGGTAACATTGTGGGCAGAAAGCAAGCGGAGGAGACTAAATAATGTTTCAAAACTTTCTAGATATTGTCATTATTCTAAAATGGGGTTGATAAAGTTCTCTGCTTTCACAATTTGTTCTTTTACAATTTATTCACATTGACTAAGAGAAACTCCCTCTGTTCTTCTGATGTTCGTGGCATCAAAGCAAACAGAGGAGGTAACTGGCAGCACCAGGCAGGAGCTTTAATTAGCCTCTTCACCAGAAGCTTATGTCCAGTCCTGATGGTCTTCTGTCCTAGGTTCTTCAGTTTTCCTACAGGGTCTGACTTTTCCTCCTTGAATCGGTGGATTCAGGTGAAACTGTTAGGTACCCTGGCACTGTCTCTGGAGACCACTCTGAAAATCCCTGAACAGGAGAGAATGCCTTTGGCAGGTGTTGAGAAGGGGATGGTTTCAAGGGTGCCCTCTTTAAATCTCTCCCATAACGTGCATTTTTGTCTGTTTACAAGGTGAGGGGGCGGGGGAGCTATGGGCATGTGGACGGTCCACAGAGCAGTATAACCCAGGAAACACTTTGAAGGCAGTAAGCCAGGAGGCTCCAGGGGAATTCTGGTTGAAGCTAAGAGGTGCTGCTGGGCCTGGAGAGCCACACATACCTGGTCAAGGGGAAATGCAGCTCTGGACTCTACACTCACTAGGCATCTCTGTCTTGCTTGTGATTCTTTATTTCCTTTCCACTCTTTACCATAAAGTATATAACATAGGTGAATGGTGGGGATATTTAATAGAGAGAAAAATATTCTATATTGAAAGGATTTCTACTCATCTTAGCTCCAGAAAAGTTCATTTCCTTACAATTGCAGAAGAAATGCCCAATTGCATGCACACCACATATGTGGAAGAGAAACAGCGATGGGGTCCAGTAGACTTGTGGAGAGGGTGGACTGTCTGGTTCCTGTTCCATGCACTGGCTTTGTGGCCCTGGGACAGTTGCTCCTTAGCTCCTCTGTTTCCTAACTGATTCTTACCTGGTGGGGTTGGTGTAAGGACTAAATGAATTAATCTGTGTAAAAAATTAGAAGAATAATAGCTACAGATTAATTAAGAGCAAAGTTATTCTTGTAGTTATTGTTTTGCCTGCTGCCTTGTGGTCCCTTATCAATGGTAAAAATCAAATAAATTTTAACCAAAATCTTTTTCCATATTATTAACCTTGTTTTTTTTCTCAAGTAATCCTACATTTGTCATTTCTGGCTTCTTTGAAGAAAAGGGGGAGATAAAAATACTTTGAGAGAAAAATATTGAGGTTGAAACTGGCAACCACAGAACAGATTTGCTTGGGGGTTCTGTTTTCTCCTTTCCATGAATGTTCCTTGATTTTTGAAGTGATATAGAAAAGGAGTGGACTGTGCTTGGGAGATCTGGACCAAAGACTATGCACAAAGCCTACAGCATGGCTTTTTTTTTTTTTTTTTTTTAATTCTACCAAGGAAAGAAATGGGTAAAAAATCATAAAGTTGGGGGAAAGGGAGATATTTTGCAAATGAATGGTGGGAGGAGGTGACACAACTGCAGAGAAGTAAGAAGCTGGAAAGTGATCAGTGTGACAGAGAAAGTAAAGCAGAAAGTATGGGATTTTATGTTTTTCCAAGCACATGATCAAATTCAGTGCTCCCAATGGTCCCAAGGCATAGACAGGACAGAGAATATGGAAGGGACGGAGTTATGGAAACACTACACTGCAGAATGAACTCTTCTTAAGCTTATTAAGTCCTCAGAAATATCAGAGCTAGAAATATTAAGCACCAAAGGTGTCTCTATGCCCTTCAGTCAGCCTGGTTTACAGTGCACGTGTATGCTGATGCTTTAGGGATACATAATTAGCTTACTCATTAATCATGCTTTTTGTTGGCTCCTGTTCTGGAAACTCATTAATTAGAGTCTTTTAAAGACTTTCTTCCTTGATCTAGAGGTGTTATCACATAAAAGTATTGAAGGAACTGGAATCCCCACTGTGAAATCAGACTTGTGAAATTTGAACATACTTAAGAAATACAACCAGCTTTCATTTACTGAGTACTGTTAATTAAGGCATAACCTCTTCCTTAAAATAACTAACAATTAGCTCTTGTGATGGAAGTGTAAATAGAAACACAGTGCATTAATATGCTAATAGTCCCCATGGATGTGCAGTCTTTATTCTGGCACCTTTTCTTTCTTTTTTTTTTTTTTTGGTGCAGAGATGGATGCAGAAGTGGGGGAGGCAGTGAGGGGTTTTAAAGTACAGTTTATAATTATGGGCATTTAAGAAAATAAATACTTTAAGATCATAATACCTTGAAGGATTAAGAAATGAGATTATGAATATTTATGTGTTTTGAAAATCAACAAATTACATGCACATATTTAAGAGCAGTTTAAGTATTTGATCCTAGTAAACCATTGATCATATTAGGACAGAACAACGAGGTGTTCTGTGCTGGCTGAATACTAATTAACTAGGTCACCTGACTGAGTTCCTGACATCTTGTTCAACTGAGTTTCTTATTACTTGGAATTAACCAGATGAATGTGTTATTTTGCCATCTCATGTTTGTTTGCATACGTATTAATATTAAAAGTTTTTAAAGAGATATGATAACATTTCATCTGTGTCCTTGATGTGGGGCTGTTGTCTAACTCCCTGTTCTTGTACTCCCCTGAACAATTGAACCTAAGATTACCTTTCTGAATAACTTCAGCAGAAATGCAATTAATCATCGTAACAAATAAGAAGAATCTGTGGGTTTGGAATGACTACTGTTCCCTCCCCCTACATCCTTCACCCCTTCCCATTCATGCAGTGCGTCTCCCACCGTGGCAGATGGGTAGGTGGTGCTTGGTTGGTAGGGAGACAGGGAATGCCCTGGGGTGAGGGGGGTGGTGAGAGGGTCATTCTTAGAATTAAAGTGACATTTTTGTTATTTTCCTCACCGTGAGGAAATGACATGTTTTCTCAGAATGGGCTGTTCTAAAATCCAGCTGTTTGGTGGAGTCCTCAGAGATAGGAATTGAAGCCCATGGCTTGAATATGAGAGCCCAGGTTCTCAGAGTGGTGTCGATGTCTCCTGGATAGATGCTGGTTGTCTGCTCTATTTTAAAACTCTTAGAAACTGAAACAGCATAGACAAAAGTGTTTTTAGCACTTCATTTACAATGTCCAGCCCTAGGGGATCAAGCTGGGAATCTGAGTCTTTCATGTGTTACAGTGAAAACTCAGAGGAAGGAGAAATTTATGAATGAAAAGAGCATCCCCATCAAACCTTTCTTATCTCCTTCTTCTTCCTCTCAAGCAGCACAGTGTTTTGGAAGGTCCTGAACAAGGTTCTTTCAGTACCCAGCTGAGGGCCACCATAAATCTACAAACACATGAGTAGGTCACAAAACTGTTTTTGCCCATGATAGAAGTTTAAATTTCTGATATATTTTGCAGGAGAGCACATTGACCTCAGTCCTTTTGCTTTGGGGTTTAAATGTTTGCTGTATCCACAGATTGTTAGATTTTTAACTTATAGGACAGAGTCCCATGTCCAATAGACAATGAACATTTCTCATCTGAGGATATATGTCCTAAGACATTTATTTTTACTGCCAATAACTAGCAACTCTCCATTTATACCTTTTGGAAAAAGTGATCTTATCTAAGATGGATGTAAATTTATTCTATTATGTGTGTTATATGTCTAAGGAAGCTTGGTTCTTGTACAATTCCCTAGACTGAATTAGCCAGTTCAGTTTTTATATTTTTCAGTGGAAAACCATTTTCTATTTAGTATACTTTGACTTGGCTTGATTTCAACATTGAATTCTTAGATGTTTAAGTCTAACTATACCTGTTGAGATAAAAATTCTGTGGCTAGCCTTCCTCTTGACCTGAAAGATGTGGTGCACTGAATAAGGAAAAAGAAATTAAAATTGTTGATCACTAAGTATATACCAAGCACTGTGTCTAATTATTAGTTTCTTTCTTAATCCTCATAAAAATTCTTTGAGGGAAGTACCATTATGTCCATTTTAAAGATGAAGAAACTGGGATTCTGAAAACTTAAGTCAAGTCAAAGATCCTTTACTTTTTCCTGCTACACTATGGTTCATACGCAGTTGATAGGATTTCTCTCCTTTTCGTTCCCACAATGTAATATTTTTCCTTCAACTGATACTTTAAAAACATTCTTCATTTGGAGCCTAAAAATTGATTGAGAAAAAATTTTCAGTATTCAACTATAGGGAAAAAAAATCACATCTAAACATTTTAAGCACTTAAATATGTGCAACAAACTACAGGTGTCTGAAAAATTTTTATAATGAAGTGGCCAGCTACCCTTCATGAAAAAATAGTTGTTATTGACTATTGCGAAATGGCTAGATTTATGTCTCATACTTTGGCCTAACTTTTCCCTTTTCTTTTCTGTGTGCTACATGGTCCTCTCAACCTGTTCATTCTCTCAGCCTTGGTCTTTTGAATGCTCCCGTCTGTTTGACACAGTTTGCAAGAGAAGTTACCAGTTCCATACAGAAGTAGTTCAGGGTCTAATATGTTGCTGTCCTTCGTAAATCACTTCTTGTCCTTCCTACCCTTGATAAGTGATATGTATTTATAAAGAGCATATTTATATTTCATTGGGGTGTAACTGACATAACAATAAAATGGACAGATCTTAAGAGTTCAGTGCGATGGGTTTGACAACGTATGTGGCCATGTGGCCTCTGTGCAAGTCAAGATGTAAAACATTTCCATCATTCCAGAAGGTTCTGGTGTGTCCTTTTGCAGTCAGTTGCCACCACCCCCAAGGCAATTGCTTTACCGTATCTACTGATGTAGGTTTGTTGTGCTTGTTAAAGTTTGTGTGATTGAAATCACATAGCATATGCTCCCTTGTCTCTGGTGTCTTTTGCTCAACATAATGTTTTTGAGATTCATTCATGTTGCGTGGTGATTCAGTCACTGAATGTATTCTTTTGTAGTGATATGCCACAATTTGTTTATCCATTCTCTTATTGATGGACACTTAATTGTTTCCAGATTTTAACAATGAGTAAGTCTCTGAACATTTGAGTACAAGTATTTGTGTGAAATTGTGCCTTTATTTGGGGGGGTAAATACTGGGGAGTATAATAGTTGTCATAGGTCAGGTACATGCTTAACTTTTCTGGAAACTGTCCTTCAAAGTTATTGTACAGCTTTAGTCTCCTATTCTTCGTAACGCATGAGCATTCCAGTTACTCCACCAGCAATGATATTCAGTCTTTTCCATTTAACATTCTAGTGGATATGAAGTGGTATCTCACTGTGGCCTTAATTTTCATTTTCCTGATAACTAATTATGTCGAGCACCTTTTCCTATGCTTATTGGCTACTTATCTTTTTGTGTGTGTGAAGTGTCTGTTCAAGTCTTTGCCTGTTTAAAAAAAATGATTTTCTTTTTATTGTTGATTTCTAAGAATTCTTCATATTTTGTGGATACGGGGTACAAGTGCTTTTGATGAATGTGTGTGTGTGTGTGTGTGTGTGTGTGTGTGTTTTAAGTCTTTGGCTTGCCTAATAATTTCCATAATGATGTATTTTGTTGATCAGAAATTTAAATTTTAAATTTTAAAATATTAAGTCCAGTTTATCAGTTTTTTTTCTCTTCAGTTAGTGCTCTTATGCCCTAAGAACTGTCCCTAACTTCAGGCCACGAGAGTCTTCTCCAGTGTTTTTCTCCAAAATATTTTATAGTTCTAGCATTTACATTTTTGTAATAGGAAAGAGGTAGGGATCAAAGTTATTTTCTCCTATGTACATACCTAGTTATTCTAGCATCATTTGTTAAAAAATACATTTTTCTCTAGTGAATTTAGTTGATGCCTTGACTGGAATATCAGTGTCTCCTATGGATATATTTCTGGATGCTCTGTTTTGTTCCATTGATCTATTTGTCTAGCTTCATGACAATAGCATGATTATTGCTGTTCCATAATAAATCCTGAAATCTGTAGTTTAAATCCTTTATCTTTATCAGCTTCTTCTTTTAACTGAGGTGGTGGTTTTTGGTTTTTACCAATTCTAAAGCCTTTTGTCTTTCCACATATATTTTAGAATAACTTGTCAATTACATTAAAAAAAGAAACCTGTTGGGATTTTGGATGACAATTGTATTGAATCTATAGGTTAATTTGGAGAGATGGACATCTTAATGATATTGAGTCTCTAGTTCTATAGATATGGGATGTATATCATTCCATTTATTTAGGTCTTTAAACTTTTATCAGCAATGTATTTGTGCTCAGTATACAAATCATAATATATTTTAGACTTATTTCTAAGTATATGATTTTTTTATGCTGATATACAAAGTGTTTTTTTTAAATACAGTTTTTAATTTAATTACTGCTTGCTAATAGATAGAGATATAATCATTTCTGTTTACTGACATTGTATCCAAGGTGGCAGTCTTGCTATATTCAATTCTAAAGGATATTTTTATAGATTCTGTAAAGTTTTGTAAAATACACAATTATGTTATCTAATGAAAGATTTATGTTCCCCTTTCCAGTCATTGTGTATTTTTATTTCTGTATTGCACTGGCTAGCTAGGACCTTTAATGCAGTATTGATAGAAGTGGTAACAGTGGAAATCCTGATTTGTTCCCAAATTTAAGGGAAAAGTGTTCACTATCTCACCATTAAGTATGATCTTAACTGTAGGTTTTTCACAGATGCCTTTTATCAGATTGAGGAATTTCCATTTAATCTATAATTTTCTGTGGTTTTTTTTTTTTTTTAACTGTGAATTGTGTTGGATTTAGTCAGAATTCATTAGGGTTTTTTTTTTTTTTTTTTTTGGTATGTATTGAGACATTAAAATGTTTTTCTTATGTATTCTGTTAATGTAGTGAATCACCTCAATTTATTTTTGTATATTAAACCAATTGTAGATTCCTGGAGAAATTTTCTTTTTTCAAACTCAGTGCTCTCCCACCTCTTTCTCAAGCTTCAGCCTAGTGCCTGGGGAGCCAACCTCTGTTCTTCTGCCCTTGCCTTAGAGAAAGCCCTGTGCACCTTAGCAGTGACTCCTCTGCTCTCTTGCACCCATCCTTCATTGGGATACCCTCCTGCATGATGTGAAGTCCATGAGAAAAAGTGGAGGGATGGGTGAGAAATTCAGGCTGTGTCTAGGGTTCCTCAGGATTCAGATCTCTCACTCCAGGTCACATGTGCTCGTTAAAAGTTCATTACAAGTTCAGCTGGTTTCTCTGGAAGGTCTTCCTGCTGCTCAGGAAAGGATGATATCAGCCCTGGGCATTTCTTCCTCTAGGAAGGGTCTGTCAGTGTCTGGATGTCATTTCATTTTGGTTTATTTCCACTCTCAGTTTTCTGATGGGTTTAACAAAAGCTGTGATCTGGTGGTGTATGTAGCTGACTTCTCAGTGTAACAATGGGAGTGACAGTCTCTTGCGACTTTTTACATCTTAACTAGAAGCGGCAGTGCTAGTTAGTTGACTTCTGTGTATCTGCGTTTCCAGCTCTCTCTTTAATTTCCCCTTCTCTGTAGTTTACACTACAAGTGCATTACATTCTGTGCTGCTCTTTACATTGTTTTTTCCTTTTCTCTCTCCTCCAGCTCTTTCCTGGTGCTGCTTTCATCAGCACATGCACAGTACCTGTTCTGCATCATCTGTTCAGAGATTTGGGGGTTTTTTTGTTGTTGTTTTTGTTTGGATTCCCACAATTGAGAAAAGGATGCTCATCCATACTGCCTCACTTTCCACAAGAAAATGTTTGCCTGGAGAAAGACTGGCTTTTTGACAATAAAATAAGAACATGAATTTATACATGAAGCAAAAGAAGTTTCTTAGAAGTTTTTCCTGGGCTGTAGGAGAGTGGCTGTTTGACTCTGAGGTGGCCATATCCTTATTTTATGGAGATCAGCAGAACTGTAATTTTAGTCTTTTCACCCTTGACTGTTTTCAAATGTGTGAGTTTTGGAAACATTGTTTAACATAGATAAAGGACAAAACAACAATAACTGGAGTTAATTTGCTTTTTTTCCAATTAAAATAGAAATGATTAGTTAAGGCCAATTCCCATTCTCTTTCCAAAGCTGGGCAACTGAGTCGGGGGAGGGTATAGCTTAGTGGTAGAGTGCGTGCTTCTGGGGTGCACGAGGTCCTGGGTTCAATCCATTGAAAAAATAATGTATAAATAAATAAATAAGTAAACCTAATGACCCCCCCCCAAAAACTGGGCAACTGTATTCATGTTAATCATAAACATAGAGAAGAATAATCAACAATGTGTTTCCTCCTGGAATGCTGAGATTGGTGGATTAGTAATCCTTCTAATATAAAGAGTTCTTTCAAGTTTAGAAGTAGGATCAAAAAATTAAGCAAAGTTATTTGAAGAGGCAGGCCTCAGAAAAAATAAATCCAAATGACCAAGAAATATAAAACTTCTAACTGTATTTTTTTGGAAACACAAAATTAAAATAGCAATGTGATCATCAACTTTGGCTAATAAACAGGCAAAAAATTTAAAGACCATTGTCATCTGTAGAATTCTGATTGAATGTAAAATTTTACAGCTAAAAAAAAAAGACAACAATCTGCCAGCATCATTAAAACGAAGTGTATATTTTGATTTAGCAGTGTTACTCTTAGTTGTCCACCTCATAGATGTAAAACCACCAGTACTTTAAGATAATAGTGAAAAATTAGAAACAGAGTGAGTGCCTATCTGTAGGGGAATGTGTGAATAAATTCTGGTGTGTCCAAATTAGGGATATTATGAAGCTTTAGAAAAGACAGATTAATTAATTGGCACTCCACACACAGACTTGGAATAAGATCCACGAGATATTGCAGGCTTGAGAAAAGCAAGATACAAAAATGGTGTGTAATAAGAATTCCACTTTTTGAAAACAGTGAAAAATGCCTTTATATATGTGTGTGTATTGTGTTTATAGCTAAGCAATATATAGTTGCATATGACTGCTGTGAGAATGTAAAGGAATAAATGCAGCGGATGGAACGGGAGAGGAGAGGAGCAGATAATGAGGAGAAAGAAAGAAAAGAAAATGAGAGCGTGAAATAATAATATAAAAACAGTCCTGCTAATGGAGTTGCTGAAAGACTTCCTCATTTTTAATAAAACAGAATAAATGCAACTTAGAAAGGAAAATGTCCTTTGTATTACTTCCCTACAACATACATTGTCCTGAGAGAAGTGTCACTTCCGCATCCTGAAGATTCCATGCGGGAGGGCTGTCAGTAGTCTGGGTGCGAGGGAACTGCCAGGAACAAGTGGCTGCCTGGAGGAATGCTGTTGGGGACCCTCGGTAGGGAATGAAGGCAGCAGCTGAAAACATCACCAAGGGCAGTCAGAGTGGAAGAGGAAGAAAATGACGATCATTTGCATTACTTGAAGCCCTGGGAACTCCCTGAAATAACTAGAGGAACTGGCAGGGGGCCCAGCTCTGCATTTGAGAGTGGGAGCTCCATCTTCTTGTGCTGTTACAGTCAGGGAACTGAGTCATGAATTTGTGCTTCCAAGTAGATCTCAGAGCATGTGTTTTTATATTTATTTTACCTGCTAACATCAGTCCGATGATCTGATAACTGACCGCTGGGATGTGTGAGTCTAACTTGGACCCTGAACTGAGAGAGAGTTTATTTCTGCTTCAGCTAACTTCCCTCTGTCTGAGCTATTTACCTCATTCTGATGGTTTGCAGGCATTCCCCAGTTGCTCCCATTTGTCCAGTGGCTTAGGTTGTGAGCGCCTGGCTGGCCAGCTCTGTCCTGTTCTTGCAGCCGCCTTCTTGGCACAGCTGTAAGTGCAGGTGGGAGCTTAGCGAACACTCCCTGATGTGGGTGAGCCCTGAACAGCCTGACGTGGGCACTGAGGACATGGTTCTTGTATTGACTTCCCGTTCCTGCTTGGTTTTACAAAGCTGGAATGTGATATGTGGCCGAAACATTTCTTCTGATTAGAAAAGGAGCAGAGACTACTGATGTAAAAGGTTAGTCTGCTTCAGCTCCAAATAGCTTTTAATTACCTTATGTTGATATATGCTGCACAGCGAGAACAAAGGGGAATTTTAAAGAAACATAGGCTTTCCTTAGAGTCATTTGAACGGAATGATAATTACAGCTAGGTTTGAGCTGGTATTTAAATTCATGAGAAAAGTATTTTTAAACATACTGAGAAAAGGCACTAGTATATGCCAAGGCAGAAGGTGATGCCTCATTCTGAAAAGTGTTAAAAGCCATCTGTTTCCACATCACAAAGATTTTCTTCTTAAGTTGCTGTGAGCTGGGTGACTCAGGTTTCAGGGCAGTAAGTCAAGCTCTCTTTTAATATGTGCTCCTTGAGGATGGGGCTAAATGCTGAGGTGACAGCCGTTCCTTATCACACGTCCTAAGAAATTCAGAGTGTGAATTCACAGAGAGACTGGTCTTTCATACAAACTTGCGTAATAGTTTTTAACAGGGAGAGAGAGAGAGTGAGAGCATGAGCATGAGTATGAGCAGCTTGTGGAAGGCGCTACAGAGATTCGTGTAATCAGAAGGGGTCTGTAAGGATACTTAAACTTTTAAATAATACCCTGCTCTTTTTTAAACTGCTATTTTGGTTTTTTGAAAAAGGCACCGATCGTTACATTAGCATGGTGGAATGTGGGAAAGCAGTTTCCCAAGAAAATCTTAATTGACTAGCATTTAAGTACAAACAGGAGCTCAGCCACCTCACCCCTACCTGCCCCCACTCTGGGGATCTGGAGCATATATTATGTGTACCACGTTTGTTTTTCATTCCTGGATTTAAATCGAGGCATAGTGAAATGTCCATAGAAGCTTGGTCTGGCTTCCAAGCAACAGAGACGAAGGCTTCAAATGAGAAACTCTAGACATGTCCTTGTGTATCCATACCTACCTGTGTAACAGTTTTAAATATGAGTATGTAAACAGAGTCATATTCACAAATTTGTATGTATATGTGAACTTTAGGTAAAGCTCTAAACTTTAGATTCTAGGATTAGGTTCACTGGTTGCCAAACAAGGCCAAAAATATGCTTAGGGCAACGTCAATATGCAAAGAGGTGGTCTTCCACCTGTGAAGAGAACCTTTTCAGTTAGTGCAGGCTTGAAGGCAGAGGCATGTCTGTCAGATTCCTTTTTACTGTCTTCCCCATCCGGCTGTCCCCAGCACACACATGTAATAGTTGCCTTCCCTTGTGATTAAGTTCTTTGACTCTGAACTTGCAGTCTAAACAAGTATCTGAGAAAGGACGATACCTAACTGGAGGTGAATGATTATAACAGATCATAGGAGGCATTTGAAAACCATACCAGTGGATGCTAAAACAGGGATTCTGAATGCCATCATGGGAAAAGCAGGTTCACATAGTTTTGGAAGCAAGTGTAGCAAGAACATCTTCAAACTTGAGATCAAGGATACAAGTCTTTTTCCCCACAAGGGGTCCCTTCCCTATCGGGATGCCACATTGAGGCCAAAGAACATCAGTTTAGAATCAGAAGCTCTCATCTCAGATCTGCTACATAGTTACATGGCTTCGAACAAGTTGCCTGTTTTCGGTTTCCCCGGCTCTGAAATGGAGACCGTAATACCTGATCTGTCTACTGCTTGAAAGGAAAACAGGCTAACACATGTAACAGTGCCCTGGAAACTAAACACGCAACAGAAATGTAAGCATCCTCATCATTTCCTGCAGATGTCCTCCTTGTTCCCAGGGCATTCTTTCCCGAGGGACATGGGGGTATTTCCAGGACAAAGGATTAGTGTTTTTGTGGTATCTGGCTCCTCAGGGTTGACCATGTTTCCACTGAGTTGATCGGCCTGGGTATCCCGTCTGTGTTCTCATGAGATGATGTGTGGCTGGCCGCTGAGCCTGTGCTGGTGCATGGAGCTGTTTCAGTTTGAAACATATGAACAGCAATGAATAAGAACCAGTTTCCTCAGTTTTTATTTTAGTATTTCAGTAACCCGATACTCTGTATTCTGATACTGCAATATTCATTTCCTGAGTGTTTCTTTCCAAAAGGGGAGAAAAACTGCAAAAGATGATTGCAAGACATGTCCCCGCTTTTCACTGTAAGAGTCATTTTGATACCTGATTTTCACCTTCTGCCCTGGGTTGCAAACAACGTTGTGTCTATAGGTCTGTCTTCTGAAACCACACGTGGGAAAGAATAAGAGAGGGAAAAAACCCTCTTCTTTAAGATTCACTTTTCCAATCGTGCTTATGCTTGATGGGCTGACCAGTGAGTCACCCTGTACCTCCTCTTCACTATTCCAGCACTGAGTCATCATCCAGTTTGATTTTTGAGACATCATTCGAACTGCCCCAGATGAAAGGCTTATATGGGATATTTCTGACCTTGAATATAGCAGATAGTAAAAGCGGAGAATAAAGAAGTCTTTTCTATCTTCCTTGCCACCTTACTTTGCTTTCTTTCTCAAGATATTTGTTACACAAAAGAAGCAGAATGTTTCTTCTCTTATCTGACCTCATGAAATTCATGAATACTTAACTAGATGAGCTTGTTTGAAGGAGCCTCTGAGACCACAGTCACCTAAAAGTTGTGAAAAAACTTTTTTTGGTTTTTCTTCTGTGAGGCAAGTGGCTTCACCAATTAGACTGTCAGAAACACCAAAGATAAAATAGAAGAAAAGGCTTAAGAGTTATTAGTTGATTAAACATGAGACCAGCGTACGAGTGATGGCATTGGGTGGCAGATTAAAGGAGAGGATTAACTTGCCCTGTGGCTGTGCATGTCACTTCACCTGTTACAGCAGTGCTAATTCTATTTGGGACAGCACAGAAAAAAAGAACAAATAAATGACATAAAACTTCAATAATTACAAAGAACTTGTATATACAGTATTACAATTGATCCTTATAGGGACCCTGTTGTGTCAGGGAGCTGGAAGGTAAATTTAAATCATTTGTTCAAGGTCATATTGAAATGTCAACCAGAATCGAAGTCTTCTGATATTGAATCCATTGGACTGTAGGAGGTTTTTCAGGAACAGTAAGTTTCCTAACTATTAATAATTTGATTTGATGATGACTTTCAATCAGTCCATTGTGGAAAGTAACCACACTTGTAAATGTGGTTAAGAACTTTTTCTTATATTGACTTCCAGTAAGGGAAAGGGAGAATTTATGTTGTGAAGGCTCTGTGAATATCCAGAGTAACTGCCTTGAATAATGTATCTCTCTCGTGGGATCAGCGTATCTGAGTTAGGTGCTAACACGCTCTGATGACTCTTCCATTGTTTGTTTCAGTTTGGATAAGCTACCTTGGGTTGCCACATAATACCTATGGCTACGTTAGTGTTATTTGGTGCCTGTCTCAGGTTAGCTGAGTTACAGCATGTGAGACTTCAGTACCAATGAACTGACATCCAGGAGGTGCTAAGCCACTTTGTGAGATGATCATGAGATCTTATTCCAGGATGCTGATAATGTCAAGATAAAAATAGTCAAGTGTGGAGAAGAGCTTATGTCTTAGTGCTGCTTCCTCTAGTTGGAAATTCCTAGAGATTATTTGCTCTGCCATGTTTAGTCATGTCACAGTTTATTAATTCACTTAAATATTTAAACTTATCCTGTAAAATGTTGGCTTTATTAGGAAAACATACAGATATGACAAATGGACAAGCTTCTTTATATCAATTTGATTTTTGTTACCATGAGTTTGACAAGCAGAAGGGATATTCATGTAGAAATATCTAAGCAATTATTTGGAAATGGGTGCATGGAATTAGGGGAGAGTGACAAGATTTATATTGTGTAGAAACATCTGTCTAATGGTAGATTAAAATTATTTTGTATTTTTTCCTACACAGCAGAGGGGGAAGGGGAGTACTATCTGATTTTGTTCCAGTTCCTCAGGAAAGTAAACTTGTCCCAGACTGTTCTTGTGTCTTATGACTAGAATTGTGTCCCATAGTTACCAATAATAGCACAGAAAATTGATTAAACAAGTATCTGTTCTTTTAAACCTTCTTTATCAGAATATACAAAAAAAGAAGCAAGTTGGAAATGACTTTTGAATTAGGCAAGTAACCACAGTATTTGGAATAGAGATTTAGAAGGCATCCTTACAGAAGTGATCTTTGAAAATGAGGGAATTAAGAAAGAAAAATTGGAGAAAATGATCAAAGTCAGAACCTTGGGAAATAGTGACATGTGGAGAATGAGAGATGATCAGGTTTCAGTGAAAGATGAAGAGCAACCTTACACCCATTAGGATGGCTCCTGTCAAAAACCCAGAAAATAAAAGGGTTATTTCCTCATGGCTAGGATGTGGAAAAATTGGAACCCTTGTACACTATTGGTGGAAATGCAAAATGGGTACAACTACTATAGAAAACAGTATGGAGATTCATTAAAAATTGAAAAGAATTACTGTATGACCCCACAATCCCACTTCTGGGTGTATATCCAAAAAACTGAAATCAGGATCCCAGAGATGCGCACACACCCATTCAAAGCAGCACTATTCACAATAGCTAAGAGATGAAAACAACCCAAATGTCTATCAATGGATGAATAGATTAAAAATATGTGGTATATACAGACAATAGAATATTATTCAGCATTGAAAAGGAAGGAAATACTATTACATGCTACAACCAGGTGAACCTTGATGATATTATACTATTTGAAATAAGCCAATCACAAACAGACAAATACTGTATGATCTCATATTTAAAGTAGTCAAATTCATAGAAACAGAAAGTAGAGTGGTGGTTACCAAGGGCTGGGGAGAAGGGGAAAGTGAAGTTGTCATTTAATGAGTATAGTTTCAGTTTTACAAGGTGAAAAACTTTTGGAGATCTGTTTCACAACAGTATGAATATACTTAACACTACTGAATTGTCTACTTAAACATGGCTAAGATGATAAATGATATGTTATGCGCTTTTTCCATGATTAAAAAGAGAAAAAAAACTACCTCAGATTTCTGCTTTGGTAGGTTTTGTCTTGGGCCTAAAAAGTTGAATTTCTATCATGCTCCAAGTAATGCTATTACCGGTGGTCCACTGATCATACTTTGGGAATCACTGCTCTACCATAAGACCTACCACCCAATACCACAATCCTCTGTTTATAGGCTAGCTCTCCTTCAGACTGTGAGCTCTTGGAACAGGTACCATCTGATTCATCTTTGCATCCCCAGTTTCTAACCCATTGTTTTATCCTGAAAAATTTGTGTTGAAGAAAAAAAAGATAGAAATGAAAAAGATTTAAAAACAGTAAGAAAAAAAAAAAAAAAGGGAACCAGATAGTGCAGTGTCCTAGAAACCACATTAGGGGAAAATTTTCAGAGGGAGATGAAGGTCAGTGTTGCCTGGCTCTACAGAGATATCAGGGAAGGTGAAGAGAGATGACTGGATTTAGTGATTGGGAGGGTTCTAGCCTTTCAGAAAATAGGTGTTGAGGAGATACTAGAGTTCAAGGGATTAAGGAATAGGTGAGGGGCTGAGATTGTAAATACTGGGTAGCAAAAAGAAGTAAGAGGAAAGGAATGTGAGTGAACACACAGCAAGGTTTTAGTTTAGGGTTAGTTAGGGTAAGTTTGAACACATTTGTCGAGGAGATCTGGGCCACTTAAGCAAACTGCAGGAGGCCCCAGGAGTTCTGGGGTAGCGGGTAGTAGGGGTCCCAGGACAGAGAGATGGAGATTTCTTGATAATTAGTCTTGACTTTGCTAGAAATTCTTTATTCATTATTATTATTTTTAATTATAAAGTTTCTTCTGAGCGGTATTTATGTTACAGTCCCTTCTTTGAATTGATTTACCAAGTGAGAAGTAATGAAATAGTTGCCTTGAACCTATCCCATTTGGGTAATAAGAGGAAGTAGCAGTTATTTTTATGATGTGTTTGGAGTTTCTGTTGGGAAAGAATCATTGTGTTATGTGAAGGTTACCGGTAATATGACTTCCTTAAGAAACATAAAGAGAAGTATTACCTAATCATTTCACAATTAGCTAGTTTGACAAGCTCTAGGAATCCACAGTAATTATGAGAAAAGAAAATCATAGGGAAGAATGAGAGAAAGAATATACATATATATGAAATTATATTCAGTTATGGCTTACATGCTCACTTCCCTTAGCATCTCAAAAATAATGCAAGATGGAAAGAAAGCCCTTTTTTCTTTGCGCGGCGAGTTTCTTCTTTACATCTTCCAAAATGTTTACCCAAGTGGGTTTTGCTAAGAAATCCAGATCGCTGAAAATAAATTATAAGGGGAAATGTAAGCATGAAAAATGCATCTTTGTTTAGAACAATAGTCTCTGAGATTATGGTTAAGATGGTGAGCTGGATTCATCTGAACAGGGGTTTATTTCCAGGTACTGACACTTAGGAATTCTGTGAGAGTGGGCCAGTTACTTAATCTCTCTGGGCCTCAGTTCATTCAGCAATGAAATGACTATAGGAGTAAATATTACACAGGGTGGTTTTAAGGACAAAATGGTATGACTGGTGTAAGTCTCCTAGTGCAGTGCCTGGCCTGTGTTAGCTCCTCAGTGCATGCTGGCGGGTGTTACTGTGGTCTCAAAATGATGATGATGGTGATGATGACGATGACGATGACGGTGACGGTGATGATGGTGATATTTGTCTGTATTTTAGCACCACAATTAACTGTGGAAATTTTTTGTTTTAGAAATTTTTTTGTTTGTTTTGCTTTAACAATACTGCAGAAAGGCTCTCAATTGGGAATATGATAAAACGTAGTGCCTCCTAACTGACTCTTTACATATTTGTGTTTAAAGGAGTGTCAGTGAACATGCAGAAAGGTCTTATTTATATTGTAAATGGATAACCATCATCAGCCTTATCATTAATAACAGCAACATCTGAATAGCACTGCTCTGTATCACACACTGTTCTCTAGGCTTTACATATTTGATCATTTAAGAGTCACAAAATACTTAGAGATAGATTCTATGAATATGGTCCCTATTTTCCAGATGAAAAAATTGAGACTCAGAGAGGTACAAAACTTTTAAGTAGAAAATGTTTGGATATAAACCAGGACATTTTAGCTCCAGGGTCTGTGTGCTAATTAATCACTACATTTTAAATGACCATAAATAGCATGTAAATAATGCTTATTGTCTAGATACCTATTATATTTCACCACAAGAGTATTTTTACTTATATAGTTTAGGTCTCAAAGGGAGAAATTCTATCAATTTCACTAAAACATATTTTTCTCTAAGTGCTTGAGATTTATGATCTCAGGATTTCAGCACCTTAAAAGGTCAAATGCTGTTACTCAATTCTTCTTCTCAAACACTTTCTGCTTTATGAAAGGGCACCAGTCTATTCAGTATGGAAGCAGAAGGAGAATTTATGGCACATACAGGTGTTGGCTCTTCAATCAGAGTTCTTTCCACTGTGCTGTGTAACATAGAGTCAGATTTTCAAAATAGTAATTGTTAGAGCCTGCAGCTATTTGAGACTGGCCCCTGTTATGGCCAAGGAAAGAAATGATTCAGTTTAAAACCTTCTATATTTCAAGTCCAGAAGAGACTTCATGCCCTTATATTTATTTATTTACTTGTAGGCAGATACTGAAGGTAAGACTTGGTTCAGGGCCAATATCAGGGTAAAATCTACTTAAACCATCATGTAAGATACTACTTGTGGTGATACCAAGGCAGCAAGGGTAAAGATTCTCAGGCATTCAGTTCCGACACACGAAAACTGAGCTTAAACTCCTCCCTGGAGAAGACGCACTTGGTGATGAGAGGAAGGGAAAGATGTCATCAGCCTTTCTTATTTGTTCTCTGGGATGTGTCAGGTGCTCAGTCAGAGGTACACAGCGCTACCAACTGTCAGAAGTCAGACTGGAAAGGAAGTCAGGGCTTGGGAAGGGAAACCTGCCCATCACTGAAACACCTCCCAAGCCTCTCTGCCCTCTTCCATTGCAGAACCCAATCCAAGTGGTATTTGCTGCCTGTATTTTTTTTTAATCTTTACTTTTCTTCAAAGTACAGATTTGTGTTATGTAGATATAAGGCTTGGGTATCTATTCAGAGCCTGAACTACTTTTATCAAGGTGATTTATTTTTAAGGAAAATCTCAAAGAGACTTAGGACTGTACACAACCTCCACGGGGACTCATTGTGCAGAGGTTGGTGTGCTTCGTGTGAGTGGGGCATTTTTCAGCACATACTGCTGAACAGTGTCCCAGCCTGGTGATTGACTATTATGAAGGCATTTATTTTTATCTAGAACATGGACACTGGGGATGAATGGACTTGGATTTGGATATTGGCCGTTTGTGAAGATCTTGAGGCTTTAACCCTGGGCATCAGGTTTTCTCATTTCTAAAAGGAGGTGTAAATAAGAAAATGAGTGTAAATTGCAATATTGGCTAAATAATCAATTCTGCTCCTGGTGGCATACCAGTATGTTCTGCCAGAAGTTTTATAGGCATGAGGCTGAAGCCAAACCAATGAGACATTACCTGATCTTTCAGGATTTTGTTTTTCCTGGAAACACTGAGGAGGAAGCCCTCCTTCTAGCCAATAAGATGATGTTCTCAGCACTCTTGTTGTTTCTTGGGAAGAATCTGTCTGAGAACAAGGTGGAAAAAATCAGACCCCCAAGAGTTCAAATGATATTTAGCACCATGTTCTAGGTCTGCCTGAACAAGTATCACTCATGGGGACTCTAAGGCAGCTGACAAATTCTAACATCCCCTACTTTTCTTTCTCCTTTTTCCCTCTTTCCTTCTTTCCTTGCTGTTGGCCCCTCCTCCTCTGCCTCCTCCTCTCTCAACATCACTGTAAGAAACATCCAAGCTCCTTAGCTTCTCTCCCTGAAGTGGCACAGGTGTATTATCTCAGCAGTGTCTTCTTTCACTCTCCCTCTCTCACCTGGAATCCTGACTTTCCCCAAAGGCTTATTTTTCTTGCATGATTGGACATCCTGTCATGTCTGTGTTCCTTTGCAGTCACTCTTTCCCCTTTCACCAGTCACTTATCTGTCTGCTGTTTCCTGAGCAGCCTCTTTGGGAAGCCTCTCTTGGCATCTTTTCCCCTGAATTTAGGCCACTATTTTCTCTGATCGCCATAACAGTTTGTACAAACTTACATTCCACCGATTGCTTGGGTAGTTTGAACATTTTGTTTCTTTACATGCCTAGATCATATGCTTTTTGACTTACAGGTAGTATCTTTAGCCACTCTGTAGCCCCACTGCCTTTCAGATTATATGGTTTTTGAATGAACAAGTAAACATGTGCAACTTTCTTTCTCATAAGTGGTTCTATGATATGTAGGTATCAGTTATTATTATACAGAACATAAAAGAAAAAGACAATAATTACTAATGGTACATGACTGACCAAGGGCATAAGGATGTCATTGTCCAAAATTTTGAATATTGGAAAAGAAAGGAATTATTATTTGGTTTTGGAGAAACTGCATTTAAATTGATAATGGTACTCTTGAAAATAGCAGAATTTAACTCAGTGTGAGATTGATAACATTCATTGTTAATCAATAAGATAAAGAGAAGAATCATCATTTGACACCAAGCCATTTATTTTTATGCTATATGACTCTTATATTATAGTGTTACTTGGAAGATGTATGAGAAATTAGCTGCTTTACTTCCAGAAGCAAGAACAATGACCTTTGTTTTAATGAGTTATTTTGTATCTGTCTTTTCAAATTCTGTACTCAGTTCAGTTCCTCAGTATTCTCGGTTCATAGAACAGTGCCTGGTACATAGTAGGTCAATATTAGCCATGCAAGAACTATTGATATCCTGCTATGAATGTATCTAGTTCTCTTCCACTTTCCCTCTCCCTCACTTGCATGTATCCCAGTAAGATCAAACATCCAGTAATATAATCCATCAGTTCCAGGTTGTTTTTTTTTTAAATCTTGAAGACTGTCCTCCATCTTCCTGTTCCATATTGTCCCTTTAGGCCAGAGATCTGCAAGCTTTTTCTGTAAAGAACTAAATGGTAAATATTTTAGGCTTTTGTTGTAACTACTCAACTCTATCATTATAGCAAAACAAAACAAAACAAGAAAACCCAGCTCTAGACCATAGTAAGTAAATGGGCATAGCTGTGTCCCAATAAAACTCTTCCATACAAACAGAACACTGTCCTACTGCTATAGTTTGTTGATTCCAGCCTGAAGCCCGCTTCCCAGCTGTCATCACCAGTCTTTTCTTATCATCATCCTCAGAAGACCATCTTTGTCCCTCCGGTATTGGATTTCCCATTTCTGAAGCTCATTCCATCCTATTTCTTGGTTTCTTCTCTTGTTTTAATAAAACTTGTCTCTCAGTAAATTTCTTACAAAAGTTGCATGGGACTTCATATTTTGAGACATTGGTTGAATGCAAATATTTGTGTTTTCCTCTCCCACTTGGTTGATGGTTGGCCTGGGTACAGAATTTTAGGTTGGAATTCAGTTTCTCATGCTATCAGGAGGCAGTGTTCCATGGTGTTCTAGCTTCCAGTGTTCATTTTAGGAAGTCTGATGCCATTCTGGATTCCTGATTTTTTGAAACTAGCTTGATTTTTCAATCTATTTTTTCCCCTTCTTTTCTATGAAATGTTTCAGAGATACTGTTATACATAATAATATGAAAATATCCATGCTATGACCACCTTGCTTAAAAAAAAAACACAGTACAAACTGACATTTCACGTACACCTCTTCCCAATCTCATTTCCCGATTTTCTTTGCAAAGATAATCATAATTGATGTTCTAACATTCTACGCCTTTTTAGATTTATTACCTAATAGTGTATCCATGAACAATATATAATATTGATTTGCATGTATTCAAACATCATATAAATGCTATCATATTATGTATGATATTTTAAAACTTGCTTTTCCTCATGTTTGTATTTACTTGTGCTGACATATGTAGTTCTACTTACTTCATTTTTTTCCTATAATAAAACTACATGAGTTTCCCCATCAGAATAGCCCACCAAACAGCTATTGTAGTGAGTATTATACAAAGGCACACCATTATGACATTTTAGAGTGTCAGATATGACATACTAAAAGCTTCCAGAGGGCAAAAAATAATAAATCATTTGGTGTGCTGGACATTTGTCCTTAAATCCATTCCTGCTTTTCTGTGCTTAGGGGGTTAAAAGCCAACAAACTATGTTTCTTATACGCTTGACCGAGGTTCTAATTATGTTCTGCCATAGAAGACAGTGGCATAAGGTTGGAAGGTGAGAGGAAGAACACAGCCACACTGCTCCTAGAGACAGCCACAGCCATGCCTTTTCACGGCCCCAGCACAAGCTGAGTGGTCCCTCCAGTGATGCAGAGACAGTGCAAGCCCAGGGGTCTAGCAGGGGTGATGGGAGCTCCCTCTTTGGTGGCTCCAGGATTTCCTTCCTTCTACACAGTCTTCTGTCTCTTTAGTAACCAGTTCCCTACATTCACCACATCTGTGTTTCCTGACTTTTCTCTGACTGACACACTTGATTTACGCAGTATGACTGAGGAGCCCTTCTAAAAGTCCTCCCATCACAAGCACCTAGGGATGCTGGATGAAATGTAAAATCTTCTTTTTAAATGCTGGATTTAGTAGAAAAGAATATAAAGGAAATAGTCACAGGCCAAGAATAAGGTGGAAAATAAAATTTTAAAAAGTCTGAAAAACCCAACGGTAAGTGAGGGTTTGGAGTAACTGAGCCCACATGACCTAGTGAAGGGAGCATGAATGGATATAGCTCTAATGGAAATTGGTTAGTAATGGCTAGGAAAGTTGCAGATAAATATTTCTAAGGACCCAGCAATTCTCCTTCTAGACATACACACTCTATAGAAAAACCTCTCTTATGTACCCAAGGAGGAATGTACAATGAAGCTCATAGTGCTGTTTAAAATAGTGAAAACTTGTCTGTCAGTAAGACAGTTGACAAATTGTGGTAGAGTTAAAAAAAAATTGAGGGTGATACAAGACTTAAAAGTGATAAATATATGTGACAACATGGATAAATCTTAAAAACATGATCACAAGTGAAGAAAAGCTACTTGTGGTTATTATGCCTTTAGATAAAAATGTAAAACATGCAAAATAATACTATGTTGTATATGGATATATGGGCACCTAGTGAAAACATGAAACATAAAAACATGCGTACAGATGATAAACACAAGTTCAAGGTAGTGATCAGCACGGAGCAAGGAGAGCTGGGCAGGTTAGAGGTACACAAGGAGAAACAAAGTATTTGATAATGTTTTATTTATAAACAAAAAGAAAAAAGGTCTAAAAGAAATACAGCAAAACAGGTTTGGTGAACCTGGATTGATGGGGACTATTTAAGTGTTTATTTCCCCTATTTTTCTGTATACTTGAAATAAAAACTTTAAAGTTATTAGACGTGGGAATTTAATAGTCTGGTTCAGATATTCTTGGCTTAAAGTCAGTAATGTATGTTTCTGTCTTAAATGAAAGAATCATAAAGTAGTTTGAGATTATTTATTTTAATTTACTGAATGAGAGAAGTGTCCCTAAAATCTTGTTATTTTAGTTTATCTTCAATTTCAGTGTTTCCAAAGGTTTAAGGCATGTAAGTTCATGTCCTGCCCTAATATTTTTGGAGACTGGGGTAAGAGTACACATGGAGTCCCACATACTGAATGACTAAATATTTACAATTATAACTCATGCTGAAAAAAAGTTGAAATAAAATATATTGTATTGATACCCATAGTGACAAATAAATGAACATATTTTATATGCATAGAAATCAGCAAATTATTAAAGGGGACTTCTAGGACCTTTAGGAACTAATTATTATTACATATATCTAGGTGTTCAGTATAATAGAGTGGTGATATTTGGATGTAAGTAACAAAACAAAGATGCACATAATTCACAAATTAATAAATATTATTCTATAAATGATTTTTATTGCCATAATTTCAGCAAAATCTCTATTTCTGTAATACAATTTGTCATATAATTTTTGTTCTATAATAAAGAGCCACAAAACTGAAAAATAAAATGCAATCATATTCAAAGTGAAAAAAATTTATATTTTCATCAAAAACAGAATTAAAATTAATACAAAAATTGAAAAATGAAAAGTCCTTTCCTTCTAAAGTGCCTTAAGATTTCTATTAGAAATTTAAAAAAATACAAATTATACTATGAAAGGCTAAAATTGTATAAATAAACCTGGAATGTTTTCTTACTTCTTGAAAAAATTAATTCAATCTTATTAAGTAGTTTTATGAAAATATAACTTTTCTCAATTCTAGTGCTCAAGGGCTCCTCTCTGCCAATATTGACAAAGGCCCCACACTTCACTTATAGTTAATATGTATCCACAGCTATTCATATTTAAGCTTAATCAAATTTGTTTAATGCTGCAAAATGGTCCTCAACACCAAGGGCAACTGCTGTGAACACCTTGTTAATTTGTACACAGATTCACTCTCCAAACATAAATTGGAATAGGAAGGGGAGTTGAAAACCGGGCACTGGGCCTTGTGGGGGAACAAGAAGCAAAACTCTATTGCATACATTTATCTGAGAAGAACATACAGATGAGTTAATTAATTTGTGGTTTCACTTTCCCAAGTACTATTCAAACGCCCTCCTCACTTCCAAGCCTTGTGCATCCTCCAAATTCACTCCACAACCTGTGAACCTGTACCCCTTGGGACTAGCCACCTTTTGTAAGGGGACAGAGGGCAAGAGGTAAGGCCTCCGGAGATGTTTGAAACCAGCTGGGACATTTAGGTAAGAGGCCATGCTGTTCTGAATCCCAAGCAAGAGAGGCACTGGTATGTTCTGTAATGGATGTATACCGGAAGTGGGATGGTTGGACCATAAGGTAGTTCTGTTTTTTAAGTTTTTAGGAACCTCCACTGTGTTTTCCACACCAGCTATAGCAATTTACATTTCCACTAAATTAGTTTTTAAAAATTAAAAAGAAGGAAGTAAATGCTGAAATAATAATGGATTATTCTTTTCCCCCAAAATTATTTTTTAAGTCACATTTTTGTATTTTAAGCAGTCTCAAATCGACATTGCAGTGCAGAGTACCTCAAGGACTCTAATAAGGGTTTGAACATAGCATCTCATTTAGTCCTTGGACCATCCCTGTAATGCTGTCATCCTTTGGGGCCCAGTGCAGCTGGTGGTCAGTAGAACTGAAATTCAAATTTAAACTGTGTGATTTCAAATCCTTTCTCTTAACCACTGTCAGGTTGTGGCTCCTTAAAGACACATGATTTTTATGGATGAATGATTAAGCAAAATGTGGTAGATCTATACAACGAAATAGTATTAAAATATATATAAAAAGAGAATGAAGCACTGATGCACGCTACAGCACAGATGGACCTTGGAAACATTATGCTAAGTGAAAGAACCAGACACAAAGGGCAATGTATTGTATGATTCCATTTCTATGAAATGTCTGGACAATAGGCACATACATAGAGACAGAAAGCAGATTAGCGGAGAAGGAGAAGGAGCAGTGATTCTTTAATAGGTTTAGAGTTTTACTTTGGAATAAATGGAAATGTTTCAGAACCAGATAGATTTTTTTATAACACTCTGAATGTACTATATGCCAGTGAACTGGACACTCTAATACAGTTACTTTTATGTTATGTGAACTTCACTCTGTTAAAATAAACATAAGTGAATTTCACATCTATTAAAAAAAAATCTTAAGCTTAATTTTCTTTCACTCTGAAATGATTCCTGCACTTTTTTCATCTCCACGCTAAACCATTATTTCTGCCACAACATTGTCCTTGGGCCTTTTGAATAAAAGGAGATGGCATTTTTTACACAATTTTGATTTAATGCAATTTGAAATTGTAAAGAGGAGAAGTTTATAGGTGCAAATATATGTGTGCTCACAGACATTTAAACATGCACATTTATACTTTGTGGTTGTATGTGTGGTGAAGAGGTAATGATGGAAATGGGGGAGCTATTAAACTGGAAACCAAGATGCATGTGTGGAATTCCTTGTGTGTGGGCTCTCTCCCGGAGGGAACACACTCAGCCAGCTACATTCATACAGGGTCACAGATGAGTTACTGTGCTGTCAGATGCTGGTGGCTCTAGGTTCCAGACTCTGGTCTCTGAGACTCACTCTGGAGTGAGAGGCTAAGTGGGGAGGGTGGTTAACATTCCCCATGGAGGACAGTGACTGATCAACTTGGTAAGAGCAGGTGCATCTGACCCCCAGGAAAACCAGCTAAGACATGTGGTGACCCTCCCCTATTGGAAAGCATTTGGCCATTGAAAAGCATGTTCTTTGGCATTTGATGACATCGCACAGAATGTGAGTTCCCTTTAATGAATTCAAAGCCAGTGTCTGGTAAATCATAATTTAATCATGTTGCTTTAAGTATATTCTGGGACATCGTGAAGGAGTGCGTGCAGTGAGGCATCTTACTTTCCCTGTCTAATTCGATTCATTTGCCATTTCAACTGATAGTTTATTGGGCACCAATTATCTACTAGATAGTCTGGGGAGATTTAAAAAAAATGGATAAAAAATGTCATTATACATGGAGCAGGTGCACTTTATCACACAAAGCAATCCTTTTCTAGATATTTCCAAAAGCTGGAATTATTCAGCAAAAATAGCTGTTGTATATAAAGTACAGTCATCCAACTATATGAACTGTTCTTACTCATAGAAAACAAAATCAGTGCATCCTCATGAAAACATTTTTTTCGAATGTAATTGTCATAATAAAATCCTTGACTTTTTAGCGTTAATGCCGCAATATCAAACACCCAATTATGGAATCACAGGAAAAAGCTTATTATCAGCACTGAATGCAGGTAGCAGCTTGAGTTCCTGGAGGACTGGCTTCCCCCTTAAATGATCTCACAAACAGGGAGTGAGTGGAACCTATGGGAACTTGTTTATGCTCTTCTGTAAAATGGAGTTTAGATTTGCTTATGGCTAACTTCTTCATAGGTAGACTTAATCCTACCCTTTAAACACTGACATTTTGTCATGTGATTTTGCTTTTTAAACACCTATGTTTTTGTTTTTGTTTTTTTGATTGAAGTACAGTCAGTTACAATGTGTCAATTTCTGGTGTACAGCACAATGTCCCAGTCATGCATATACATACATCTATTCATAAACTCTTATGTTAAATAGCTAAATATAGCAGAATATATATGTACTTCATATTATTTAAACACAATAGAATTAGACAGCAAAGCTAACATTTTTCCTTTGGGGAGTAATTTTAATCAGCTAATATTTAGTGCTCAGCCAGAATACTCAGTGGCACTTGCCAGCTGATTCCGTTTTTTGTCAAGGAGCTAGATTTTAATTTTCCTGTTCTAACGAGAGCAAACAGTTTGATCACCTGATGGTTTGGGGGGTTCATTTTTTCCAGTTGGCTGCGGAGTGAAGGAGGAAGACAGTGGCCCATACAGCGTTATCACTCCTCCCAGTTACAGCTGCTTTAGGATGCAACCAATATGCACCAGCGCTTTCTTGCTCTCTCTTTCTCTCTCTTTTTTTAGCCAGAAGCAAATGAATATATTATCCGTCAGCAGCAAGACACAGGGCAAATGGATCTCTGAGTCATGGGTGATTGGGATTCCACGCGTGCATGGGGGTGTGACTATACTTCAGGACTCATTTTCAGGGATGCTAACATACGAGACAGTCCTCGGAGACCTGTCTGTCAAACTGCAACAAGCTCTGCAGGAAAATTAGATTACTCACGCTCAGACAGAGGGGGCGATGGCAATTTAGAGCGGCCCCTTAAATACCAATTACACTTGTATTTACAAAGCAAATTAAACCCACATGAAGGATGTTGTTCACACGGGCTCCCTGGGCTGTGCATGAACTTGGTTCTCCCACTGCTGTTTGAAAACTTGTGAAGAAATACATGCGCACGCACGCATGCACACACACATACACACACACACACAGCGTGTACAGCTTTTCTTCTCGTTTTAAATTTAATTTCAATAGCCCCGAAAGGCTCTATTTATTTTAATAGTTAGATTTATTGTTTTATTATTACTGCACCATAACGAGGTTTGCAAATCCACTTGCTGAATACCCTTATCCATATCCAAATATCCATTATAAGCAAGACATTTGCAGATAATTCTCTTTGTCTGTCAGAGCAGAAGCTGGAGCAACTCTCCCTGAGCTCACGGTAAAGATGTATTCCTGGGCTCGGCTCTGTAATTTCATTCACAGTGTTTGCTTAGTTACTGAAGACAGCAGATACGTCAGAATCCATGAGATGAACCCACTACAGTTACGCACAGGCTTGCCAGTGAAATTTTTTTTAACTCTTTTTCCCCTTTTTTTGGGGGGGAAGAGTATGTATGTATGTGTGCGTGTGTGTGTGTGTGTGTGTGTGTGTGTGTGTGTGTAAATGGAGGTACTGGAATTGAACCCAGAACCTCGTGCATGCTAAGCACACACTATCACTGAGCTGTACCCTCCCTCCCCACCAAAATCTATTTTTTTAAATAAAAATATGAATGAGCAAATCATGTGTAATGAAAAATTATATATCTAAAGGTGCCATGAAGTCTCATTGAAAGGCAAGGAGAGTAGCTCTGGGAAGGGAGATTTTAAAAGAACCCGGAGAGGCACCTGGCAGCTCTTGGCTGGAAATAGACACCGACACATGGGCAGGTGGAGTATTTCTCAGCACCTCATGGAAGGTTTTTTTATGCCTTGGAAAGAGGTAGGCTGGGAGAAGACTTGCCTCCTTGTAATGACAGTGCTAGACTCTTTGAAACTCCCTGGGGAATGTTCTGGAGTGCTGATTGACAGGTTGGATCCCCACCTAGTCAGATGTTTATCTGGATTTACTTGCAGCAGCTCAGTGGCAAATTCTGCCTGATTTTTGTGATCAAAGTAAGAATCATGGGGAATTTTTCTGATCTACAGCTCCTCAGATGGTGGTACTTGCAGCTTAGACCCAACTTTCTTCACGTCTCCACGGTTTGGCATCATTCTGCATATAATGCAGTAAAGTATGTTTACCTGGCATCCTGTCATCCAGAAAACTCTTATTAATTCGTGCATCTGTTCTTTGCTGCTATTGGGGTAATTGATGTTCATAATAAGGACCTGAAGCAATTCAGGCACCTTGGGACTCATGCAGGATTACATTCTGTTTTGTATGGTTGGGAGTGAGGAAGTCTCCTTAGTCCTGAAGGAGTGCCATGGTGTGAGAGTCGCAGCCCTGCATATGGTGGGGCCAGCAGCAGCATGATGGAAGAAGTTCTTGTTCACTCATATTTCTCCATTATCTATGTGTGCATCCAGCACACGTTTTCCATGTAGACCTGCCAGACACATTGCTAGGCACCAGAGATACAATGATGGATTAAACTCAGGTTCTGTCTCTAACAGACCCTCAGTATAGAGATGAATCAGGCCTATGCCCTGGTAGTTGTCAAATAGTGATCATGATTCACGGTGTTTTGGGAGCACTCAGGATGGGCACCTTAACTGGCAGAGGCTAGTGGGGCTAGTGCTCAAAGTGATTGTAATGGGAGCTGTGTCGGATGGAGAGCACCAGGCAGAGGAGACAGGATGAGAAAAAGCCCACCACACAATGCCTGCTGGAACTGCGAGCCATTCCGTGTGGCTGGGAGATGATGTACAAAAGGAAACTGCTAGGCTTTGGAGGCGGCAGGTCATGGAGGTCCTCGCATCACTTAAGGACACTGGACTTCATTTTGAGCCCCTGGGGACCATTACAGGGCTGTAAGGCAGTAGCCTGCCGTGATCACATTTTTTTGTTTTAGATTAGCACTTCCTACAACTTCTTTTTTTTGGTGCAGAACTTGTCTGTTTGGTTTTCCAAGTACAATTTCAGGGGTGAGGGGATCTACCCCCATGAAGCAGGTTGAGGTGGAGCTTGGTGGTTTGAGGCAGGGTGATTGGCTGTGAGCTGCCCGGGCTGTCTTTTCCATCCCACTAACCTTTCAGGTCCTGGGAAACTGTCTGGGGACCTGGGAGCTGTGTGAGTACAGAGAGGTGATAAGGACCTGGCTTAGAGGGGTGAGAGCAGGACTAGGGGAGAAGGGATGATCTGGTAAACATTTACGAGGAAAAACTGGTTGATGCAGCAGGGAGACTTATGAAGACTTCCCCTGTGTTTGATTTTATTACTTCAGCAATGGAGAAATAAGGGTCCTATCATTTGACTTTGGGTTGGAGAATTTTTGTGTGTTACAGTGAGGAATACATGGTATTTTTCTTCCAGAGAAGATAAAGAAACTTTACAGTGTTCCTGAGTTTTGAGCCTTTCTTAGAAGAGCTTGGGCTCTCTTAGCTGTGAAAGGGGTGGGGGGTAGATAATGCTTTGTGGTTAGAAGGTTAAAAAAAAAAAAAGCAACTTCCCAAAACTGGGAAGAATGGCTGTGGCTTCATATGACACCAGAGTTAAAATCCTAAGACCCTCTTGGCCGGGAGGTCCCAGAGAGGACTTTCTCTGTGTAACTGAAAGAATTCAGCAGTTGAGACCAGGGACAGTGTTGGCTTAGCCTAGGGTCTCAGAAAGGGAGATTTTGTCAAGGCAGGCACCACTCAGACGGAGGGATCTGGTATCCTTAGTTCCATCATTTGGCAAAGAGAGCAAAGGCAGTGGACAAATCAGTAGGATGGCTACCACTATGGCTTGTCCCTGAATGGAGGTTTGTGCTGGTTTTAATGTAATTGATGGAAACAGAAGAGATGCAACTGTGTGTTTCAAATGTTATGATCAGTTCATGCCTTGGTGATTGATCAGATTCATGAATGAGAGTGAGTCCAAGATTACTCTCAGGTTTTTAGCTTGAGTCAATGGTTAGGTGGAATTCTATGCCATTGGAGAATAACACAAGAAAAAAAGTAGGTGATGAAAGTTCAGTTTGAGAGCATTGAATGTGAGAGGCACACTGGATTCAAGTCTCCCAGAGGCTGTGTAGTTTGGAAGTTAAGAGCATCAGCTCTGGAAATACATTATTTGATCTTGGGTGAATAACTTCTCTGCCTCAGCTTCTTTATTTGGGACATTGTTATCAAAGTAGGGTGGTGGTTTTTAGATTGATCAGTCAATTCTTCGGCACTCTTTCCATCGAGAAGTTGAGTCTCTTTCTTCTATCCTTGCATCTGGGCAAGGCTATGATTTCTTTGACCAACAGAGTATGGCAAAAGTGACAGGATGTGACTTTAGAGGCTACATCATAAAAGGTGATGCAGGCTGTTTTGTCTGCAGGGACACTCACATTTGGATCCCTGAGACTCCTTGGAGAAGCCCAATGCCACGCTGTGAGGAAGCCCAGTGAATGTGGGACACATGTAGATGCTCTGACTGCTAGCTCTAACTGAGGTCCCAGACCACTGTTAGCATCAACTGCCACATGTGTTTGTGAAGGTGCTTCCCTCCACATGATTCCAGCCTCCAGCTGTTGAGTTGCCCCTTGCTGTCCATCTTCCCAGCTGAGGTCCTAGACATTGTAGGGTAGAAACAAGCCATCCTTAGTGAGTTCAGGATTCATGGAATAATAAAAAGATTGCTTATCTCAATAAACTTGAGGTAATTTGTTACACAGCAGTAGTGTATCGGTCTGAGTCATCTGAGGAGCAGACATCAAGAAGGGATTAGAGGAAATGCCTGAAAGAGAAAGTAGAGAGGGAGCCAGGAGCTACTTGGAGAGCCATCAGGCCATAATACCTGATGTCTCCACTGGATGTGGTGCCTCACTGGCCCCTAGTGAAGGAGAAAGGGAAGAGAGAGAGAAGTTTGGGCAGATCTGAGCATTTCTAGTGAAAATTCGGCAAGGCTTTTGGAGAGTCCTCAAGTCAAAGATGGCTGTAAGAGGACCTCCAGGTCTCCTGGTATCAGACCTACCCTGGTATCCTGCCAGCATTCAAACGTGTGGCTCACGGACAAAAGCTATGATGGAGTTCAGGACTCTGCAGTTGGGCTGTCAGTCAGTAATAGAGATTAGAGAGTAGAATTCTCCAGGCCATCAGGAATACTATCTGGGACCAAAGGTATCTGCCTCATCTGATTGTTTTGAGAATTAAATTATTGTACATATGGATATATTATTCATATCATATTATATATAATATATGTACATACTGTGCCTGGAGCACTACCTGGTACATTGTCAATGCTCACTAAATATTTGCTATTATTAATAGCCATCTTAGAAATACTGAGAGTGGATAAGAACTTCCCAGAAAAGTATACTAAGAAGAAAAGTATATGCAGAAGAATGAGAAACATAATTAAATCCAATAGTTCATATTAGTTGAACATTCACTGTTTTCTGGAACTAGGTGTCATTGAAATATAAGTTCCAAGGAAGCAGGGACTTGTCTGTGGGGTTTACTGGGCTATCCCTGGTGTCCAGCACAGCCTCTGATTGGAGGCTGAGGGGGTTCAGCTCCAAGGGAGCAAGAAGTACTTCAGGTAATAGATTAAGTAATGATCGAATTAGACTATTTTCATTTTAAAGCTTCAAATGACATAGTGGATCAAGGGGACGATAAACAACATCTACTAACATCATACAATGAGAGACAATTTGGCATTATGTGCCTCCTGTTGGAGAGCACGTTACAGGTTGTGGAGTGAGTGTGTGTGTGTGTGTGTGTGTGTGTGTGTGTACAATCAAATGAGGCTGATCAAGTCTCTAGATCTGACTACAAAGTTAAAGAAAAATAAGAAACAGAAGTGCGTTAAATGAGACTACTTTTTGCAGTCAGCAAAGTGCAGACTGTAGGAAGCTGCAGGATAAATCACCCACTTTTTTTTATTAAATACATTGAAAGAAAAAAGGGAGATGCATTTAACCAATTGCAATGTATGGACATTGTCTGGATCTGACTCATACAATTTATTACAAAATATCTTTGTGATCATGAGAATTTGAACACTAACTGGATACTTGAGGATATTAAGTACTTATTAATATTTAGATTTGACAATGGTATTTAAAAATAATTTTCAAAGGCATTATCTTTTGAGATATATAGTAAATTATTTATTGATAAAATGACATGATGTATGTGATTTGCTTCAAAATATCCTGGGCTGGGAGTGATGGGGAAGGAATAGAGGAAACAATATTGATGATGAATTGAGAGTTCTTGAAGCTGGTTGACTTGCACGTGGGAGTTCATTATACCAGTCTCCCAATTTTCATATATTTTTGAAATTTTGGGAACTTACCTAATGACAAGTCAAACAGCAAAAATTAAAAATATAAGTGCTATAGCACTAAAGTTTAACAAATGAGGGAGTGAGCAGAGGTGTCAAATGTAGCAAAGCTCTGGTGAGATGAGAACTGGAAAACTTAGCCCTTTGGCATCAGGAAGTCAGTGCTGTGACTTACACAGTTTAAGAAGTGAGTTTGTAGTGCAGGAAGTACATAGAATGTACACATTCTTCTTTGAGGAAGTTTGAAACTGGAAGAAAAAACTTGGTGATGGTAGCTTGAGAGGACCTCGGGTCGAGAACAGAAAAGAGGTGGGGAGTTGGATAGGTCGATGAGAAGTAGGTGAAAATTGGATGCAGGGGTCCAAAACAGGTGGAGGAGTCTGGCATAAACAAGGGGACATCTTTTGAAGGGAGGAACGTGTAATTCAGCCGACAGGGGAGAAATCTGGAAGCCTTGGTGAAGCAGGAAACATGTCTGCCTGCTGAGAGTGAGGATGTGCTTGAGAAGGAATTATGCGTTTCTGGTGCTAATGGCCCAGGTTAGGTTAGAGATCTGGAGTGTGTCTTGACTCAGTTTCCACGGTTGGTGTGACTTTCATTACACAGTGTTTAGTCACCCAGGACCGAACCAGTGAAGAAAATGCTTCAAGCACTAGTGGAGAGTTCAGCAGGAGGATGGGGTACAAAGCATGGCAGGTTCAGACCATCAGCCCTGTGCTTCCCACAGGGTCAAGGAGGGCAGACAGTCAAGGATAGTTAAACTGGGTGATGTGAAGAGATCCAAGGATGAGGCTGTGATTCACTCAACAGTAAGTGAAGGTCCTGGAGGGGCCGAAGTTATAGTCGAGAGGTGGAGTATAATTGGTCTTCCCCAGTCTGCCTGCTATTATTTACTTTCTAGAGTCTGCAAATAGCCACCCTCTGAGTTACTGCAGGTTCTCCAGCTGCACACAGTGGAGACCAGGGTGGTGCACACTCATTCCCTCTTACCTGGACCCAGAACCTCACGATTGCAGTTTGATGCCATTATTTCAAGATAAATATTGATGCTTATGATTTTAATCATTCATTCCATTCTTTTAACCAGAATATTTTTTCTTTTTCCATAATCTTTTTAATCTCAGATTCACCTGCATTTAGAAATTGTATTTTTGAATTTAGATCCAGAATGAGAAAATAATTCCCGATTAATGAAGAGAAACAGTATAAGCCAAACCCTTGTTCAAACTGAATGTTGAAAATTCAGACCTGGACCCATTTGAGAGCAGACAGGAAAAATTGTGAGGCCAGGTTCCATTCTGGAGGCCTGATTTGAAGAAAGACAAAGAAAACCTACCCACTCTTTAGTCTCATCATTTGCTTTCCATTCAAACAGCTCAATAGGAAGATGAACATAGTCTTAAAATCACCCTGAGGTCTACCTGGATTTACATGAGGAGACATGTTTACTAACAGAGAGCAGAAATACTCAAGGTAACCTCAATGCAAATGTGATTTGCTTAATGAATGCTCCTGAAAACTGGAACAAGAATTAGGAAAAAAAAAAAAAAAAGAGGCAAGTCAGAAAGACATAAATTATAAACTCTGCCAGTTTTTTGTAAAGGATAAACCTCTCCCTCGGGTTCTTTTACATTGCTGTGAAATTCTCTGAATTTTATAATTTCCAATAAGCAATTCCTTGGCTATGCTATTCATTTTTTTCTTAATTTATATGAGTACATAAATTTCCTTTCGTGATCAAGTAACTGTAAAGAACATTAACATTTACTTAAATATGTCCTCTGCTGTAGTATATTGTGTTACATGGTGCTTTGGAATTTGACAAAACCCCTTATCAATACCAGTACTTTCCTGTTTACCTCGTTCTATGTTTACCAGGTTTACCTAGTTCCCGTGTTTTTCTAGTTCCAGTGGTAATCAAGTTTCTGACTATGTAACTGTAGATTCACAGTGAATTCACAGTGCATGCTATTTAGAAAATAAATAAATAATTTGGAAGAAGTCACAGGCAATGAGGGGTCCTATCCCTGGTCCTTGAGATCTTATCCATTATAAGAATGCTGGAGGCTCTGGGATGGATTTGAATAAGATCCACTAGAGAAAAAAGGGCGGAGAGCCTGGAGTTTCATTCAGGACATCTAAGTTCTGTTCCTGACTTTGCCGCTAATCAGCTCCATTACTTTGAGAAATTAACATTTTTCCCCTTTCGGTGCAAAGTAAGGGGAATTAACATACAATACTTTCTCAGGGCACAGCCACTTCTAAGATTTAAAGAATCGAATTTGTGGATAGTCTTGAAAATCAAATCAAGTCAGTTTTTACATCAAGTAGAGATGAGCCTAAATCAATAACTCTTAAATATGACTGCAAAGGGAAATGATCTGGACACTTAAAAAAAAAAAAAACAACCCTGAGATTTCTGAGCCCCAACTAAGACATTCTAAATTACGCTGTCTAGTGGAAAGGTCCAGGAATCTGCATCTTAAACTCTCCCAGGTGATTCTGATGCAACAGATTCAAGGACTTGAGTTTGAAACTCTCTGGTTTAGGTGATCAGCAAGGGTCTATAAATATTGAACACCTCCAACTCTCATCAATATTTGTTAAATTACCTACTCCCTGTTCAGAACTGCATCCAAATGGTAGCACCCTAAATGAAGAAAACCTGTCCTCGAGAAACTCAGTAAAAAAGGTGCATATACTACACAAAGCTTGTAAATGAATCTACTCAGTCATGAAGCTCTTTATACAAATATAATTAAAAATCACGCAGTCCTAACAACACAGGAAAGTAACTCCAGTGGAGTTAAAAAAAGAATTCATGTTATTTTATCAAAAGCCCAATTTAAAACCTTGTAAATGTAGAATGCATTGGATATAGTCAAAAGGACAAAAAAAAAAAAAAAAAACCCCAAAGGGATAAGTGCCAAGGGCAATTAACTTATCTGGTGTGACTCTAGGACAGCAAATAATGACCTATTGCAGAGCTACAGAAGAAAGGCGGCTTATCTCACTCTGTTCTCACATTCTGTGACATGATTTCCCTTCCATTCAAGTGCCATGTGAGATTACAACTGCTTTTCTTCCCATCACCCGTCACTCATTTTAGTCTTTGTTTAAGACTGGGTGTAAGCCTGGTTGACATGGAGAAACATCCACTGGAACACATGTGTTTTGAGGCCAATGTTAATTATGGGTTTGCTAACAAGCATCTAAGAATATGGGAGTTCAGGGACTGGGCTTGCAGTTCAGGGGACTCCATGGGGACTGCTGGTAGGCAGCACTGAGGGAGGCTTTCCCGTCCTTTTCCTCTTGAGTAGTTGTGCAGAAGGCTTTATTTCATCCTAGTCTTTGCCAGGAGAGTGGGGAACTTGACTCATTATATGTATATTTTATATATATATATATATATATATATATATTATATATATATATATATATAAGCTTATCATATGTATGTATATTTGTCTATTTATCTCTCTCTATATATATATATTCTAAAATGAAAAAGAACAACTTTGTGTTGTCAGAAAGAATAGCCCGGAAGAATGAGGTGAATTGCGGGGAAAGAAAAGAGTTGACCAATCATGTGGAACAGCTTCTTTTAAAAACTCTTTTAAAAAAAAAAATCACTTTTTGTTAAGAAGAAAATGTAAGTTAAAAAATTACATTTAAAAAACTGTTGGCTCTTCATTTTTAGGATGCTGGAAATAACCTCTACCCTGAATGGAATGGTGGTGGTTACAGGGTGCAAATGTAAGTGAAAAAATACTGGGTTGTATACTTCAGAGTGATGTGTTTTATAGTATAATGTTAAAATTTAAATAATCAGATTGATTTTAGTTGCACTTTAATACCAAATATAATGTCTTTATGATATGACACTTCTAGATCTGGAATGAGTATTTAGAATTCAGTATTTAGTGTTAGAGATTCTGGGTAACTCTCTTTAGTTGTGATGCATCCTACAGGGCAAAGTGGGACCTCTAGGTGGTCCATAACATCAAACTAAATACAGTTTTGAACAAAATGCAAGGAGAAGCAAAAAAATAAAACAAACAGCAACAACAAAACAGTTGAAAAATAAAAAAAAAAACAGAGGCAAGGGAAAACGCTTATGAATAAATCATCCATCATCTTTGATCTCAGCAAAGTGACCGCTGACTTGGCAAATGCTTAAAAGAACGTTTCTTTTATTTGTAGAAGTTGGAATGATTCCTCATCATGTAATATTTGGTGCCGAAGCTGAGGTTATTTTCTCTGGCTCAACATCTGTGGCCTCCCCTAGGAACTAATTGGGCTATAAAAGTTTTCAGGCTCATGAAAATCAAGTATTAAAAAGATGACCGATAAATACTAGTTTTATAAATAGAATGACAGGGTTTGGTAACTGATCTCCACCAGTCTTGCACCGAACAGATTTCAAAACTGCCGGAAGTGAAACTGATGTGGCCAAGTGTCAGAGTTGAGGATGTCTGCCTTTGCCTGCACATGAAACAACTTTGATGTGGCTTAAGATGTGTTTTTGTATTTCAAACAGCCTGCAGAAGGGAAATCAGCAAGGCATCAAATTATTTACCCTTCCCTGGAAAATATTTTAAAAGCTCCTCTAGGGCTCCATTTCCTAAAGCCACCTGTCACCTGAAGCACACGTAATCAGCCCCAGATGCTGGCTCCCAACCTGCAAACCCCCTGACTCGGAGAGAAAATATTTCGCTCATTCCTCAGCATATCCTTAATTTGACTGAAGCTAAACTTTCAGGCCATATTTTCTGCTTAAACTTAATAACTCAGCTTTGACATTCCTTCCCAGTGACCCCAGAGTTCCATTTGGCAGCTTCGACACCTGCTCCCAAATGCATTAGAAGCACTCAGATTTTTTTTTTTAAGTATCAGTTTTGTTTTCTTTGCTCAGCCTGAGGCCATCCTTTGCACGGAAGTAGAGAATACTAGCTTCTATTCCACTGTGAATTTTATTACTGTCTAAGGTTTCTCTCCTCAAGTTTTTGTTGGTGTTGTTTTGGAGACCAAAAAACTTTGGTTCATAAAATTTTGGGAATCTATGAAATTTAAAAGAGTTTCAAATCTTGATTTTGGAAGATAATGGGGAAAGAGTCCCACCATCCCTGTAGTTAGCTATGTAAGTAAATGAGTTGTGAGAATAAACTTTAAAGTCTATGAATATTGTCTTTGATGCTAAAAAAAAAAAAATCTGTGGCTATCTAGAAATCCTGGCATAAACTTTAACATTCCAATATGAACTATTCAAAAATTTAATTAATGATCTAAAAAAAGGTACAGCTAAAATTTTAAAGGGTCAGAAATAAGGCTTTTCAATTGGATTACATTTGTTAAAAATCTGAAAACACAGAAAAGTTGCCAGTCTAACGAAAAGTAATAACTATACCCATTTCCAGTTGCAGGGGGTGGGGGGGGATGGTCACAGCTAAATTTACTGCAGTATGAAAATGTAGCTAAAATTACTCTGTCTTTCTGTACAAAATCATTCTCCCACATTTATCTGTTTTTAAACTAAGTATATTTCTCATGTTAATGAAATTACCAATCAAAACATGTTCTAACGAGGGAAAATGTGTTGATTCTGAGTGTGTGTGTGTGTGATTGCGATTATTGGAAATAAATGGCTGTGCTTATGAAAAAGGGAGAATTAGTGCATGAAGGAAGCCTTCGAACTTAGACTTTATAAAAAGATGGAACTTTACTTGGGAACATGTCAGCGGTAAATGACTTCACTTGTACGAAGGCAGCAGCAACGCCTGTCCCTCACCCGTATCTCTCCAAGATGATTTAGAAAACACCGTTCTCCAAATTTTGCCACGTGTTTCAGGAAGTGACTGGAAATGGAGACTTTTCATTTTTTGGAGGGTGGAGATCAAGAGGTTAAAATAATAATCTCCGCATACAACTTATTTTGTGCTTTAGTCTATCAAACTGGGAGAGGCATATGCAGAGTCCTAGAAACTGGGTTCAGCTATCATATTTCCTTCTACCTCCAGATAACACCAAATAAACCCTTAATCACACAAGAAATCACTCAACTTTTACTACTCCTCCTGCTCCTTGACCCTCCACTAGCCCATTTCATTTCCCATGGTCTGGCCTCTTGGCCTCTTGCTTTATAAGCCATGTCACCTGGTCATCAAGTGACTTTCAGCTCCTGGATCCTGTCTGGTTTCTGGTTTCAAATCAGGTTACCAAGAGTTTACAGACTGGCTGTGCTGCCTTTGGTCCTTTTCTGCCCCCAGAATTGCTCTCTCCTCCCCACCCCCCAGGCATAAAATCTTGCTCTAGTACTACTGGGTTCGTTTTTCCACTAGCTACTTAGAAGCCTTGGTTGCTTAAGGAAGGTTTTTTTTTTTCTTTCTCACCAGGGAAAGACTTGACATTTTTTTAAATTGTTGTATGTAGTCAGTTTATAACGTTGCATCCATGTCTGGTGTACAGCATCATGTTTCAGTCATCCATATACATACATGTATTCCTTTTCATATTCTTTTTCATTGTAGGTTACTACAAGATATTGAATATAGTTCCCTGTGCTCTACAGTAGAAACTTGTTGATATATTTCATTTGACAATTTTCCAATGTGATTTCTCATCCAACTGTTTATGAGACTAGAATACCTACTTACAAGTCCAAAACTAACCAAACATTCTTCAGGAAACAAAATAAATACACAATTTCTGGAAATTAGGATGAAACCCTTAAAAATTTCTCATCATCTCAACTTCAAGATGTCCTCAATAATCTTCACCTCCGTTTATCCTTTTTCCTCCCTTCACTCAGTGCTTCACTAAGCCTTTTTCTTGGTGTGTCACATCTCTGCCCACTGCATCAAGATTCTTCCAGCACCTGACTCTACCCTAGGGCTTTAGTCCTTCCTCTCTGCTGTGGTACAGACAGAACGTATTAGTGTTGACCAATCCCCCAGAGTTAGATGAATATAGCTTTGAATTGAGCATTGCAACTTTCTAAATTTATGAACTACTAAGATGATCTCCAGCTGAAAACTGTGGATGGCAGGAGCCATTTCTAGTGTTATTGCAAGAAATCATGAGATTATGCAAAATATCTTGCATAGCACTGGAAAAAATAGGAAGTGTTCCAAAAGATGTCAGCTATTGGTTTTACTATTATTGATTATGATTATTAATAATCCTCAATATCTTATCTCATTGGCTTTCTGTATCAGCGGGGGTCAAACTAGAAAGGCAGAACCACTGCATGTATGTATGAGTTGTTAGCACGATTTGATGTTATGTGATTGTGGAGCTGGTGAACATGTTCGGTAAGACTGTTGTGCTCTTCCTGACGCTAGAGTTTCCAGCCCACAGGGCACGCAGTGGAAAAGGTAAGACGGATGTAAAGTGCAGAGCAATAGAGAAAGCTGGAACCCATGAAGATGAAATGAAGCTTGTGTCAGTTTTTACTGCCTCTGACTTTGGTGATGTGAGTGTCCTACAGAAACTGGCCCAGATGTTGGAGAGGTTGAGGGAAGATCTAGGGAAAGTGGAGTGATTTGAGACCCAGGTGCTACTTCACACAAATGAGGCAAATCAGATCAGCTACAAAATGTCTATTGCTTCCTTTGCACCCTCCAAACCTGCTCCAAATCTCTTCTGTGTTCTATCAAAAACAGAAGTATGTAAGAAAGAGGAATCTGGAAGACACAGACCCTCCCAGCCTTGTGGATCTGCTATGAAGCCACCAAGCCTTCCTTTAAAATATGTCACATCCACGACCTCTTCTTCCAGTTTCCATTGGAACGCTGATCTCTAAGTGGTTCTTCAGTTTTTCATGTTTTTCTCCTTTCCATCAGTTCTCTTTCTAGATTGCTCTTCAAAGGACTTTGCTCTTATCACACCACCATGCCTAATCTGATGCCACCAGAGGCTCCGCACAAGGGGAGCCCACCTGTTAGTCCATCACTAAGTGTTTGGCATGGCCAGACTGACCTCCTTTCTCTTCCCAAAACACAATGGGCCATTTATGCAGTGTTCCTGCTTAGAAATCACTCCTCATTCCCCTCTTTCCTTTGACTTTTGTATCTATAATGTAGCCACTTTAGAGCTCAAGTTCCACCTTCTCTCTCAAGACCCTCCAAGCCCAGGCAACTCTGAACTTATGGCAGCTTCTGGGACACAACCAGCTTTGCTCCTCATTTGGGCTGGGGCTGTCTCTTCTGTGGTATTTTAATCCCACTTGAAGTCTCTTGCAGAGCTGGGAACCTGGTGGGAACTAATTAAGCACTTTACAGTGAAAGAAAGCATTTTATGTGATGTCTGTTCTGCACAAATAGAAAAACACACGTGATGTTTCACTGCGTGGTAGCAGAGCTCTGCTTTCTGGTGCGATGATGTGGCGTCCATCCCTCCTTGACTGTTGTGACAAACTCCAACCAAGCAGTCCTGACTGAGATGTAACTGTATGCAGTTACCACTGTGTCTGTTTAATGCAAATGCATGTACTTCAGTATTAATATTCCTCCAGAGAGAGACTTTTCCTTTTTTTTTTCCTTTTGTATTTTGTTTCTTAGAGGGAAGAAGCTTGGGCTTTGCTCCTTGGAGCTGGGACTTGATCTCTGCTCAAATTTCATTTCATCAGAAAGGCCCTGATCACTCCCTCTGAGTTTGCCCCAATCACTCTCTTGTCCAGCTTTATATATTTTTCACAACACTCATCTATGGCTGACAATGCAAATTCGCATTGTTTAATTACACATTATGTCTCCCCTGCTGGAATGCGAGGTCTCTGTTTCATTCATTGTGGAATCCCCAGTGTCTGGCACTTAGTAGGACCTTAGCAAATATTTGTCAAATGACTGAATGAAACTGGCCTTGTTTGCTTCTTGCTGGCGCACCAGGTCACTTTACCTCTCTGGGTTATCTGTACGATGGCGACATTAGAACTGGACTGGCTGATGGTGATTCTACTCCTGGTGTTTTGGGGAGTGTAGCACACAGGGGCAGGGCATGCAGAGAGTGAGAGCCAGGCTCTGGGCTTAGGCACGCTGATAGGAATCCTGCCCCAACCTCTTCAAGGCTGTGTAAACCTGGATAGATTCTCACTTTGCTGAGCCTCAGCTTTATACTTCTTTCATAGGGCTGTTGAGAGGACTAAGGTGGAAAAGAGCTCAATACTTAACACCTAATCAGTGCTCATTAGATATAAGGTGGTGTAGTAGGGTGAATTATGGCCCCCTGAAGATGCCCACCCTCAAATCCCTGGCATCTGTGAATCTGTTACTTATGTAGCAAAAAGGGACTCGTAAGTGTGATTAAATTAGGGATCTTGAGATGGGAAGATCATTGTGGATTGTCCAGGTGGGTGTGTTGTAATCACAAGGTTGATAAGAGGGAGGCAGGAGGATCAGAGTTAGAGAGAGAAGATGGAAAGGCAAAACCAGTGGTTGGAGTGATGGCCTTTGAAAGTGGAGAAGAGGCCACAAGCCAAGGAGTGTAGGTGGCATCTAGAAGCTGGAAAAGGCAAGGAAATGAAGACTCTAAGCCTCCAGAGAGATCGGCCCTGCCAACATCTTAATTTTCATCCTGTGAGACTCATTTCAGACTTCTGACCTCCAGAATTGTAATACTTTTGTGTTGACTTAAGCCACTAAGTTGGTGGTAGTCTGTTCCAGTGGCAGTAGGAAGCTAACACTCATGACATCACCTTGCATTCACTTTTCCTATGGCCTGTTTTCATCACCTGCATCCTGAAGTTACTATTGCCTTTTCAATTCCCAACCTGGACAGACACCTCTTTTCTGCTCTCTCTGGCTGGGGTCTCAATGTGTGAGTGTTGGTGACAGATTTGTTTCTATTTCCCAGGCCAGGTCAGGATTGTGACATGCTGGTCAATGAGATTTTCTTCACCCTCATTCTCTGACAACGTTCCTCCTTCCATTGTGATGCTTTGTTTTTAGTGCTCAGGGGCCCCAAATCTCTCCCTGTTTGACATGCCCCTGGTATCTTTTCAGTGATCTGTTGCTACATAAAACAGCCCCTCAAATTTAGTAGCTTAAAATAGCAATTACTCAATTATTTCCCATGGCTCAGTGAGCTCCTGCTGACCTTGCTAGTGGCCTCTTGTAGGACTGTAGTCACCCAGCAACCAGGACTAGGGTCATGGAGCCTAGACCAGCAAGCTGTGTCATCTCACAGCCTTTCCTCTCCACATGGTTTTCCCAATCGGACAGATGCACTTTTTATGTGAACCCTCAGGACTCCTGTTCTAGCTTCTTGGGGCTGCCATAACATATTTCTACACACAAGATGGCTTAAAATTACAGAAATTTATTCTCTCACAGTCCTGGAATCCAGAAGTTGGACTCAAGAGGTAAGCAGAATCCTGGAGAAGCCCCTTCTAGGATCTGGTGGGTTTCAAATGTTCATCCACTGCTGAGAGCATCACTCCAATCTCTGCTTCTTTCCCCACGTGGACTTTTCCTCCTCTGTGTCTCAAATCTCCCCCTGCCCTTCTCTTATAAAGACATTGTCATTGGATTCAGGGCTCACCAGATGAACCTATTTCAAGATCTTTAACTGAATTCCATTTATAAGAAAGCTTTTTTTGTTTTTCAAATTAAGTTATATTCAGAGGTTCTGGGGCTTAGGACATGGACAACTTTTTAGAGAGGCATCATTTAACCCACCATAACTCCCAAAAGCAAGATGCTGGAGTGAGGATGTGGGAACTTTCAGGATTTATTAGACCCAGAACTGGCCCAGGATGGCCTTTGCCCCATTCTTCTGGTTACTGAACATCACAGGTCAAGGCTAGATTCAGTTTGCAAGGGGACTTCATGTGGGAACCAGCCCCGAGAGGCGTGGCTCATTGGAACAATAGTTGTTCATGAACTACCTCACCTGCTGACCTCACTTTTCCCAGAACTTTCTTTTTCTGGAGGCATTCTCCCTGAAGCCCCCACACATGACCCTGCCTTTGTAGTCAGGCTTCTCAGAGTAGACTGACAGTAACCTGGCCCTTTAGGATAAAAGGTGAATAAAAGATAACAATAATTAAGAGGTTCATTCCTCTCCACAAGAATTTCCTTTTTGATCAACCTCTTCAAGCTTTAATTCAAATTCACAGCCTGGTATGAAAAATACTTTTGATGGAGTGAGGGCAAGGGTTGTTATTGGTGCTTTTCAAGTCCCTACACAAAGGCCATTTCCTGCTTTGCTGTACATGGGCTAAGCACAGAGCAGATTATTGCCAAGGAGATGCTGCTTTAAAGGGTGCAGGCTTTGCAGGAAGACAGAACTACACTCTCGCTCTGCACTTAGGGCAGCTCTGAGACCTCGGGAAGTAACCACAGGCCTCCTCTGTAAGATGCAGGGAATAAGACTAAACTCCCAAGGTATATGTAAGGATAACATTGATGGCAATGACAATGAGGAAGATGTGATACTGTGAAATCAAGATGACCCGCCCGGTGGGTACAGAAAAAGTACTGAAGTAAACCCAATTCAACTGAAACAAAGCAAAAAACTACGTCTTTTGTGAGGTATCTAATAGTCAGCTACATTATTAAGATGTAACCTTCAATTGCTTTTCATTTATACATATTCTCGCTTTCTCTTTTATTCATTAACAAAGCCTAATAAGCAGCGTCTGCTGGTTTGTGAATACCGTAGAAGACCTTGTGATAATCTCACTTCTCTGAACCTGGTTCAGGGGTAAGAAAAAGAACCGGCTCGATAATTTCCAGAGGACTTTAGTTTGGCTTTATCCTGCTGTGGGAAGCAAACTGCGGATGAGATAGAATCCAGGCTCACCTGGGTCTCCTCGGCTCTCTGCACGTGAACGTGGTTTCTCAGAGTGCTCTGACCAGAAGAGGTCAGAAGAGCTGGACATTTAGCTTTAATGGAAGTAGCTGGACAGGAAGTCACACTCTGATGACCGGAAGGTTGGGTTTCACATTGGGTTTCACTTCCGGTTCACTTCTGGTTGGCTTCCAGTCTGTGTGACGCTCCTCAGAGGTTTTTTAAACTTGCTGGTGAACAGTATCTTTGTCTCTCTAAACAGCACCCTACTGCATGGGGCGCTTTGTTGGTTCACAGACAGAAGCTGGAGAAAGACTCCATGGGCCACAGAGCCAGTGAAGGGGCCGGACGTCTGTGGTAGAGGTAGAATTCTCCAGGCCCGTTTGCTGGAGTGCTGGGCCAGGTGGCAGCTCCCGGGTGCTTTGTCTCTCATGCATTTGTTGTAAATTCAGCTCTGTGTTGATGACACTGTCACCCATGGACTGCCTTCCGTTAACCACCAGGGATCTTGCTTCCTTTGTCCTCTCTTCCTCAGTCCTTTCCTTTCACACTTATTTCCTGATGGGTAATCTGTACAGCTAGGGAATTCAGTGTTAGAAAGCCTGGATTTAAATTCAGTTGAATTGCTTATTTCTTCTCAGATCTTTATCAAATGGTTTCACTTTCTGAGTCTTGAAAGGTTTTATCCATAAAAGAGAGAGAACATCTGACCTGGTCCTCCTGTGTGTAAAGATGATGTGATTAAATGAGGTAATATCTTTGAAAGCTCTTTGTAACTTGTGAGTGCTTCAGGAATGTGAGAAATTGTTTGTATGTTCCTCACTGGTCATGAGTGGTCAAGCATGTGGACAGATTGGAGTGTTCTGAGAAGGTGCAGAAAGGAAGCAGGCAGGTAGATTTAGATGGTTGGCACTGACCAGGCTAGGTGGTTCAGGTGTAGGGGAAGGGGTCTTGAAGATTTTCCAGAATCATACCCATTTTACAGATAAAGACACAGAGGCCAGAGGATGTGAAGGGCTGGGCTTAGCTCCCAGATTTTCTTCCCTATCCTCCTTATTTTAACCAAATTTATTTCACCTGCAAATATTTCATCTGTGGATCTGTTTATTGTTTATTTGCTCTCACACCCTACGCCAGTACTACCTAGACTGTCAGCGCCCTGAGAGCTGGATCCTGGTTGACTGGTTTGTCTCCCTGTGCCCAGAGTTGTGGGCATTTCTGGCACATACGTGGGCCTGATGGAGCAGGACCCAATGGTTAATGTGTCTAATGCTTCTCTTGACTCCTAGTCTGGAGGTTTTGCTGGTTCCTCTACCTCTCCCCATTTCAGGGGTGATGAGCGTATCCTGGGAAAGTCCTGCTGGGTTGCTGTCTCTTTCTTTTAGCCCTTGGGAATCTCTGCAAAAGAAATTCTTAGCATAGACTTAGCTGTCATTTCCCACTCATTTCTAGGAAACTAATAGGCACTGAGGTTTCTAATAGGTCAAAAAGCTACTCATATGGAAAGTGTGAGAGAAGTGAACTCCATGAGGTCATGGATCAGGCTGGTGTGCTTGTGGCTGTGTTTCAATGACGGGGCCTTGGGAGACCCTTGATAATGTCTGTTGAAAGAGGGAGGGACTGAATGAATGGCTTCTTTAGAATATGGATAAACCGGTAGCACAGTGGCAAGGGGATGGTTAGAATGACACTTTGATGGCCCCCCAGTACTCTGAAAGAGGGGGGCAAGGGCAGCGAGATGACAAGAGCATGCTTTCATCTGTCACTGGAAGTCAGAGTATCTGGTTGGGTAGTTTTCATGCAGATGGGGGTGGGGCGAGGGAGCAAGCGCAGCTGCGGTGGGGATGAGCAGCCCATCACTGAAGCCGTAAACACGCCACGGACCCTCGCTGTGATGCTGACAGATGCCCTCCCTGAAAGGCTGAGATGGGAGGGGCTCACCGAGTCCAGATTTTAAATTAGATTCACCTGAGCCGTCAGGGACCTGTCATCCTTCCGATGGAATGGAAAAGGGAGGGGGAAGGACGGAAGAAAAATCTTTGTAGCCGAGCCTACCTGACTTACCTCAGTGGGAGACACATGGATACTGTTTCATGTCAGGAAGAGGTAGTTAAAATGCAGACTGCTCACTTCTGGTCTCAGAACTCAGGAGGTGTGGTTCATGCCTGTAGACCACTCATCCTCCCTTCCTTTGAGCCATCTCTTGCTGTGGAGAAAGGCTTTTATGTGTGATTCCTATATAATGGGCAATTTAGTCCATCCCATTATGAAAAGCAGAAAGTCTGGCTCTAGTACATTTGCTTCAGTTATTCTTTAAAGTATCTAGTAGTGCATTATTCTCACGAGCTTTAAGTAGCCTGAAGACTTTTTCTCTGTTGTTTTTAAATATAATTTGGGGGCTCCTTTTAGCCAGTTTAAAACTAGTGAGCTGCAAATTAAAAAAATAAAATAAAATAAGGTTGAAGGATGGACTCTGCCGGTGGGCGCATGTGTGTGAGAAAGGTGATGCCAAGGGCATATGTTGGCACAGCAACCAGACAGGACTTGCCTTACTTATTATGAAATTAGCGCATCATCACGCTAACTTTCAGGTCCACTTCTGACCTTTTATGAAAATGATGCATGCTTCAAACAATACGGTCCCTCTGGTCAAAGCCTGAACATTGTATTTCTGAATTACATTTCTCAGCTGGTCAAGTGAGAGTCCTACACTAGTTTACAAGGAGTTAACTGTGGAAGCCTGGCTTTGAGGCTCAGGCCCGATCATATCTGAATGAAGTGTCTGCCTGTGGAAAAGCCCACATTTGTCAAATTCATGTGAGCCATGGCAAACCAAGACAAGTAACTCTTGATTCGCAAACCACATGTCCCCTCTTTATTTTAACATGATTTGAAACTTCCAAGGTTGAAGAAAAACCTTCCTTCATGCTTGCATTTCTCAGAAGAAATTCTCTACAAGACTGATATTTCTTCAAGAAAGAATGTACTCTAACATAATAATTGGCTAAACTGCCCTTTAAAATATCATTTCAACCCTTTGAGAAAGATACTATGTGCACTTAACCTTTCTTGGAGAGTGCTTTAAAAAGTAGGAAGTGAAAACAAACAATAACATCGGAGTTCGGGTTTTGGTTGAGGAGGCACGAGGAGAGGAGGGGGCTTCCAAGACCGAGCAGGATGGAGGATGTTTTGACTTTTTTACCTTGTTGAGAAAATGCAGTAAGAATGTGTTGGCCAATGGTTGAGTAATTCTGAATATTTCTGAATATGCCTGATTCCACGGCGTACAGGCTTCTTGCTCCAAAGCGGAATTCTGCCCAAAGAATTGCTATGGAACAACTCGTAGTGGTATTGAAGTGATAGTACTTGTGAATAGGCCAGAGATCAAAAGGAACTCAGAATAATACATGTGCAGGGTATAAAACCTTTGGGGTTCACTGTGAATGAGAGGAGACCTTGTCTACTGAGAAAAAGCTTTGTAAGGCCACCACGTAACCTCTTCTGCTACAAAAGTTCTCTTTCAAAGCAAAATATTTCAAGCTTTCCTATACACCTTCTTCGTCCTTAAGGGACAATAAACACTTTTAAATGTTTTCAACTCCATACAGCATACCATTCTGTGCTTGTGAGTGTGACTTTTACATGGTAATCTAAAAATATCTGTAACATGGCAGGATACTTGAGACAGGTACATGTCCTTCCTCTCTCTCCTCTTCTAGGTGGGCAGCCAGGGCAGGAATGTTCTTGTTTCTAGAGAGGCTTCAGAGAGAAGCCATGTCATCAAAGCCACAGTGCTCAGTATCCTAGACAGATGGGGAAGGACGATCCCCAGGTTGGTGGGGATTCATGCTGTCTGGGGCTGGAGTAGCTGATACCCTTGTACTGCTCAGTGTTAGCCCTCTGAAAGGAGATGGGGCTCAGAGAAGGATGAAGGCAGTGTCTGACTGGACACTGGGGTTGCCTGCCTGGTGACCACTCTGAGGTCCACACATGAAAGGTGGCAGGCAGAGGTGAATTGCAAGACACCTTGCAGGCTTTGGCCATGACGAGATCAGCTGTGCTCACCACAGCTTTAAAGATGAGAGATTTTTCTTCTTTTTCCACAGAGCCAAGTAATTTCCATGAATCCTGGAGTGAATCTGGGAGAGGGAACGTGGCCCGAATAGCGGCAGAATTTCCTTGTAACCCAGTCAGATGGGGGCTAGGTTAATTTTTAAGCCCACAAATTCTTTGACATCTCTCCCTTCAAAAAGTGTAGCCCATGTCCTTTCTATTGAGTGTGGACTCTACACAGTGTTTGCTTCTAACGCATGGTCTATGGCAGAAGTGATGGATATAAATTCCAATGTTAGATTATAAAAAGACTGTGGCTTCTATCTCGATGTGTCCTCTTTCTCTCTTTCTACCAGAGAGTAACTGATGGTGTCTGCCTATAGCCCCATGAGTGCCAACAATCTCATAAGTGACATCTATCACCTTTGCCATGTGCTGTTCATTAGAAGTAAGTCCCTAGATCCAGCCCACACTTGAGGGAGGAGTGCACACAATGTGTGTATATGAGGAGTTGGGGACCATTGGAGGCCACCTTATAGGCTACCATAAGGGCCAGTTTAGCTTCAAAACTATATTTTAAGGATGAGGTCAAATTTTCCTTCTGTAGACCTGGCTTACTGTAGCTGTGAAGAAAACTGGCTGAAGAGTACTGTGTTTTATGGAACTCTGGGAAACACCAGAATGGAAAGCAAGCCCCGATTCCTCGTCAGGTCACAGTATCTGCTGAATGCTATGTGGAGAGCGCTGTCCACGGTCTGGTGTGAGTCCTTCCTCCGTAACAAGCCAGGTCTGAATGAATAATCTCCACATCAGAGCCTCTTCAGCCCAGGCAGCTCCAAAGTTGAGGCGTTTCTCCTTGACTCCAACATTGGCACTTGGATTTGGGAATGTGGCCTGGGGCTTGCTTTCCACAGTGATTGGATTGTTCTCAAGACTCAGGGAAGACACAGCTTGCCATGACAAAAAGCATCCATTCAGGGAAATAGTTATTTTAATGGCATCTATAGAACTTCCAAGTAAAAATCTAGTATTGATCGTTTTCTTTTTTGATTTGCAGAACGTGGGTTAAGTCTTCCTCTTTGTCTGAGCTGAGGAAACATGGACATGTTGGTTAAACTCCTTTCTACACAATTCCTCTAATACTGGTCATACTGGTCCCACATGTCTAAAAGCATAAACCTAGGAAAGTCACCAGATAGTACTTGGCATTTCGTAAATGCTCAGTAAATGTTTGTGCCTCAGGCATGGTAGGCAAATGAACGATATCAACTTCCTTTTTTTAAGTATTATATTTGTGTCTTTTCTTTTTGTATACAATTTTTAAAGGTTTCACTCCATTTACAGTTAGTACAAAATGTTGCCTATTCAAAGTTCAGGTGCACAGATGGGCCTGGAAACAGTAGAAACCAGGATGCTTTTTAGCTAGAAAAGAGAGATGGGTGGTGAAGAAGTTGGTATCTTCTTTGAAGTAATTGTCTTTCAGTAAAGCTTTTTAAGGCTACAACATGAAAAAAGTGCAAAATGGTGACTTTCTTTCTACATTTTCCCCAGAGGTTTTAAACATTGGCCTTGCATTTGGTTTACGGGCTCTGCACATTTTGCTGCATTCACGGCTGTTTAAGTTTAAAAGGTAATTGCATTTAAATTTCAGTGTCAGATAAAGTACACACAGCTACCCTGGCCCGAGTGGAACCACAGTGATGAGGAGAGGGAAGCTGGCCACAGATAAGTGATGCTTGAAGGTGTATCTCTGATCCTTTTGAAAAGAAGTTCCTCGCTGTGGGACTTCTCTGAACGTGCGTCAGAGGAAGTTACAGTAGAGACTTCGGATATAAAGAATGGGAGTGTGGAAGATCTATGTGCCAAGTCTCAGATTTATTTTGGTAAATTGTGCTGTATCAATATGTAAAAATCTAATAAATACAACTCTTTAAAGAGAGGGCGGCTCTAATTTTACTGTTTCAGAGAAGAGGTTTGGCAACAAGTCAGAATGTGCATTAAAAACACACTTTCAAGAAGTCTAATAAAAAAAAGTCTTTGAATTATGGTTTCCCAGTGAAAGGCATTTTGATAAAGAATTTAAATTTAGACCTTTAAATAAGAAAGGCAAGTTTTCCTTAACTTATTATTTATAGATAGCTTGAAAACAAAATCTACGCAAGCTGATTTCTTCTTCCATTCTTTATTCAGCAAATAAATATATTGTCAAATTTTAAGAGCACATGTGGTTAGCCAGAGATTGCTGTCGTTAAAAGGGGAGGTGGAGGCTAGCTCGCCTTTACTGAGTGCTGAGTAAGTGCTGGGTGCTGTGCGAGGTCCCTGCTGAAGAAGTTAGGAAGCAGGGCGTGGGTCCAGAATGCTGTGTGACCTTAAGCAGATTACTTACCCTCACTGTGCCTTAATTTCCTCACCTATAGATGGGGCCAATAGTAGTACTTAACTAGGTGGGTAATTGGGAGGTTGATTGAGTTTGAGCATGCAAAGTGCTTAGCACTGTGCCTGGTAGACAGAGCATGTGAATAAATGCCAGCTCCCACCATAGTCATCCTCATTTCCCCTTGGCTCAGATGACTAAGACTCTTTCCCCCAAGTACATCTCTGGCTAGAGACAGAGCCTGGATTCAGACCCCGGGTGTCAACTATATCTGGGGACATCCTCAGAGCAGTGCACATCCAGAATAATGCTCTCCGCCAGTTTTATCTCAGACTCCGTGGTGCTTTCATTCATTCACTGCATCATATTTTATATAATTATGTATGTTACATACCTACAATATATAATGTATAATATAGTATATATAAATTATGGTATATTGTAATGTAGTATATTATATAACAAATTATATAGTAAATATATCATATGTTATATATAATGTGATACATAATATAAAATATATTTGACCTTGTAATATACTACACAGTGTATATTTATATATAATAATTTATATTACAAGGTAAAATGTGTTTTATATTATGTATCATGAATTATATTACACATTCACGTTATATTACATATGATATATATTATATGTTGCCCGTATAATTTCATCATATGTAGTATTTACAGTATGTAATGTATAATGTCATGCATGTGTACATATCCATGTGTGTACAAGTACATACACATACACAGATACCTATGCATATGTGTACTGAGGACTTACTCTATGCCGCGCACTGTGGATAAAACGTGGCAAGAAAGACCCTGTCCTGTGGGTCTGGGTTTCAGTTGAACAGGGAAGACAAGATGCATCAACAGTTATAAGAAAGGGTATCAACTGTTATGATCAAGGGAAACTCAGGTTGCTAATAGGGCTCATAATGGTGATGGGGAGGTAGCTACTTGCTCTGTCATGATTGTGCGTTGACAATCTGGTGATTCCCATTGGACATGTTCATTAAGGTTGAATTTCAACTTACTAGACTGCCCCATTTCCTAAGTATTTTGGGTAATCAAGCTCTTACTGGAACAGCCACGAAGATCAGAAACTGTCAAGGTGAAGCCCAGGGCCATATTTATGTTGACGGCGTGTCGCTTGGTAAAGTAGGAAGAAGAGGAGCGCTGGTCAGCCACGCTTGGCTTAGGATCCTGTCTCCACCACTTATCTGTTGAGCGATTTTACTGTGACATGTAGCTTTTCTGAAGCTCAGTTACTCTCTCTTTAAATGGGAAACAATGTTTCATAGAATTTTTGTGTTTCGGTGCTCCCTGCTTCTAGCTCCATGCCCAACATAGAGTTTCCTTATTCCTGACCTGAGTGCAGGTGGAAAGTCTCTGGGCATGAGTGGCTCCCCTGCAAGGACTCAGGTCCTGGTCCCTGGACACTTCAACCCTGAATGACTTGTCACAGCATGAACCCTCTTGGGGACTGTCCGTTCTTTCCATAGATTCTTGGTGAAAAGTCCAAGCTTTGAGTGGGATAGGAAAACACTCAGGGATTTCACACTTTGCTGTTCATTATTGGGGGTCCACCTGTGCAACTTCCCTTAAGTCAACTGTGGGTCGGCTTGGAACTCTCTTGGGGCTGCAGAGTTTGGGGCCACGTCCTTGGACCAGTCTGTGCTTCCCTCTGTATGCTCAAAGTCAGTCCTGAATTCCCTCTCTAACCTCCAACCCCTGCTTCTCCTTTAGAAAATAACATGCTGCCCCAAGGAAACATTTTATGACTCAGTAGTGTTTGGAGGATGATGCATCAAAATGAATAAGAGTTTAGTTTTGTGCTTAGTGGCTCCCCTAGGCATTGATTTGAAAGGCACTGAACTCAGAATATTCACTGGGGAGAGGCACACGGACTTTCACATTTCCCTTCCAAATCTATCATCTAGAAAGCCTCGCTGGAGAACTTCTGCTGTGACTGAAGACCACGCGCTCTCCATCACTGAACTGCCAAAATGGCCGGGAAGGGGAGGCTGTTGGGGATTTGTAAATGATTCTGGTGTAAACTCTCCATCTTCTATGCTCACAGGAACACATATTTAGTGGTGTATGTATCTGCTAAACACTGTTTAAAACTATTTAAAAATCCATTTTTATTTACAAAAATGCTATCTAATGTCATTGAGACTTAGATCCAACCCTTCAGCTGTTCAAATTTAATAGCGAAATACACCAAAGGAAATGACCGCCCCATTCCTCCCAATGTGCATCTTCAGGCAGACTCCAAGGGCCATCACTCTTCATATTAAAGTAATCCACATTCGTTCATATCCCCAGCATCCAAGGAAAATGAAACTGCATCCTTGATGAATGCCTTGTATTTCCCTGCAAGAGGAAAGACATACAGCAAGTTAAATGTCAGGAAAAATCACATTCAAAAACCCATCTGAAATTGCAAGTGTGCAGTGAGATGCGGGATTCTTAACTTTATTGCTACCAATTACTGTATCGAGTCATTGTTAATTAGATGAATGACTGTCCCATACACTGAGCTGGAAACTTCATTCCTATGCAGTAAGGTGTGAGGATGGCTGCTTTGCCTACCTGGGACTGATCTTGGGGGTTTAGAGGCAGCTGCAGTACAGTCATAAGATTACTGAAGCAGCAGCCAAAAAAAGAAAAAAAGAGAGAGAGGAAGAATAAGAGAGAGATAGTAAAGCCTCAAAGCCTTCGAGTGTCTGTGCTTCCTCCACAAACCCACTTGTCGATTAAATTAAAACCTTCCTCCCCACTCAGTTCCCCGATCTTCAAACGCTTCTCAATAAACTGCGATCTTAGCCCTTCTAAGAAATGAATCATACTTTCTCTGTTGCACTTGATCGCTGTTGACTGCTAATTCACCCTGTATTGATCTCATATTTCTTACCGTTTAGGTAGGGAATTATCTCTTGCTTTTAAAATGCTGCCAAGTTTCAGAACCCCTGACAATGGTGGTACCCAGAGGCCAAGTTCATCCTTGTGAAGCTTGAAAGGATGGGGCACTTCGATATGACTTTTTGCCCCTTAATTTCTTGTGCCGTCTTTGGTCTGTGGGTCAAGAGGCCCTGTCATTTGGGGGACGGAAAGGACTCACAGTGCTTGAGAAGGAGTGAAAGCAGGTTTATAAAAAGATGACGTCTCTGTGGAGCAGCTTGCCGACTTGCCCAAGTCTGACATTCTTCTCTGGTCCTGGAAACTCGGAAGAGAACTTTATTCAAAAGCCTCCTTGGCACTGAGATAATTTTTTACTTTGTCTGAAATGCAGGCAACGTGAAAAGGGAAAACTTTAAAATACCATTTTTCCTGATTAGAAATACAATATCCTTTCATTATAGAGAATGTGGACAACTTAGAAAAGCACAAATAAGGATAATTAGAAAAAAAAAAAAAGAGGCTCGTCTCTCAGAGATTGCTATAGTATGGCTCTGTATTTTGGAAGAAATAGCATATAGTGTTCAGGAACCCAGCCTCTGACCCCAGAGGCACGGAGTGTGAGTTCAGGCGTCCCTGTTTTCCAGCTGTGTGCCCCCGGGCAGCGTGCTTGTCTCTCTCATGGGGATGATATTAGCTATGACTTTAAAGAGTTGTTGTGAAGAACAGATGAGACGCTCCGTGTAGGGAGCCCAGCTCCGCCCGGCACGTGAGAAGTGACTGGAGTGTGCATCTCATGCCGTGTGATCTATTTGTGCTGTGTTTTTCTCCCTCTATACGCAAGCAGGAAAATGCACACACGTGATGACCATTTGCAAGCATCAGCCACCATGTCCAAAAACGTGTTGATAGGACATTTTATATGATTTCATATTGAGCACCTGAATTTAATGTACTTGTTGTACAACTTCACTATACTGAATCATAGTAATTTATATTGTTGCATTGATCAGAAGTCTGAATAGGAAATGAAGGTTTTTTTTTTTTTTTTTTTTTTATTTTGTCCCCAAGCAGCTGAGAGAGTGATTCCACTACAGATCTCGGAAAGGGAGCCAGATGCTTTACGGGATGGTAGAGGGGCCACCTTGGCTCTGGGCACTGGCCTCTGGTCAGAAGGAGGGAAATGAAAGATAGCCTTCCCGTTACCTCTCCCCGTAGGACAGTTATTGAGGAAAAGAAAGCAAAGTAAGGCAAGTGCTCCCAGGACCATTTCTCACCCCTTGAACGTTAACAAAAGTCTTATTGAAAGCGGCTCTTCAACGGGATTTGAACCTGTGACCTAGGAAACGTGAAGCCGCCCCCCTGCCCAGTCTCCTGGAAAAGCGCTTTTCTGGTGAGTAGGGGGGAAATCAACCAGAACTGGCACTTGGCCAGGACCCCGGGGAGAAAACTCACCTTTTCTTCCAGGTGGGATGAGATGGGGGTGGGGGGGAGGGTCCAAGTGGCTGTAATGACTGTCTTTGCAAGAAATGACATCGGTAGGCAGAATGCAATTACCTGGGTTGAAATAGGAGCCCAGACCTTTGGGTCAATGTCTCTATTTAGGTGAGAAGTGCCATGGGGTGGTTAATGAGCCACCAGGGCAGGACCTAGGTTTGTAAGAAAGAACAGACTGAAAAGAGGAGAGATTTGGGATTAGAAAGAAATAATTTCAAGCCCCCAACCTCTTCACCAGGTGTTGCTTCAGTGTGGGCTCAGAGCGACACACAGCAGCACCGGGGTGGCCTTGAAGGCCACTCAAATCTGCTCAGTATAGCGACCCTTCTGAAGTTGTTCACTGGTGTTACTGCTGACGTGGGGGCCCTAGTTTAACGGTGTAGCAGGCTGATGCCAATTTGGTTGGGAGTGACTTGTTCTGTTGACCACAGCTGGAATGGTTTCCAAGAGCCTGAGGACCTGGGTCAAAAGTCTTTAGATTAGCGGGGCTGCCCCACCCATCTCCAGCCCCAGACCTCAACTTTCCCATCATTCCCTTGCACCCTCCTTATTTTTCTTGCTGTTTCTCTATCATGCCTTTAGAGAAATGCTGGTTTTTATAATGCTCGGAGATTTCTTTGCCAAAATCCTGAATATGCATTTGTCTTTTTAATGCACTCATACAGTTTTTATACATACTTTTATTTCAGTCTAGAAACTGGGCTCACCTTCTCACCACCTGCATTATGTGGGAAGTGAGCAGGACATGCCATTTCACAGATGAGGAAACTGAGGCCAGAGAGACCAAAGACTTGCCCAAGAGCCCCAGCTGGCAAGTGGTGGAGCTGGGATTCAAACCAGCCTTGATCTCAGACTCTTTCTGAGGTCTTTCTGTTTACATAAGGAAGGAAAACAACCAGTAACATTGCTTTGCAGGAGAAGGGATGGACCTCTCTAGGTGTGTGTCTTTTTTTTTTTTTTTTTTTAATAGTAGATCAGACTGTCCCTCAAATTAAGGAGCTCTGTGCTTGCTTCGTGCAGGAGAGAGCCCTGCATTCCTTCCACAGAGCTGCCCTGAAGGCACTGCCTCCCGCTGGTCTTTCTGGCTCCTGGTTCCTCCTCTCCATCTTCCTCGTCCTGGATGAATCCCATTTTTTTTTCCCCTGATCAACCCTCCCACATCTGTTCAGCTTACCCCATCTCATCAGGATGTCTTTTTGATTTAAGACCAAGTCTCCTCTCCCAGGTCAGCGGGGGCCTCCGCTGGGAGCCTCCGCTGGGAGCCGCCGCTGCGCTGCTTTCTGCGTTCTGCTCCCCAGCCATCTTTCTCAGGAATGACATGCCTCCCCTCACACCACACCTCATTTGGTACCTTTGTTTCCTCATTTTTTTTCCAGGTCCTGGCAACCAAATAGCACCTCAACGCGGTTATAAACTTCCATTGTACGTTGTCAGCTGATGTTTTCCAGGATCCAAACTGCCTTTTTTTTTTTTTTTTAAACCTTCTTCCATTTGGGGTTAAATGTCATCCCTAGAACAGCCTAGAAGAGCCCAGTGAAGCACTGGATGAGAAGGGACTCCCTTCTGGCTACAGGAAGGACAAGTTCTCGAAGCAGTAAAATTAGAGGGGAAACAGAGAGGAACCAACCCTACGGCAGGCATGCTTTTGCCACTGTTCACTCACTCTTTTGTTTAACAGACATTTGTGAAGCACTGGCTTCTTAATGGGGCAAACGTGGTGCTGGATACCAGGACTATAACATGCAGCAAGACGTGGTTCCCATCCTGGAGGAGATCCTGAGATGAGAGTGGTGAACACAGGTGTCAGGCACATTGCAAAATAAAACCAGGGGCACAGATCTGAAAGCATTTCCCAGAAGGGGAGGCACTCTACAAACTTGAGCTCAGGTGAAATTTGAGATCTGGAGTTCAGCCAAGGAAGGGGAAATTGAGCTCAGGCAGAAGGAACAACCTCGGCCAAAGCCCACAGACAGGAGAGAGCATCGGAGGAATTACAGAGAAGGGAGAAGGATGGGGTTAGGGCAAAAGGAGACAGACTACAGGACTTGGGAAAGATTGATGAGTGAGTAAGAGGAGACATTATAAGGAGATCCTATTTTTGTCCAAGGCAACTGCTAAAGGGTGGATGGTACCATTTGGTGAGATGGGCTAGGTAGGCTTAAGCCTGGTGAAATGGAGAAGATGAGTTGTATTTTGGACGTGACTATCAAGGAGCTATTTGGACAGGCTGACTTGAGCTTAATAGATAAATCTGACCTAGAAATATTCTGAGAAGGGTATTTGATGGTGTGCTATGAAAATTTCCTATGATCACCCCATTCAAATCCCTTGGAGAAGAACAATAATATCAGACGGCTAAACCACCAGGAAGAGTTCCATCACCCCCAGGATCTGGACGAGGCAAGAGTGTGTGGCTACCTCAGGTCCTCCTCTGTCTTCTCCTTCCAGAATCTTGTAAGACAGCAGGAGCTCTGGTTTGGCAGCAAATGCAGTTGCAATGCAGTTGACCGTGCAGTTGACAATGTATTTCTCAAAGCACGTGCAGCATCTCATTTGATCTTCTTAACAATAATAGTGTAGAAAGATATTTCCATTTTCCCACCTTGACGGATGAGGAAATCAGCTCAGGGAGGTCAGGAACCTTGCTGAGGACCCTGCAGCTTGAAATTGGCAGAGCTGAAGTGAAAACCAAGGTCGTCCTCATTTCAATTGCTCATCTTTCCACACACATGACCCTCTCATCAGTAGCTGGAGAACAGCCACATCTGTCCTCTGCAAAGCCCGGGCTTCTTGGAGGCACGACCCTGACAGTTGCTGAGCCCTCTCCTTGTGCTCACGTCTCTGTGTGGCCTCTGTGGAAATCACTTCCACACCACAGTCCTATGCGGGACAACAGACACCCCATTGGAATGAGCACATTAAGGCTCAGAGATCAAGTAACATGCCCAGTGGCAGGGCAGGAATTTGAATTGAGATCTTTTTAACTTAAAACTATGGTTTTGTAAATGAAGGCTGGAAAGGAGGGAAAGTGTGTGGCCACAAAGGAAGCAAAAACAAAGCATTACAGGCAGGGAGGTTGCACTCTTATCTTTCTGAACTAATACATTTTGCTGATCGTAAATTAACACGTGTACATTGTAAAAAATTTAAAAATGCAAAAAACCAAGTAAAATCATTAGTTCAATCAAATTATCCGCCAGTCTGTAAGCTCCCTGGAGGTCAGGGTATTTGCTCTTCTGTTTACTACTGAGTCCCAACAACGAGAAGACTGCTCATTGGCACATTGAATGAACGGAAAGTGACTTGTAATTCCACTACCTAAAGATAGGAACCACTCAAATATTTGTCCCTATTCTTCACAAATTAGATTGCTCAATCTGTCATCTATGTCTGTCTATCAATCTGTCTATCTCTCATCTAGTATCTATCTATCTATCTATCTATCTATCTATCTATCTATCTATCTATCTATCTATCTATCTTTGAGAAAGAGAGAAAACACACAGTATGGGATTCAGTGGTTGACTCTATTTCATAAGCTACCATTTTTTTTTCTTTCCTGGTAGACTATTTTTTCTTTCAGGGAGGATCTGATTTCACTCATGCCAATGAAAGATTATTTCCCTGTGGATTTGGCTGGGCTTGGACTTGGTTGGGGGGGGCTCACTTTTTATACCTCCCCCCCTTACACCTCCCTCTCCACTTCTCACAGGTTGAGGAGTTTCAGTCAAAGCTCGGGGAGTTTCTTCCTACCATGATGGAGGTCTTGGGTACACGTTGTCAAGGAAAGTGACTGCGTGCCTAGTTGAAACAACTTTGCAGGAGGGGATGTTGGCCTGAGTGGGGGATGTCTGCGTGGACAGCAGAGTGCATGCTGTCAGGAGCGACTTTCTCCTGTGGCTGGGCTCCTCAGAGTGGGAGCTCAGGGAGACTCTTCTGGATTTAGCAACGCTCTTCAAGGAAGACTACAGCCCAAGGAAGCTGGCCTAGGTGCACTATACGCATGCTTTGGAAATGCGGTCTTCTGGTCTCTCTATTAGAAATTTCCCCAGAATATAACACTTTCTCTGGGTTCCAAATAACCCCCTCCTTCCTAATGGCAGTGAGCTACCGACTCTGACACACATGAAGAATCCAATTTTCTTTGAATTGAAAAAAGGAACAGTAGCATTAGTGAGTTTTCATTGTTAATTTGGCTTTTATAAAATATAAAACATGTGGTTGTCACAATCCAAACACACATCAACCTTGCTGTGAGGGACCGAGTCTGTGGAATACAGATCATTCTGACCAAGTGCACAGAATAAAATTGTCCTGTGTTCACATTTTACTAATGTAAATGCCAATAAAAGACAAGGAACAAAATCACAGGATACTGGAGCCCTGAGAAATAGCCATGTTTTCTCCTTTCTTTAAAGGGTAAGGAGCTGAGGCCCAGAGGGTGTAGTGACTTTCCCGAGGTCCCCAGATCCCCAGCTCATGCTCTGCTCCAAGTACAGTCAGTATACCAGGCGTCAGAACCTCCTCATCCTTTGTCCAGCACAGGTCAATGTTTTCTTGGGGCCCAGAAGATCTGACATCCTCCCTCACAACTCCCTCCAGGCTTCAAATATAGGACACCAGCCTCAGAATGGGCATCTCATCTACAGTGTAAGACGCCCCTTTGCTTAGGCAATCACACCCATCTTAAGAAGCCAGGGAGGGGCACAATGTCCCAAGGGCCCCATGAGATAGACAATATGGTCATTTTACAGATGAAGAAACTGAGGCTTAAGGGGATGAGGTCACTTGCTTAAGGAGAAGGTGGTGGGGATACAGGGCCTGGGTTCCATCTCACACTTGTGTCAAAGCCCGTTGTTGCTTTACCCAAAGGCCGCACAGATTCCCTAATGATACAGGCTACTGCCATCTACGGTCATGTGCTAGGATTGGTGCTAAAAATTCTACTGGTGACACTTAATGTCATCCTCACAGCCACACTATGAAGGAAGGATTGAGGCAGTGGGAGAGGGCCGAGGGGCCAAAAGGAAGATTCAGGCCTGATCTGGCCTTTCCTGTCTGGGGACTGCCCTGTCGGGGCGCCTTGATCTTGCTGCAGAGACCAGCCTCTGTGTGACTTTGGACATCATATGAGGATGATGATGCAGGCTTTGGAAACATTCCTGGGAAAATCTCCCTTCTCTTCCGTCCCTTCTTAGAATGACAAAACTCTTGTGATAGCTCAGGCCACCATAGCACATTACCACTGGGTGGCTTTAACAACAGACCTTTATGTTCTCAGAGTTCCGTTGGTTGAGAAGTTCAAGATCAAGGTGCTGGCAAATTCTGTTCTGATGAGAGTCTCTTCCTGGCTTGTAGACAGCTGCCTACTTAGTGTGTCATCACATGGCCTTTTCTCCGGATGCATCCAAAGCAGAGAGAGAGAAAGGAAAGAGGGAGAGACAAAGGGAGAGCTTTCTGGGATCTCCTCTTATAAGGGCACTAATCCTACTAGATAAAGGTCCCACCCTTCATGACCTCATTTAACCTTAATTCCTTCCCTGGAGTCTTCCTAGCCAAATACAGCCACAATGGTTGTTAGGGCTTCAGTGTATAGATTTGGGAGGGGTACACATGTTTTGCTCATAAGAATCATCAAACTGCAAATGCCAACAACAAGCCCAGCAGGGCCCCCTGGGGCCTCTTACTGGCATACTGGACTTTCACAGCTTAGGGGGCTTCCAGCTTTGTCTAAACAATATTTTAAATTTTATATTATCAAAATACTGGTGTCTCTCAAAGTAACTTTCCAAATGTGGCACAGTCTTCCACTGCAGGCCAAGCCAGGTTGGCCCAGGGTGCCCAGCCTGGCTGCCTGGATGCAGCAGTCAGCTTCAAGGTCAAGAATGTCCTTTGTATGATTGAGACTAGTGATTGTGCAATGCATCTGCAAATGCATCTTAGCAATAAAAGACACCCTCCCATGTCATGGCAGCTTGGCCCCTCCTAGCACTTGCATCGGGGGTACTGTTAGCATGAATTCATGAACATCACATGAGCTCACGTAAGCATTTCATAAGTGTGTGCTGTTATCACTACTGTTTCGTTGTTGTTACTGGTTGTTGAAGCTGTTCTCCAAGGTTCAATTCAACTCCATTTGACTAAAGCTTCATTGATTGGCTGCCCTTCCCTATGCTAAGGCCTGGGGAGTCAGTGTTAGATAGTGCAGACATGGCCTTTAAACACATGTTGCCTGGGGGTTTTCAGAATAACACTGGAGCATAGTTGCTTGGACAGTTGCTAAGTATCACACTCACCCTGGAGGTAGCAGAGTGAAGCATGGGATTCACAGGGACTGTCAGAAGGTCTGGGTTCTAGTCCCAGCCCAGCTGTGGACCAGCTCTGTCACAGGGAGTAATAGAAGGACTTCAGTCCCGGCTTCAGAAATGGAAGGACTCAGATATATAACCTCTCAGGCTTCCTCACTCTGGCATTCTCTGAGGTAAGATATGAAGACATCCCCATGCTGGTAGACTTTTCTGTACCCAAATACCTGCTACAAATTTTTTTTTTTTTTTTTGGTTCATTAGCTTCTGTAGATTAAATTTTGATTCAATTTGGGCTTATTTATTATAAGGTGTAACTGTGAAAAAATATTGATTTTCTGGACCATTTCATCATTAGGGAAGTCCAAATATCTATATATTTCGGTGGCTTTACAGCTGTTGTTCACATATTTCCATCATGAAGACACAGCTGTCATTCACCATCTGGGAACTGAGATCCTTTGCCTGCACACAAACAGTATCATCTTTTTAAGGACCATGCTAGATAGTCCTTAAGAAATGGTCCATCACCCGGAAGCAATTGCTATCTTGAATAGAACATCTTTTAGCTTTGGCTTTGTGCAGTGCCATCTGTAAGTAGTTTGAGATGGAATATGTGAGAGCGTTCTTCTAGAAGAGGAAGAGCCAAGAGCCACATCCAAAGAGCAATGGAAACAGGAACTTCTAAATGTCAGGCCTTAAGTCATCCTGGCAAATCATTCATTTGCTGATTTCTTTTCTGGTGCCCAGAGCTTGATAATGAATTGCTGTTGCAGCTCATGATGTTAACCTAGGGCATCTGGTCTCCACAAATAACAGGTCGCATTCTGAGAGCGTTGACTGTGGTAAAGTCTTTTAAGTTTTGAAGAAGAGCTTGTCGGCTTAGAGGTCCTCCCTGAACTCATGAATGGAGTTGGCTGGCTGTGACAGAAGACTCTTATCAATAGGCAAGGAACCCGCTCAGAAATGTCTCTTCTCCCTTTGTGGGCAGGCATGCTCATCATGTTTGGAATTTGCTGAATTCAGGCAAACCTACGATAACGGTCTTATGGATGGTGAATTACACTCCACATCACCATTCCTAGGGGTGGACACGTTATGTTCCTAGTGGATAGAAAAAACAGAATACAGCTTACTTCTCTTAATTGTACGCAGTTGTAAGTAACAGCGCAAGAGCCATAACCCATCATGCGTTTCCCTTCTTTAAAGGCATCCGAACACATACTAAGGGTCCTGAAAATGCTCATCTGTACTAATATCTCCAAGGCTATGACATTTTGCCCCACTTCTAAAGAAGAAATCATTCATTTAACTCATTTTCAATTGATTCTGAGTGATAAAAACATTTCCCCCCTAGAACTCTGTTTTACAAAGTCTCCTTATGCTCCGAGATAGCATAAGAAGAAAACATCCTTTAACTCTTGGAAAATTCCAGTAAAAGTCTTTACAGCTGTGTTCCCCAGAATCAGATTCTTTACCTTACAGTGCCACCTTCATATATTTTAGAAACATATTTATATTTCTCTAAACTTAAATATTTCCTAGCTTTCCCTGTTCATCATGGGTATCTGACCAATGTTACGGAAAAGGCCTTTTGACTTTGAACTGCATTTAAAAAGTGGTGTTTTTAAGCAGAGTTTCTACTTCAGATTATTCCTCTGAGAATTTTATTTGTGGGATCCCTTCTCCAGGATGACTCTGCAGTGTACATCACATTGGCATCACCCTAACATAAATTTCATCTTAAATTGTGAATCTCAGCAGTTTAACATCAATTCACAAATGGTGCCATCTTAAATACCAAATGAAGAAAAGTAGCGGTGTATTTTAAAATGTGATCTACAGAGTGCTAATGGTGCTATTGATCTATATAAGAAGTGAAAAAAGACAAGTCAAAACCAAAAAAAATGAAAAAGTTAAAGGGCGCTGCTTTCTGCCTTGAATAGAAATGTTAAGCTTTTAACATTTTTTTCCCATGTTAGTGCTGTAGAGAATTTTTGCCCTTCTTAGGCAAAAGTTAATTCTCTTTAAGGTGGGAAGAACATGTCTTCATACACTATATGAATGGGGAAAATAGCCAGTACAGTCAGTGGTTCTTGTAAAATATTCTCTATTGCAGTAACCCTCAGACACTGAATCCTGTGTTGTCCCCAGATCTTGTTGTACTATAAGACCAGTTTTTCCCCCTCTATTTTGTCATATGAAAAGCATCTCACAGGGTCATGAGGATGGTACATCATCCATAATAATACACCATCCCTTTCTTTAAGGGTCACCATATAGCGAGCAATTGATTTCCTTTCTTTCCCCAGCATAACAGCCACTAACAGAGACATACTCTAGAGATGGTTATATTTGGCTTAACTTTTAATTATCTTGGTCTATAAATAGTAAATTAGAAATGAAATAATTTTTATACTGGAGTTTTAAAACTGGGCTGGAGATACACCTTCAATCATGGGTCCCTGGATTATAAGCCACTCAGTTTATACCCGGGGACTTTGGCCTTTATGGACACTTTTTAAGTGTCAGTCTAACTAACAAAAAAAATAGTGTGGAAATATAGCAATGCCCCAGCATGCCAGATACTCCCTCTGATTGAAGCCTCCTTAGAGGAGTCCAATTAAAGACTACATTGCTTTATTTATATTTCTGTTAAAACCAAATTTCCATCCTTTCTTTTGCCACAGGTAAGGTTTCGCCCATAGAGGGGAACGACAAGGAACCATGAACTGAGTGTGGGCTGGAGTCACCACACCTGAGCCAGTGAGACAGGCTTGTGAAAGACCTTGTTAATTGCACACTGAGGTGGAGATCTTCCTTCTGAGAAGGGATGTAGGATAGGTCTGAAACACACAACCCCTTTGCTTCTCGTTAGGATTCAGGATGCACTTGTGCAATGCTGTTCTTTCCTCTCCTAGATCCAGAATGCTGACTGCGCTTGGACACATTGCCTGGAGATTGGGAGGAAAAATAAGAAATGCAGAACATTTTCCTCTATGTATAGCATATGCACAAAATACATGTTCACTCTTTAGAGCTATGCGTGATAGTATTTTTATACTCACAGAATAAAAACCAACACATTTCTGAAAGTCTGATTTTTTTTGTCATTCTTCCTGTTTAGAAGCTGTTGTGATGTTTATAAATACCACCCCCCCCCAAAAAATATCTCAATGTGATTTTTTGTGTGTGTGTGTGAATCGCAATTGTTTGAGAAAAAGCAAAAGGAAATATTCACAGCAGAGACAGCCTTGCTTTGCTTGGAATGGGTGATTTGCCTAAAGAATGTATTTCAGAGGTTGCAGAAACAAGCCCATTTTCTCTCAGCTTCTATTCCATGAGCAGGTCAGGTTTCAGTCCCATATTAATTTATGGGCAAGTCACTGGCTTGGAGAAAGAGAGACAGGGGCTTTGATAATAGAGAAACAGACTGACCCGCCCTCTGGAAGAGCAGGGAGAGGATTCTTTAACTACAAACAATTGATTTGATTTTCAGTTTTAAGGCTTTCATCACTAACAAAAAGGATATACAGATTAATGGAGCTTTCTCTGTCACTGGTGGATTAAACCCTACAGACAACATCTTACATAGAACCACAGCTCCCTTATTATTGGCCATAGAAGGATTAAAAGCACCAGAGTCATTTATTAACCCCCATCTCTCTTCTGTATCACCCCAAGATCAAAGTGGAGAGAAACAGGATTAATAAACATTGGAAGAAGATTTTTTTTTTTTTAAGAGGACACAACTCATCACACTGTTCTCTCTTTATGCAGTGTTTCCCTATCAAACTCTACTTCATGGTTAAAAATCAGTGCTTCTTTTGGCATTGGAAGCTGTGACCCTGAAGTGTCTTTTTCAAACAGCTGGTATCATAGGAGCACATCAAGGAGAACAAACCAAACGTGGTCGAGAGGCAAGAGGGATGCAGGTGTTCACGGTCAGATGGGGAGGAAAGGATGCCAGGAATGCTGACCTGGGGTTCCCAATAGGAGTAACGTGTCTGTATTTGCCTTCTCTGCTCCTGCAATCTATTGCCCCCATCATGGTGAAAGGTTCAGCTCTGGCTTGCTAGAGAAGAGTGGGTACGTGGTAAACGAACTTGTCCTAGGTCTTACAGGATAAACAGTGCTTTTGTGGATGCTACCACATCTGATCTTTGCAATAGAGTGTTGGTGGCCACATCTCACAAGAGAATCAGAGCTCTGACGGGTGAAATGATGTGCCTATAGTCGTGCAGCCGGGCTGGAGCAGTTCCCATGGAAGCCAAATCTTTTTCTGCAGTCTGAGTTTTTTATAAGATACCAAATTTGTCTGAATTATAGAGGAAAGCAGAAAGGGAGTGATTTTGTTTGTTTGTTTAATTTTTTGTTTTTTACCCCAGCTGCACTGCTTTGTCACCATCTGGCTTTCCTTGCATCTTTTATCACATTCAATTTGGGGAAATTAGGATTTATCAGATAGCCCCAGCTACCCACTGACTGAGTCAAGTTATGCTGCCTCTCTATAACATGTTAAGAATGCAATAGACAAGACAGGGCTTCAAGTTCAGAGAATCAGGAATACCGTACCAAAATGTCTCTCAATTATGGGTTGAGCACATCATTTATCTTCCTAAAACTATCTTCACCTTCCATGGCCTTATGGGAGTGAAAAGCTTCCATGGTTGAAAACAAAATCCCATGAGTTTATTGTCTGAGGCAGAAGGAGTGGTATAATACTGTATTTTTTATATTAGGAAAGTTACTGATTTTCAATGTCGATAAATTGTATTTTCTAAAATTAAAGACAAGCAAATAGTTCACCTGCAATCTCACATGAATATTTTAGCTGATATATTTTGAATCTTTACTTGATGTTTATAGCCTACCCATAATATTTTTCACATCATATCATGTTAAGAGCTCTTACAAAGCAGAGATTGTTTCTAATAGGGAAGAATTATTTTATATATTTATTTTTAATTCTTGTGTTGTTTAAGCAGCTTTATTGAGAAGTAACTGACAAACAATAAATTACACCTATTTAAGGTGTATCGTTTGTTAATTTTTGACCTACATATACATTTGTGAAACCACTGCACTCTAAAGACAATGAACATATCCATCACTTCCAAAAGATTGCTCATGCTTCTTTGAAATCCCTCTGTTCTCGCCTCTCCCACATCTCTATCCCCCATGCAAACATCAGTTTATTTTGTTACTGCAGATTATTCCATATTTTCTAGAATTTTATATAAGTGAAATTGTATAGTAGGAACTATTTTTTTGTCTCATTTCATTCACTCAGCATAAATTTTTTTTTGATTAATCCATGCTGTGCGTACCAATTGTTCATTTTGTTTTCTTACTCAGTAGTACTCCATTTTATGGACATACCACATTTATCTGTTTATCTGTTGATGAATGTTTGAGTTGTTGCCAGTTTTTGGCTATTGCTCCAGGTCTTTGTACAGACACATATTTAATTTATCTCAGGAAAATATCAAGGAAGCAAAATTGTTAAATCAAATGGTAAATCAATGTTTGACGTTTGAAGAACTCGCCAAACTGTTTCTCCAAAGTGATTCTACCATGTTGTCTTCTCATCGGTGTTGTAGCAGAGTTCCAGTCCTCCACATCATTGCCAAAACTTGAAATGGACAATCTCCTTAATTTTAGCCAGTCTACTAGGTATAGAAGTGGTTTCTTACTATAGTTTCAATTTCCATCTGTCTAATGACTACTGACAGTGAGCCACATCTCTTATCTTGTTATCTGTATATCTTTTCAGATATGATGTGGTTTCTTTAAGAAATGTGGTTGTTTTCTTATTATAAAGTTTTAAAAAGTCTTTATATATTCTGGGTACAAGTCTTTATCAGTATGTGGTTTGCAAATATTTTTTTCCCTAATCTGGGACTTGTCTTTCATTCCCCTGTTTTGTTCAAAAGGACCTAGTTTATTAATTTAGATGAAATTAAGTTTATCAAATTTTTACCTTTATAGGTCATTCTTTTGACATATATCAAAGAAATCTGCACCTAACCTAAAATCACAAATATTTTCTCCCTTGTTTTTTCCTACACATCTTATAGCTCTATTTATGATCCATTCTGAGTTCACTGTTGTACATGCTGTAAGATATAGATCAAAATGTATTATTTATTTGTAAATGGACATCAAATTGTTTCAGCCCCATATTTTGAAAAGACTGTTGTATCTCCAATAAATTGCATTTGTGTATCTGTCAAAATCAGTTGGCTGCATATGTGTCTGTATATTTCTGGACTCTATTTTACATCATGACCTGTTTACCTATTCTGACACCAAAATTGCACTTTCTACATTACTGTAGCATCATAATAAAATTTGGAACCAGATAGTGTTAGTCCTCCAACTTTGTTCTTTTATGAAGTGGTTTGGGCTATTCTAGATCTGCTGCAATTCCATGTAGATTTTAGAATCAGTTTGTATATATATATATATTTATATTTATATTTATATATTATAATTATTGTAAAATAAATTGTCTTGAGGTTTGATTGGATTTGCATTTATTCTATAGAACTATTTGGGGAGAACTGACTACTTAATAATACTGAGCCTACTGAACTATGAATATGTTTGCTTCTTTCCATTTATTTAGGTCTTTAATTTCTCCCAGCATTATTTTATAAATTTCAGTGCACAGATCTTGTATATCTTTTGCCAGATTTATCTCATTATATTTCATATTTTCATATTGTAAATGCTGTTTTTTTTTAAGTTCAAATTTCTTGTTTTTCATTGTTGGAATGTAGACCTGTAACTGATTTTTTCATTAATCTTACATCCTAGAAATTTGCTAAACTCATAACATAGTTGTATTAGCTTTTTGGGCTCATAGACAGGTCTGCATGTCCAATTTTGTCAAATGCTTTTCTGTTTCTATTGAGTTAATTACACAATGTTTCATTTTTACTTATTAATATGGTAAGTTACCTAGACTGATTTTTTTAATGTAAACCAAATTTGCATTCCAAGGATAAATCTCAGTTGGTCTTGATATATTATCCTTTTAATACATTGTTACAGTAATTTTGCTAAAATTTTGTTTAGAATATTTGCATCTATGTTAATATGGGATATTCTATAGTTTTCTTGTAAAGTTTCTGTTATATTTTGATAGCAGGATGATTCTGGCCTCACAGAATAATTTCCACTTCTTTAGTTTTCCAGAAGAACTTTTCTAGAATTGGTATTCCTTCTTTCTTTAATGTTTGATAGAATTCACAGATGAAGATATCTATAGTATATCTTATGAGAATATTTATAATTATAATAATTAATTTAATATATACCAAATTATTCAGATTAATCTATTTCTTCTTGAGTGAACTTTGATCATTTATGTCTTCAAAGGAAATTTCCATTTTATCTAACTTGCCAAATTTTTTGACATGAAGCACTTTTCTAGCATGCATTATCTTTTTGATGACTGCATAATCTGTAGAAGTGTCATTTCTCTCAATCCTGATTTTAGTAACTTGTAACTTTCTTTTTCTTTTTGCTGATTAGTATGGTGAGAGTTTTACCAATTTATTGATTTTCTAAATAACCAGCAATTGACTTCATAGCTTCTCTATTGCCTCTGTATTTTCAATTTCATTGATTTCTTTTCTAATCAGTATTATTTCATTATTTTTCTGTTTGCTCTTCGTTGTCTAGTTTCTTAAGGTGGAGGCTGGGTCACTGATTGAGATCGTTCATCTTGTCTAAATTAGGCATTTAGCATGGTAAATTTAACTGCAAGTAATGCATGAAGACAACTCACAGATTAGTATACATTGTGTTTTAATTTTCACTCAGTTCAAAAACATTCTCTTATTTCCTTTTGGATTTTTTTGACCCATATGTTATTTAGAAGTATGTTATTTATTCCCTAAACATGTGGGGATAGTCCAGAGATCTTTATCTTATTGATTTCTAAGTTAATTACATTTTTGGCCAGAGAACATACTCTCTGTGATTTAAATCTTTTAAAATTTATTGAAATTTGTTTTATGTTGCAGAGTATGGTATATCTTGGTAACTGTTCCATGTGTGTCTGAAAAGAATGCGTATTCTGTGTTCTTGAGGTGGAGTGCTCTGTAAATATCAGTGGGACCTAGTTGGTTAATTGTGTTATTCAAATCTTCAATAATATTACTGATGTTTTATTTACTTGCTTTATAAATTATTGAGATGGTACTGGGATTTCTGACAATAGCTGTAAATGTGTCTGTTTTTCTTTGGAGTGCTATCAGGTTTTCTTCATGTATCCTGCAGATCTTTTTTTAAGTATGTGCTATGGTCTGAATGTTTGTCCCCCCCCAGATTAATATGTTGAAATCTAATCCCCAGTGTGATGGTATCTGAAGATGGGGCCCTTGGGAGGTGACTAGATCATGAGAGCAGAGCTCTTATGAGTGGGATTAGTGCCCTTATGAAAGATATCCCAGAGAGGTGTTTTGACACTTCTGCCATGTAAACACACACACAAAAAGATGGCTGTCTATGAACCAGGAAGTAGGTTCTCACAGGCAATAAATCTACCGCTGCCTTTATCTTGGGCTTCTAGCCTCCAGAACAGTATGAGAAAGAAATTCCTGTTGTTTGTAAGCTACCCAGTCCATGGCATTTTGTTACAGCAGCCCAACAGACTAAGACAGAACTTCATCATTTAGGCATGTTAGGTCCTCTTGATGAATTGACACAATGAAATCACAATTTTGTGCCTGGAAATATTAGCTTTAGTGAAATAAATTTTGATCTAATACAGCTTCTACATCTTAAAACAAACAAACAAACTCCATAGCACATTTTAAAATAATAACTTTATTGACATCATTCAATTATAAAATTAACCTGTTCTAAAGTGTACAATTCAATGTTCTTTAGTATACTTATATAAATTGTAGAACTATGACATTGTTTAATTTTAGAACATTTTCATTACCCCAAAAAGAAACTATATCGATTAGCAGTTACTCATGATCACCCCACTCTCCAGCCTCCGACAACCCTAGTAAACTTTTTTGTCTCTATAATTTGCCTATTCTGGATATTTTATATAAATGGAACCATGGAGTATGTATTCTTGTGACTGGCTACTTTTACTTACCATAACATTTTCAAGATGCATCCATGTATATTTCCATTTATTTAAGTTTATCTTTGGTTTCTTTTTAACAATGTTTAGTAGTTTTCAGTGTATAAGTCAAACTTATATGGCTAAATTTATTCTTAACTATTCAAATATTTTTATGATAATGTAATAAGGAATTGTTTTCTTTAGTTCTAATAGTGTGTGTGTGCATGCACACATTTGGATTTCTTAGAATTTGTTACATATAACAACAAGTCATCTGAGAATAGAGATATTTTTATGTCTTTATTTGTAATCTGGATGCCTTTGATTTCTTTTTCTTTCCTAACTGTTCTGGCTAGGATTTCCAGTACAACGTTGAATAGAAGTAAAGAGAGCAGACATTTTTATCGTGTTGTTTCTCTCCTTGATCTTAGAGGAAAATAATTTAATCAATCCCCATTACATGTGATATAATCTGTAGGTTTTTGTATATGCTCTGTTTAAAGCTTAGTAAGTTTTCTTCTATTCCTAGTTTTTAACATGAATGTGTATTTTGTCAAATACTTCACTTCATCTGTTGAGATGATCATGTGTTTTTGTCTTTTTTATTAATATGTTGTATTACATTGATTTTTTTCAATGTTAAACTACTTTTACCTTCCTTGGATAACCTAGTTGGTCATAATGTATAATCCTTTATGTATTGCTGGATTTGGTTTGCTCAGATTTTTGCTGTGGATTTTTGTGACTATATTTATAAAGGACATTGATCTTGTGATATCTTTGCCTGATTTTAGAATCAAGTCAAGATTGTAAAACTATATGTCCTAGGCTTTCTTCTAGAAACTTTAAAAATTACTAATTTAATCTTTAACTCACTTTGGTCTATTTAGATATTTTTTGGTTTTGTTGAATCAGTTCTGGTCATTTGTGTCTTTCTAGGAATTTGTCTATTTCATTAGGTTATCTAACGTGTTAGTAATAATGTTTATAATATTTCCTTCTAATTCCTTTTATTTCTGTAAAGTTGGAAGTTATGACTTTCTTTCATTTCCTGATTTTGGTAATCTGAGTCTTTTTCCTTTTTCTTGGTCAATCTAGCTAAAGTTTTGTCAATATTGTTGAGCAAAAAACCAACTTTTGATATTATTAATTTTTCTCTATTGTTTATTCCCTACTTCCTTTATGCCTATTCTATCATATTTCTTTTTTCATGTTCACTTTGGTTTAGTTTGCTCTTCTTTTTTCAGTCTCTTAAGGTAGAAAGTTAGGTCATTCATCTGAAATCTCTCTCCTTTTTTATTAATAGTGTTTACAACTATAAATTTTCCATAAGCACTGTTTAACTATATCCTATAAGTTTTTGTATGTTGTGTTTTCATTTTCATTTATCTCAAATTACTTTCTAATTTCCTTTGAGATTTTCTCATTGGTCCACTGGTTATTTAAGAATGTGCTACTTAATTTCCAGATATTTGGGAATTTCTGAAGTTTCCTTCTGTTATGGATTTCCACATTTATTCCATTGTGTCTGGAGAAATACTTTGTACAATTTCAATTTCTTTGAACTGGCTGAGGTCTACTTAGGACTAACATATGGTCCACCCTAGAGAATGTTCCATGTGCACGTGAGAAGAACGTGTATAGTACTATTGTTGAGTGGAACGTCTCTTAGATGTAGTTGGTTTATTGTGTTGTTCAAGTCTTCTGCTTCCTTGTTTTTCTTCTACCAGATGTTCTATCAATTATTGACAGTATTATATTGAAGATCCAACCACTATTGTTTGATCATCTGTTTCTTCCCTTCTTTTCCAGGCCCTTTGCATGAATGGCTTCTTTCATCTTTAAATAACTCCTCCCTGAACAGCCTACTGAAAGTAGCTCCTTTTTCATATTTTTCTTTATAAACACAACTGTCATTATTTCATTTATTGACTTAATTGCTCATCGTCTATCTTCCACTTTAGAAATACAGTGCCCTTCTCAGTTTTATTCTGTGTGTTTTCCTAGCACCTAATATATAGAAGATACTCGATAAATATGTGCTAAATGGAAGGGTTTGTTCTGCTTATTGCAGCTCAGTCATGGCTGTTATTAATGTGTTTGCATGCTTGCTTTCCCTGCAATCCTTTATTTTATCTGTCTCCCCTGATTTCCTATCTCTGCCTTGATTTCTGCTCCATTTTATAGAGGCCATTTTGTTTTTAAGTTGTATCTAGGGTTGCTGACAAGTTGCTTGAGCTTTATTGTCCTGATGTTATAGACGATTATTTCCAGAGGTCTGCTTTTTTTCCCAGTCACTTTCCTTTGTTCTGAATCATTTCCTAAAGGACTGATAAGGGTTTTATGATTTGTTTTGTTTCCACAGAATGAAGAATGAGCTTTAGGTTCTCAGTACTGTGCTTAGAAAAGGACTGTTATTGTACTTGATCCCCCCCTTAGCAACTTGGGTGCCAATCATTCTCCTTTTCAGATCTATGACTTAAGGATGGGTTGACATGTACTGTGACAGATTATTTTCTGTTGTTATGTAAAAACTTACCACCAAATTGGGGGTTTGAAACAATACACTTATTATTTCATGATTTAATTTTTTATGATTTTGGGGCATGACTTTACTGGGTCCTCTGTTCAGGGTCTCACAACGCTGCAATCAAGTTGATGGTTGGGCTTCAATCTCATCTGGAAGCTTGAATAGGAAAGAATCCACTTCGAAGTTCATTTAGGCATGTAGCAAAGCCCATTTTCTTGGGGCTGTTTGACTGAGAGCCCTGCTTATTACTGACAAGAGACTGGAAGCTTCATTTAGGCTCTAGACCTCCCCTACTCCTAGTAACCCCCACCCTCACTCCAGCCCCTACTCAGAGTTCCTTGCCATGTGACTTTCTACATAGTTCAAAACATGGCAGTTTGCTTCTTGAAGGTCATCAAGAGAGTCTCTCTTACTCTTAGTCCAGTCTGCTCAGATACACACACACACACACACACACACACACACACACACATATAAAATCTTATAAGGTAATAATGGGTACCATCTTATCATCTTTTCCATGTTGGTCAGAAGTAAGTCAAAGCTTCCACCTCTACCCTCTGGGATATCCAGGGCATGACTCATCAGGTATCACCTTAAACAAATGTTTAACTGGATTTCCAGGGTCTGTTTGAGCTCTGCAACATTGACCTGGGTGTTGCTCTCACCACAACTGCCTGGTTATCTGGCATCCTGAACAGATAAAGTGTATGGAAAATGACAGACTCCACCATATGCTCTTTCTGTCTCTGTTCTTCCCTCTTGCATTTTATTTGTAAAAGCCACCCTCTCCAGGGAGCAATTATTTTATTACATTTTCATTTCTGATGGGTATGAGAATAGAGGTGATGATGATGGGCTACGGAGGAAAACTGACCTCTGCTTCAGAGGGCTTGCAGGAGAAGGATAGCTACCTGGCTACTTAGAAATCTTCACCTACTTCTGGGTCCTTCTAAATGCTTCAGTGGGAAGCAGCTCCAATAGGTAACTGCTAATACAATATGACTTTAAACTTAAAATCAAGAAGCACTCTTTTTACATATCCTCTATCTACCTCCATCACAGTCCAGATCGTGTCTTCAGAGTTCTGTTATTCAGGAATTTGTGGAGAGAATCTATGCTTACTTATCCTGTCCTAATTATTATTTTATAATTTATGTAGGTCTACCTGCAGCGGCTGGTTTGTGGTAACGGCAGTCTCTAATGATCCATTCTTAGATAGACTGCAGCACAGCATTATTAAGCACCTACTGTGTATCAGGCCTTGTGTTGGGAGTACAAAGTTGATGAAGAGAAATGACCTCAGTGAGTTCTTTATCTGGTTGAGAAGGAAAACATATAAACAAAACATACAATATAAAATCTGAGTATCAGTGGAACAGCTGAAGAAGGGATTTACTCATGGCATGTGAGGGCACCAGGAAGTCTCCTAGTGCTTGGGATGCTTGAGTTGGATTTTGAAGGAGAGAAAACCCCTGAGAAGACAGGAACTAGGACCTTCCAGGCAGAGAGCTGCAAAAAGACTTACAGGTCAGAGCCAAGTGGCATTTTATCTATGCCACAGCTATGTTGGCTTTCTTCAATAAAATTTAAAACAAAAGCAACTAATAAGACTTTTAGATACAACTTCCTATTTGCCTTAGTGTTTGAGGGCTGCCATTACAAAGTAACATAAACTGGGTGACTTAAAAAACAGAAATTGATTGTCTCACAGTTCTGGAGGCTAGAAGTCAAGGTCAAAGTGTCAGCAGAGCTGATTCGTTTTGAGGGCAGCAAGGGAAGGACCTGTTCCTGAGCCTTCCCCTTGGCTTGTAGGCTGCCATCTTTTCCCTGTGTATTTCATATTGTGTTCTCTCTATGCATGCTTTTCTGTCCAAATATCCCCTTTTTATAAGGATGCTGATTTTACTGGATTAGGATCCTTCCTAATGACCTTGTTTTTATCTGATTGCTTCCAGAAAGTCCCTATCAATACAAGGACCAGAACATTCTGGAAACAATGAGTGAACAAATCCATGAGTAAAGAATATGTATCACTGGCAGTTGGATGGGACCCCTCACTGGCTTGGCCACCATCATCTTGGTTCTGAAATTGGGACTTGGGAGCAGGGTGACACTGGCTCAAGAATTCATGTCCCACCGTACTGCCTCCACACGCCCTCCTGGGTTCCTTTCACCCGTCTAGCCTCTGCTTATGCCAACCATACCCTGTGCTAACCATACTTCCCATCTTTTCTGTGCTCATCCAATTTTGCTCACCCTTCAGGCTGTCACCTCTCTTAAAATGTTCTCAACCACTTTGTGCCCTTTTGGGGGCTCCCTTCAATACCAAACTATTTTGTGTATCTTATCTATTCACTTAGACATAAATGGATGGAAAAAAATTCTTTGTCATAATTTTCTCATCACTATTACTATTACTTCTATGACCACCCACGTGTTCAGTGACAAGAGCAGCTGCAACTAATATTTGTTGGGTACTTTCAAGACACCAGGTACCAAGCCACATTATCTTTAACCCTGATAATAACTCTTTATGGCTGACAAAAGGCCATTAATAAAATGGAATATTTACTTAGACCTGGCAGGTAATAATTGAGCTCAGATCTGTCTGACTCCAAAGTCCATGTGTTCAACCATCACACATACTCACTGACCCACAGGAGACATTCAATTAGTACTGATGTTGTCATAAATTCCAACCACTACTTTTACTTCCCTGCAGGTCTCAGAGTTTCCACTGAAAGATATCTTCTGACCCATTATTTTGATGTCACACTGAAGCGTTAGATGGTGACCTCTGAATCCAGGGAGAATAAACCCTTGCTAGAGACTGAGAATCAGATGCTATGTCTTTTGTGGCTTCCTTGGAGGAATCATGACCAATGATGAGAGAGTGGGTCCATCAAAATCCAGATGTTTTAACTTTAGAATATGTTAGTGGGACATTCAAAAATTGCTGAATGACAGGTAGCATTTCCATCTCAAAAAGTCATAACATAATCTTAAATATTTTCGCGTGTGTTACAGAGGACCTTTGGGGCAGAACCCATCATGGGGTCAGTGCAGGACAGCCTCTTATTCAGATAGGGTCTCAACTTTAAACTTATGGCACCATTTCCAAGCCAAGTGGTTGCAGCAGCCACATACATACTGATAGCGGTCAGACAACAGTATTCTTCATTTTACTTATTTTTAAAATGTGAACAATTAAGATTTATCACAAGTTTTATAACTCTATTTTGGTGTATCTCAAATTTAAAAAGATGACTGGAAATTAAAAAAAAAAAATTGAAGTCTCCCAAGCCTCTCTTGACTTCTAGGCCCTGAGGAGTGGGTAGAGGAGTGATTTTGAGGACACAGAGCCTGACCACTTCCTTCTTGAATGAGGACATGGAGGCTATGCAGCATCTGGGCCTTGGTGGCCACCGCTCACCATCTTTGGTCAGCAGGTCAGTGGGAGAAAGCTAGTTTTTGGCCACTGATTGGTCTTCACTCTGTCTCACTAAGGTTCAGGGGCCAGGGCTCAGGACAGAGTCTGTACCCCACTCTGCTATGTGTTGTTGCATCTTAAGGACCCCCTTGTGGGGTGGGGTGAAGTGGGGTGCAGCACATTCATGGGCCTCATGGACTGGGTGATCTGGGAGAGGAGGTTCATGCAGTAGCACTTCTGAGGGTTAGTCTCCATGCGCCAGGGACTGATGGAATGTTGTGCAGGTGGAATGATTCCAGCTGGTCCATGGGAACTGGAGCTTAGGACATAGTGGTCCATTCTTGTGGCCAAAGATGACATTGGCAGGACTGCTGGACAGAGCATTCAAAGAGTCACACCTGGCCTTGAATCAAGGCTTCACCTCCTACTAGCTGGGTAAGGTCCTCTGAGCCTCAATTTTGGCATCTGTAAATTGGGAATCATGGCCAAATCAATGGGTGGTTGTGGGGATAAGCTGAGATATAGCCTACACCATGTAGGGCTAAAGAATACTTGGTTCCTTTCCCTTCAAATTCCTGGCTATAGATGAGAGTGGGAACCCTTTCTGAATTAAAATGCAATTTATTTTGCAAATAGTTACACTAACAGCAAAGAGCTCAGTGTTACCAATCTGAGATTTATGCAACTCTTTTTTTTTCCCATTGCATGTTTCCTGCATCATCAAAGCCCAAGATATATCCAAAAAATTACTGGTTGCTTTACTTAGAGTTTGAAACTTAAAATCATAACAAAAAGCAACCCCCAATAATAAAACTTTCTTAATGATACACATAAACCTTAATAAAATAAATGAAGTCCTCACATTGACAAGCACGACTCCTGGGTGCAGTTGGAAAGCACCTATGTTCCCGTCTTTCATTTACGTTTAAATCCACTCTGAATAGTTGACCCCTGGTTCATCTGTGATTTTTCTCATCACCGTTAGAGTCTCCAGTCACTGGAGTCAAAAAACATTGCTTCAATTTAAAAATGTCAGCGTCTAGTCCTATTAATAAGAGGACAGCATTCTTCCTTCAGAATTGCTCCGCTTTTCCGGCTCCATCTCTGCAGGCTGGCTCAGGGGCAGAGGAGCTGAGCCAGCTGACTTCCCCCTCATCTCACCCAGTGCTTCCACGCTGCCTCCCCCATTGTGCTTGGAGTGGTCAATGACGCCTACCAGCTTCAAGTCCCGGCAAGGAAAAGACTGAAGGGAACAGCAGAGCAGAAAACTTCTTCCTTGGCTGAAGTTGTCCTGGAGGTCAAGCTCTGTACTCTCAATCTTGATGTTTATTTAGAATGAAGCTGTTCAATTCTGAGATTGTTCCCTTTCTCTCTCTCTCCTTCTCTTTTCCTCTCTCGTGCCCGTGTGTGCACGTGTGCATGTGCACACACAGCGATCTCTAGGCAACTCTCACCTCAGTTCTTCTCAAATTTTAAGTTTTTAACTGAAGTAGAGTCAATTTACAATGTTGTGTTAATTTCTGGTGTACAGCATAGTGATTCAGTTATATATATATATATATACATACGTACATATATATATATATAATTCCTTTTTAGATTCTTTTTCATTATAGACTGTTACAAGGTATTGAATATAGTTCCCTGTGCTATACAGTAGGACCTTGTTGTTTATCTATTTTATATATAGTAGTTATTATATATGCAAATCCTGAATCCCAATTTCTCTCTCCCCACCCTCTTTCACCCCTGGTAACCATAAGTTTCTTCTCTATGTCTGTGAGTCTGTCTGTTTTATAAATAAGTTCATTTGCGCCCTTTTTTTTTTTTTTTTTTAAGATTCCACATATAAGTAATATCATGGTATTTTTCATTCTCTTTCAGCTTATTTCACTTAGAATGACGATCTCCAGGTCCATCCTTGTTGCTGCAAATGGCATTATTTCATTCTTTTTTATCCATCAATCCTGTGCTGTTTAGATTCACAAATGCTTCAGTTCCTTTTATACATTCACTGTAGGTGAGGCATTCAAGAGTCTTGTAACCAGTTTTTAAGTACTTTTTTGAGAATGTTGCAGTCAAGTCTGAGACATCACTTTGGAAGATCCATTATCTCAGTGCTTCAGCTGAAATTTCATTTAAATATGCTGTTACCTTTAAAAATGCTCTTTGCTCACTATTTTCATCACCACCCACCCCCTCCTGCCACCGTCCCTCTGCCCCAAGCCTCAGGAACTCTGTACCTTTAAGACATGTTCAGTTAAGTTTCAGTTGGCTGTTCCATCAAAGACTTCTTTACCCTCCTTTGGAGACAGAGACTTCACAGGTGTTGCTTAGGCTAAAGCAGTGACTCACTTGCAAGTGTTGGGATCCCTGATATATTAAAAATCACTGTGCTTTTTTCAACTTTTGGAGCAGAGCTGGCCCCCGCCCAGCGTTGGAGGACAGGGCCTCTAACTCACGATGAACCAAGACCAAGGTTTCTACATAGGTTTGCCTTCTGGGGCCAGATCCTTTTTTTTTCTCTTTCTTTTAAGTGGATGATATATGATACGAATATTGCTTTTAATCAAAGTATATGAGCAAGGGAAATGCTTCGGCATGTTTGGAGAGGATTATTGTCACAAGAAATACACATTCATTTCTCCGTCTGCCTTTTATCAACATGTGTTTATCAAAACATGGAGGTCCGTCTATGGGCCACATTTTAATTACTCATAGGTTGCTTGAAGACAGCTGCAGTCTAGGAAGCACGAGGGATTGGAAAGAACAGGACGCTCTTAAAATTCGGCTGTAATTTTACCTAGAGGACTCCGCTGGCTTTATTCCAAAAATCGAAAGAGAAGCCTCCCTCCAGCTTTTGCTTATCCCTCCACTTCCCCGTGTAGCACTGACTCCACCCAGCTGACTTCTTAGCGTTTATCATGTGTACTTATATATTTTTTCTTTAGTAATATTTTTCAGATTAAAATTTACATAAGTTCATCAGAGAAGATCTAGAACACATACAAAAAGAGCGGAAACAAATCCTTGCCTAAATCCCACCACGAAGGGTTACATTTTGGTGATTATAAGAATATTATACTTATTTTTCAACAAAACAGAAATCATGTGGGTTACACTGTTTTGTAATTTCCTTTTCACTCTTAATGATCTGCCGTAGAATTCTCTTATTTAAAAACATATTGCAGGTTACATTTTGTCTGTGGAGGATTTCATCGTAAGAATGTGCCACAAATACCCTCTGGATTGGATAGGTATGTTACCTTTCCTATATTTTTTAGTTATTGTAACTAATTCCATAGTAAACATCTTTGAATACAAAGCCTTGTGTATGTCTGATTATTCTTTTCCTATAAATTTAGAGTAATGGAATTATATGATTCAAGGGGAAGTGCACTTTGGAACCCTTGAAACACGCTGCCAAACCACTTTTAGGAAAAGCTGTGGCAGTGCCCTTCCACTAGGGCTCTATGGGATGGAATTGTTTTCTAGAAAATTCCTGAACCATCATTAATATTGGGTGTTACCATTTTTTGAAAATGAAAAATGATACCAACATTTACTTAGCATTTAAAATTTTTTCAGACATTCAGCAGGTAAGTCAAATGGATGGATATTTAGATCTTTGGGTTTCATTTATTTGTTATTGAAAATTAGGAGATCGAACAAGATTATCTTGACCTTTCTTCATCTTACTGGCCTCTTCTGACTTAGCAGCTGAGCCACAGGGAGCCAGCAGCAATGTGTCCCTCAGCTTCCTCCCCTGTAAAGTGAGAGATGAGATATTCCCTGCGGTCCTAGGGGAGTTATGAAAGCACAAGACATCAGGTTTTACAACATTTACCTTTAATTCCAAACAGCTTGATCTTACATTTGCTCATGTCTACCTGATAAAATAACACCTTTGCACAACTTATGGCATTTAATTTTGCCCGTCTTGCTGATTTCCTGGGTTCAGATATGTCACGCTTCAGACTGACATAGCACATAAGCACATCAAGTCAGTGACAACATCCGGAAATGAGGTGTTGACTTAAAAACGAAATAATTGCTAATATTGTTTAGGAACTTACCAAGTTCCAGGCTTCGTGTCAAGTGCTTCATACACGATGTTTCATTTTCATCATCACCATTTTATCCCGGATGCTACAAGTAAGTCTTCCAGAGAGAGGGCACCCAAGGGCTCCCAGACGCTGTGCAAAGGGACAGCTTGAACCCAGGGCTGAATGGCTCCCGCCTGTGCTCTGAGGTCTGCCACATGCACATCGCCACGTGCTCCAGGCTCCTTCACCTGCTGTGTGTATTTACTTCCTCCTTTGTGTGGGACTGAAGGCATCTGCTGTAGAGACTGAGATCCATGCCAGGGAGATTTTATTTTGGCAAGTTCTCAACTTTAGTGTGTTAAACTGAAGTTCATTATTTATTTTAATATGTTGGACCCCTGATAGATTAATCTCTTACAAGAAGCATGCTACTTGCATGCATGAACTAAAGAATGTGGTTTTTCTAGAAAGAAACAGAGGAAAAACAACTCTACTCAAGAGGCCAGATGTATGGAAGATGTCGGCTTGGGGAGATGATGTGGGCTTGAGGAGATTGGTAGAAGGATGACAATCACACAAACTTTGCAGGATGTCCTGAGGGTACAATAAACCTGATAACGGAACAGCCCCTCAGTAAGTGATGCTGGTGTCTCCCCAGGCTGTGGTCTGGGCAGGTCTCAGTTCCCTCTAGTCCTCAGTTTCCCCACCTGTGAGATGGTGCCTTTCAGGGTCTGTGATGACTTGAGAGGATCTAGAAAGCCCTAGATGGGGTGGGCTAGGGTGTCACTGAGCCTCAGTGCACAGTGGTTGAGCACCTGGGCCAAGCCCCGCTGCCTGGGCTCCCATCCCAGCTCTGCAAGGTCCCGGCTCTGGGATCTCAGACACGTACCCCACTGCCCACATTGGGGCTCAGGGGCCTGGTCCGTCCCTGTCAGCACCACCCTTCCAGAGCCGCTGCAGCGACTGAGTGAGGGATCCACGTACAGAGCTTAGAGCAGAACCCGGCACAGAGTATGTGTTTCACCAGCATTAGCTCTGATGTGCCAAAGCCAGAGGGCTCGGATGGCTCACTCCCTCCAGGACTAAGTATAACTGGGGTTGGGGTGGGGCCAGGAAGCACCTGGGCAATGTTGACAAGATCCCCAGCCCCTGTCCCTGCCCTAGAAATCCTGGTTTAATTGGAGACACGTGGGCCCAGGCAGCTGCCTGATTAACTCCTGCAGGGGATGCTGCCGCACAGCCCGGGCAGAGAAGCCCTGGGCTCCGTGTTCTCTGAGGTCACAGATGGAGCTGGGCTGTTCCCTGACAGAGGCGGGTCCCCATGGTGCCTGGGTAGCCCAATTCCCCAGCCATTAGTAGCCCAAGAAAGTGAACCCAGTGGAGTGGCAGGCAGAGCCCACCCCAGGGAGCACGCTTTCCCTGAGCGTGGCTTCCTGCCCTCTCCAGCCTCGAGGAGGGGCTGCCCAGACCACCCTCAGCCCGGAGCTTCATCAATGGGGAGACCTCCCCAGCTTTAGAGACTTGTGTCTAAACAGGCGCTGGGATCCCCACAGACGCTCCCTGCTCAGCCCAGAGCCCTCCTGCCTCAACACACCAATGTGGCACTGATGGAATCTGTCCTCCCTCCTTTCAAAATGCCTCCAGCTTTCTGTAAAGACCGAATAGCCAGAAAAACACCTGTGATCTCACATGTTTTGAAAGCCAATTCCCCTAACTTATTTTCTGAGGGGACTATTAAAAATAGGGGGAAAAATCATAATTTGGTGTTTCTACTTTCTTCATGTGGATTTTACATGGCAGCTGCATGGAGCAGGATTTGAGACTCCTCTTGGTGCTTCCATTGGGCTTTTATGTTGCCTTCTTACCGCCTTAAGAATAAATAGGTAGTTTCAGAACTAGGAATGACCAGTTCACATGATAACAATCACAGGTCCTGTTCACTAAGCACCTACTCTACACCAGGCCCTGTGTTTTACATACATCCTCACTAGTCTGACCAGGTTTGTCCAGAATCAGATGCTGAGGCTCAAGGATAAAGATCAGAGACCCTAAAATCAATCAGCCCTGTGTGCGCTGAGATGAGCTCCAACCTTTCCTCGCTGGTGTCCTTGGCCAGCTGCGTCCTCCCTGAGCCTCGTCCTGTACATGGGACCCCACTTGGGCCCCCTTCTCAGGGCTGGTGGGGGGAATTGAAGAGCTGAAGGTCGTGGGTGGATCATCCAGCCTCAGGCTGATCGCAATGTCTCATCTTTCTGGGGCATCCAGAATGCTGGTGTTTTTATGACTTCACATATTCAAGTAACACCCCCTTACTATATCCTTAAAATGTCCCATGAGTTTTAGGAAGCAGATAACTATTAACAAATGGAAATATTTGTAATATTTGCTGTCTGTCGACTTTTGACTTTTACAGGCGATATTGGGTAATAATGAACAGTTTGAAGACACCCTATGGGAACTTCTACAGGGAGAAACTGTGCTCATATTTTTTTTCCCCTTAATGGAGGCACTGGGGATTGAACCCAGAACCTCACACACGCCATACACACTAAGCATGTGCTCTACCACTGAGCTATACCCCCCTTCCTGCACCCTCACTTTTGATTCTCTGATTTGTGTATGTTTTCAGGACACGGGAGCTGCTTCTGCCTGGTTCATGGGCCTGCATCTGTGTCTCTTCTGACTTAAGAACAATTAAGAAATTAACTACCTCTGGTTTCTCAGCACTCAGTGATCTTTGCTTTCAGCTCAAAACTGACCCAAGAGAGGAATCCAGATTCAGAAAAACATCCCTTCACTCCTTTTCCTTTGAAATTCAGGGATTGGCACATTAGTCCTACTGGAATATTTGAGGAAAGAATGAAAACTACAGAGTAAATTAATAAACACCTGAAAGGAGAGCTCTGGATATAAACACAGTCCAGGTTAAAGAGAAAACTTTGTTTAGTTTTGTGAGGCATCTTGATTTTACTCAAAGCAAGGATGCTTCCACTGCCAGACTGAACCCTCACTGCAACCCCAGGAAGGATAATGCCTGCTGTCCTGTTTCACAGATGAGGAGCTGGGAGGGGCCCCAGCCACACCTCTCGTCTGCTGCTCAGTGCTTAGCATGCACGAGGTCCTGTGTTCAATCCTCAGTAAATTAAAGAAAAAAGATTAAAAAAAAAAAGAAATGAAATAAACCTGATTATTTCACCCTGCAACAAAACTGAATTGAAATAAAGTTGAAAACAAAATCATAAAAAATATGTGAACTTTCTTAACTGTGTCGCAAGCTTATCATTAGTGATGATAATGACAATGATGTTCATTGTTGTAAATGCTCCTTCTGTAGTGAAACCCTCTCCACCCATGGTATCAGGCCCTGCCAAGAGGGCCCCACCTGAGCAGACAATGAGCTTCACCTGCAGATCCCACGGCTTCTCCCCCAGAAACATCTCCCTGAAATGGTTCAAAAATGGGAGTGAGATCACAGCCTCCCAGACCAGCGTGGACCCAGAGGGAGACAGCGTTTCCTACAACATCTCCAGCACAGCCAAGGTGGTGCTGGCCCCAGGGGATGTTCGCTCCCAGGTCGTCTGCGAGGTGGCCCACGTCACCCTCCAGGGGGGCCCTCCTCTCCGTGGGACTGCCAACTTGTCTCAGACCATCTGAGGTAGATGCCCCTCACACCAGCCCGAGCCCACACCTGCCCCCAAGGCCACATCTGCTCCTCCCCCTGCTTATGGCTCCAGGCCTTGAATTGCCTGGAATAGATTTCCTGACAGTCCTTCCCGGCCACCAGGCACCTGCATGTGCTGGTCACTCACTACTGATTTAATGGCAGCTGCCAGGTGACACCTGCCACATGCCAGCACTATGCTCAGTAGTGTCCTTTACCTACCAACAGAATCTCCAACTACTGAGCACCTACTCTAAGCCAAGCCCCTAAGTGCCAGGGATTTCACTTACTTTGCTGCAGTTACCACAATAGGGCAGGTTCAGGTGAGGGCAGGCCCATGTGAGGGCAGGCCCTGGTGAGCGCAGGCCCAGGACAGGGCTGGCCCAGGAGAGCACAGGCCCACATGAGGTAAGGTCTAGGTGAAGGCAGGCTCAAGAGACGGCAGGCCCAGAAGAGGGCAGGACCAAGTGAGGGGAGTCCCAGCAAAGGACAGGCCAAGTTAAGGGCAGTCCCAGGTGAGGAGAGGCCAAGGGAAGGTCAGGCACAGGGGAGGGAATGCCTAGGAGAGGGCTGGCCCTGGAGAGGATAGGACCAGATGAAGGAAGGCCCAGGACCGGGCTGGCCCTGGAGAGTGCAGGCCCAGGTGACCACAGGCCCAGAATAGAGCAGGCCCAGGAGAGTGCCGGCCCACATGAGGTCAGATCCAACTGAAGGCAAGCTCAGGAAATGGCAGGCAAAGGACAGGGTGGGCCCAGATGAGTGCAGGCCCAGGGGAGGTCAGGCACAGGGGAGGCAATGCCCAGGATAGGACTGGCCCTGGAGAGTCCAGGCCCAGGTAAGTGCAGGCCCAGGAGATTGCATGCCCACATAAGGTCAGGTTCAGGTTCAGGTAGGCTCAGGAGAGGGCAGGCCCAGGAGAGAGCAGGACCAGGTGAGGACAGGTCTCGGTTAGGAGAGGCCCAGGGGAGGGAATGCCCAGGAAACTGCTGTCTCTGGAGAGGACAGTTCCAGGTGAAGGCAGGCCCAGGAGAGGGCAGGCACAAGAAACGGCAGGACCAGGTGAGGCCAGGTACAGGAGAGGGAATGCCCAGGAGTGGGCTGGCCCTGGAGAGGACAGGAACAGGTAACGGGAGGCCCAGGACAGGGGTGGCCCAGAAGAGAAAAGGCCCACATGAGATTAAGTCCAGGTGTAGGCAGGCTCAGGAGATGGCAGGCACATAAGAGGTCAGGCCCAGATGAGTGCAGGCCCAGGGGAGGTCAGTCATAGGGGAGGGAATGCCCAGGAGAGGGCTGGCCCTGGAGAAGACAGGACCAGGTGAAAAGAATGTGTATTCTGATTTTTTTAAATGTAGTGTCCTGAGAGTATTAAGTCTAACTGTTGTATTGTGTCATTTACGATCTTTGTTGCCTTATTTTCTGTCTGAAGATATGTCCATTGATGTTGGTGGGGTGTTAAAGTCTCCTACTATTATCATTGTCCCATCGATTTCTTCCTTATGTCTGTTGGTATTTTTGAATTTAGCTGTTCTTATACTGGGTGCATGTATGTTAATGAGTATAATATCCTCTTCTTGTATGGATCCTTTTACCACTATGTAGTGTCTTCCTTTATCTTTCTTTATGGCTTTCTTTTAAAGTCTATTTTGTCTGATGAGTATTGCTACCCCCGATTTCTTGTAATTTCTATTTGCATGAAATATCTTTTTCCATCTCCTCACTTTCAATCTATATGTGTCCTTTGCCTTAAAGTGTGTCTCTTATAGGCAGCATATTGTAGACACTAGTTTTATTATTCAATCTGCCGCTCTGTATCTTTTGATTGGAGCATTTATTCCATTAACATTTAAAGTAATTATGGATAGATGTGTATTTATTACCATTTTAAATCTTGTTTTCCAGTTGATTCTGTATTTCTTCTTTGTTCCTTTCCTTCTCTTTTTGTTTTTCCCTTTGTGGTTTGATGATTTTCTTTTGTATTATGCTTCTTTTCTTTTTGTTTGTATGACTCTATTGTATTATTTTTGATTTGTGGTTACCCTGTTTAAGTTGTTAACCCATTCCTATATCTACTTGCTTTAGAATCATATAGGCTCAAACAAATTCTAAAAATAAAGAAAAAAATCTACATTTTATTATTCCTCTCTCCCACATTTTATGATTTTGATATCCTCTTTTACATCTTCATGTTTATTCTTCTGCTATTCATTGTAGTTATCACATTTCCAATTGTGATTTTCTCTTTTCTATAAATTTTTGCTTTCTTCTATTTAGAGATCTTTCCATGCTTCTTTTAGAATACGTTTAGTATTGCTGTATTTTTTTAGTTTTTGCTTGTCTGTGAAACTCTGTCTCTCCTTGTAAATGATAATCTTGTGGGTAGAGTTTCTGGGTTGCAGATTTTTCTCCTTCAGGACTTTGAATGTATTTCTCCACTCCCTTCTGGCCAGCAATGTTTATGCACAGAAATCGGCTGAACGCCTTATGAGGTTTCCCTTGTAATTAACTCCTTGTTTTCCTCTTGCTGCCTTTGGGGTCCTTCTCTTTAATTTGGGCCATTTTAACTATAGTATGTCTTGGTGTAGGTTTGTTTGAGTTTGTCTTGTTTGGGACTCTCCATGCTTCCTATACCTGGGAATCTTGTATCTGTTTCCTTCCTTAGGTTTGAGAAGTTTTCAGCCATAATTTCTTCTAATATGTTTTGATCCCCTTTTCCCTCTCTTTTCCTTCTGGGACCCCTATTATACACAAACTGACACATTTTACATGATCCCATAAGCCTCACTGCTTTCATTTTATTCATTTGTCTTTCTGCCTGCTGTTCTGGTTGGGTGATTTCCATTATTCTATCTTCCAGATCACTTATTCACTCTTCTGCATTACTTAGTCTGCTATTTATTGCCTTTAGTTTGGCTTTCATCTCAGCAATTGCAATTTCTGGCTTAAACTGGCTCCTTTTTATAGTTTCTAGTTACTTTTTACAGTAATCTGCATTTCTATCAGTAGCTTCTCTTGATTCCTTCAGTACCTTTATTATCTCCTTTTTTAACTCAAGTTCTGGTAGAATGGAGAAGTCTATTTCATTATTCTTCCATGGGACTTCTCTTGCTCTTTTAATTGGGAGTGGTTCCCCTCCTTCACTTTACTTACATTTCTCTGATTCTATGTATTTAGGAGTAACAGTTACCTCCTGCAGTCTTGAAGGGCTATTTTTATGTGGGATTGTCCTTCTGCCGCCTGTGTGCATCTAATATTTTTGGTGCAAGGGCTGTTTTTAGTATGAATGGCTGCCATGTTTTTCCTCCAAGTATCCTGGCTATTATCCCCTTGATTGGGGTGTGATTGATGTTGTGGTAACAAAAGCCTACACTAGGTGTTGACTGGGGCCTCCTTTTTGTTCTGTGGTTGTCACAGCCCTGTTGGGGGCTGGGTCTGCTCACCAGTTGTTGGAGCAGAAGCCATCAGATTTGTTTCTGAGCTGTGTGAGGTAGGCAGACCTGGAGTACTTCTGCTGGGAGACTAGCCACTGAATAGTCCTCCAGAGGAGATATCCACCAGGAAGTGCCCTCTTTGGTGTCACCTGTCACCCACTATGTGGGCTCACAAAGTACACCATTGTTGGTACTGCCCTCAGCCCGCCCTCAGCCCACCCTCAGCCATGGGAATGCAGGCAGCCTGCCCTAATGTCCCTCTGGTGTTGTGCTCACAGTCACCAGGGCAGATCCGTTGAAGCTGGGAACCAGGACCCACCATAGTCATGCAGTCAGGCACTCGGATCCACAGAGGGCTACAGGATTAGCTCAGACGCCAGCCCCACCTCCACGTGCACACATCTGCTGTTAATGCTGGGCCTGCCCCAGTCACACAGTAGTCTGCTTGGATGACCTGGATGCACTGAATTTACAGAGGCACCAATGGCATAAATTTGCCAAAGTTTCTTGGGACAGGACTCAAATTTCAGCCCTGCTTCTGAAGCCACCTGGTCCCTGGGAATGGGCTCAAATTTTAGCCCCACAACCACGTAGGGGCAACCTACCAGGGACCATGCCCTCCTAGGGCAAGCCAAAAGGGAGACAGCTGTGGCAGTGTCCTGCCCCTCTCATCTTGAGGGTACAGTAACAACGGGGCTCCTACAGTGGGCCCATGCTCATCCTATGTACACACCGAGTTTCAGCCAGTACCTCCGTCTAACCCCTTCAGGTGTCTCCACACAACCATCCCCAGGCCTCTCCTCAGATGTGTCCTCTGAATCCCGAGCTTCAGCACCCAGTCCCGGCACACCCCAGCAGGCTCACATCTCAGGCTAGGGACTGCACGGATCCTCTGTCACAGTTTCTCTCTGTTCTGTCTTCCTCATAGTGGCTGCTACACTCTCCTCTGAGCCTCTGAAGCTCCCTTTCTGTTCCAGCTAATTTCTCTGCTGTTGAAGGGTCTTCCCAGGGTGAGGGCACTTTTCCTCTTTCACTGCTCCCTCCGCAAGGCACAGGTCCTGTTCCAATTTTGTCTTGTTTTTGTTGTGCTACCCTGTTACATGGAGATCTTTCTTGTATCTTTGAAAGTATGGCGCCTTCTGCCAGAGCTCAGTTAAGTATTCTGTGAGAACTGTTCTACACGTAGATGTATTTTTGATGCATTTGTGGGAGAGGGTGAGCTCTGTGTCCTATTCCATCATCTTGAAGCCCCTTCTAGACCCTTTCCTGGTGCAGATCAATCTCTCTTAGAATTATTACTTCTACATAGAGATCTGACAATGCAATGTGATAGTACCACTGTTTAACAGTCTTTCTGCAATGTTCATCCTCAAAGGGAATATTGTCAGCAACACCAACATCCAATAGATAGCAATTAAAGCATGTTGTAGTTACTCTGATTTTCTAAAAAAAAAAAAACATGTAGTTACTTTATGCCATAATAATAGTATATCAAAAATAAGTAAAATCTACTCACCATCATCCTCCAAACACTAAAGGTACATTTCCTAGAGGTACATGACTCTTTCCTGATTTTGTAGTTAAGGGAACTTATAATAAACTTACTCAAAATGATGGCAAGGAAGTGGGCAGTTAAACAAGTTAAAGAGGAGTAAAAATCATAATGCTCTAGACCAGGGGTCAGCAGAATGTGGCCCATGGGCCAAATTTGCCCACTCTTCTTCAATCTCCCCCCATCATCATGTTTTTGTAAATAAAAATCCGCTGGAACACAGCCAGAATATTCATTTACATACTGTCTAAGGCTACTTTTACGTCACAAAAGATTTTTAAGTAATTTGAGTAATTGACAAAGATTATATAGTCTGCAAAGCCTAAAATATTTACTTCTGGCCCTTTGCAGAAAGGGACTGTAAACCTCTGATCTAGATAAGAGATCCAAGGAACACAGACTATGGAAATGTATTACAAATATAGAGGGAAAAAAAGGTCATGAATGCCATCCCATAAAAAGAATTAACATCACTGGGCTACTGTTTCACAAATGGCAAGTTTATGATAGACAAAAAGCCAGTAGAGGCATTCTATGGTTTTCTGGTATATGGTGAGAAAATTAAACAACAAAGAACCTGGAATAACACACTGCTAGGGACAGCTGGTTTGAAATAGAGCCCAAAAAGGTGAGCAGCTAGAAAATGCAGGCCTGAAAAGCACTTCCTAACTTCTATACCCCATCTATGCAGAATAAATG